>NC_142141.1:36511786-36823452 GCF_024610735.1 Ursus americanus | reverse complement strand
GAAAACAGAAGTGAATATGCTCTTGTATATAGCAGACAATCTAGCCTGTTTTCCATACCAGACACAGGAAGAGCCGTTGTTTATAATGCATCATATAGACATAACACTCTCAGTTTCTGGTAGTAACCTACTGCAGTCATTCAAGGAGGTAAGTTACACACATTACTATTCTTAATGCATCCGTCAAAGTGCAGGCATGCTATTCTCACTGTTTTGTTTCCATTGTTCTTTTTTTTTCTTTTCACAGGTAAAGTCTTTCTAAATGAATTTATTGAAATCTGGGCAGTGCTTGAATTGGGGAGAAGAAGTGGGTTGCCATTTCATTTCTGTTAAGAAAGACCTAAAACCATTCCATTCCAGATCATTTAAGTAGAAATATATACACACACATATACATATTTATATATGGATTATTCTTTTGATAAGCCATCCCACTTCTTTTTTTCTCTTAATTTAAGCACTGATCTTAAGTGTTTGGTGTCCATTCATATATTCATTTAAACCCCATTTTAAAGCACCTTGCTATCTATAAATCTGGTAATGCTGTAGATCACAATAGTATACTTGAAGAGATATAAATAGCTTACTTATAGGGAAAAACTAAATGTATAATACTGTTAATTTCCGTATCCCTGAACACCAGCATCATAATGGAACTGGCATATTTTGTGCCCAGAATCTTTCCCGACTTTATTATAAACCTTATGTCTTCTCTTATGGTTTTTTAGGAGGAAATGTAATTGGTTTCATTGTAGTAGCACCTGGTATAGCACTTGAACACCTAGTAGGCCCTCAGTAAATTATTTAAAAATTATTTGGAATATTTTCATGTGCCTGATGATACAAGTAGATCTCATTTTATAAAACTTTGTGCTCAGAACTCCCCCTGATCACACTAGTAAATCAGGAAATTGTTATAACACCCAAGGGTTGGAATTATAGAGGTAGCTAAACCCTTGCTGCTTGAAGTGTGCACTGGGACCCAGCAGCACTGGCCTCACTTGAGATCTTGTTAGAACAACAGAACCTCAGGTCCCACCCTGGACCTGCTGAAACAGTCTTCATTTTTAACAGAATCCCTAGGTGCCCCTTAAAGTTTGAGAAGTTAGTAATTTCCCAGAAACTTTAGTCATCATGTTATCTTATTTTATTTCACTTACTGTTATGGATATACTTGTAAATGTTTCTCCTGTTTTATTTCTTCTTTAACAATAATAATTGCTTTGTAATCTGGTATTTTCCCTCTCTTAAATCCAGCTGACTTTATTTCTTTTTAAGAGCTAACAGTTTCATAAAGTACCAAAAACAAAAAACAAAACCCACGGAATTTAATTTAGGAAAAGTTGCATATTGTTGAAAGTTCTTAAAAGGGAGAGTTTGATAGAAGTTGGGGTGTTGAAACCTATTGTATTCTCTCGGTTAAATTATATTTAACACTTTTTTTTTTTTTTTTTTTTTAATAATCTCTTTGCCCGATGGGCTCAAACTCATGACCCTGAGATCAAGAGTCACATGCTCTACTGACTGAGCCAGCCAGGCACTTAAATTAAGCGCCCTTACTTAAATTATAATTACTGTTTTTCCTCTAGAGTGGCTTACCTATGTATCAAATCAACACTTTTGTAACTAATTTATCTTTCATCTCTGTCCTATAACAGAATTGTTTCCCTTTGATATTTGAGAAGGGCTTTTGGGGAGCGGGGCACCAGAGCAGTGGATTATGTATGATTTTGTTTAGTCTTGGAACCTAATTGTTGTTTATGGAAAGTCAGAATATTAATTTTTTTGAAGCTTGTGAATAGAGCATAATTATTTATTAGTGGTATTTTGTTACTATTTTTCCTTTTTTCTCCCCCCAGTCAATGGTAAAAGACAAAAGGAAAGAGAGAAAATCATCACCTAGTAAAGAAAATGAGTCAAGTGAGAGTGAAGAAGAAGTTTCCAGGCCTCGGAAGTCACGGAAACGTGTAGATTCAGATTCAGATTCAGATTCAGAAGATGATATAAATTCAGTGATGAAATGTTTGCCAGAAAATTCAGCTCCTTTAATTGAATTTGCAAATGTCTCGCAGGGTATTTTATTGCTTCTGATGTTAAAACAACATTTGAAGAATCTCTGTGGATTTTCTGATAGGTAAGGTTACATAAGCAGTGAGAGAAAAAACTTTGTTCAAATTATAAAGAAATATGAAACCCATTTTTGATTGCATGTTTACTTTCATATTAAAAATGTTCCTTTTAAAAGAAGGACTTTGTTCCTTTTTGTTGCTATATAGTATTTTGTTGTGTAATATACCGCAATTTGTTTGCTCTTTTATTGAAGAGAGGAAAAACATTCCCTAGTTGCATTATAAATGAAAGGACTTACTTTGTTGATTTCCTTAAATAGGTCTTATTAGAGAATTAGGCTAATCTTAAGTTGCAAATTAAAGTTTTTAAAGAGCTATGAATAAAGAATAGATGCAGACCAACGAGGCTGAGCTCCAATAGAACCCAAATGGTCTGTAATGTACTCTACAAAGGAAGAGGTAGGAAAGTGCTGTTTGTTGTGAATGCCCCATAATTTTACCCATGATTAGTCACTATAGGTAACTTTTTTCTGCTGTATGAAACTTTGGTCATTTTTCATATTCATGAAAACCTTACATGAGGAATCAAAGTCAAATGTTCTTAGGGGACAGATCATGAAACAGAGTAAAGTAGATTTGGTATAAATTTACTGGCAAACTGGAAAGAGAATGTTTTATTTAAAGGGCTCAGGTATTACTCAGACATTCATCAGTTTGTTACCATGGAAGAGGGTGGGCATGATGTGGCCAGGAGCTTCCACTTTTTCAAGAGAAGCTAGATAATCCAGGTTTTAATGAGAAATATCTTGATGTTAAATGTTGGCAACTAGTTCAAAATAACATAAAAACCTGTAAGGTCTTAGAGCGATGCTAGGGAGTTGAGAAGATTTTTAAGCAAGAGTTATTAATAATATGAAACAGGTTTGTAAACATTCTGGCTGCTGTGTAGAGGATGAGTAGTTGGAAGGCAAGGAAGTAGGAGGTAAACCAGTATTTATATTGAAACTATTCTATAGTCACGATCATGGTATTCAAAAACAGACATGAGAAATTATTTTCATTTAAATGATGCCTCTGTTCAAGACAAATACTGATGGAAACAAGAGGATATTATTCTTTTTAATCTTTGCCTTTATGTCTTTACTTCCTTTTTTAAAATTATATTTATTTTTGTGTAGAAGTTCACTGTTTGAAATCTGTGTGACAAAAAGTTTAATTAGTAAATGACGTTTAACTACAATATAAATACCTGAAAAACTTTTTTTTAAAAAATTTTAACTACAATATAAATACCTGAAATTTTAAACTAGTTTTAAAACTAGTTTTTTTAAAATTTAATTTAAATTTAATTTTTTAATTTAATTTATAAATTAAATAAAATAATAAATAGTAAATATGTTTTTATATATATAAATAATAAATTAAATAATTTAAATTATAAATTAAATAAAATAATAAAATAAAAAATAAATTAAATTTAATTTTTTTTAAATTTAAAACTAAAATTTTAACTACAATATAAATACCTGAAAAACTTTTTTTTTAATTATATTTATTTTTGTGTAGAAGTTCACTGTTTGAAATCTGTGTGACAAAAAGTTTAATTAGTAAATGACGTTTAACTACAATATAAATACCTGAAAAACTTTTAAAGTTAATGACTTTGTTTTCCCAAAACAGTAAAATTCAGAAATACTCTCCATCTGAATCTGCAAAAGTATATGATAAAGCGATAAACCGAAAAACAGGAGTTCATTTTCATCCCAAACAAACACTGGACTTCCTGCGGAGTGATATGGCCAATTCCAAAATCACTGAGGATGTGAAGAGGAGTATAGTAAAACAGTATCTAGATGTGAGTAGTAAAACCAAAATCTATTTCCTTCTAATAATACTGTCAATTCTTTAGGGAGAGATAGCTCTCTCCCTTACATGGAAACTTCATGAACTATCAGGATTACGTTTCTCTATGTGGTTTTAATGAGTTACTTGAAGCTTGCCTTTCCCATTTCACCCATTGCATCATGTTTTGTCTTAGAAAATACCAGCCCACCACTCATTTTATTTTAGTGAGAATGAGAGTTTTTAGGCATATTTCAGGAAAAAGCCATGCCCACATATGTATTTTTTTTTAATTCAGATTACATGGTTTATAGTTCATAAAAGCAAAAATCAGGAAAAGTCATCCTCCTGCCCTCCTCAGCCATTCTGTTGCTTTCCTTCCTGACAACCACTATTACTGCTTTTTCATGTTATTCTTAAAGAAGCATAATACAGATGTATATGCTTGTGTATATCTTACATATATACTCAGCAAGTATGTGAGAGTGTGTGTGTATAAACTGTGCTTTTTAAATGTCTTTAAGAATAGGCAAATTCATAGAGACAAAAAATGGAATAGAGGTTACCAGGAGCTGGGGAGAGGAAGGAATGGGGAGCTGTTGTTTTAATAGGTACAGAATGAGTTTCTGTTTGAGATGATAAAGAAGTTTTGGAAATGATGGTGATGATTACCCAACATTGTGAATATACTTAATGGCAATGAATCAAACACTTTAAAATCATTAGAATGGTAAGTTTTATGTATATTTTACCACAGGAAAGTTTTATGTTTAAAAACATGGGTTTTTTTTGAGATTGTCCATAAAAAATAAATATTTTTTATTTTATTCTATTTAAAGCAACTAGCTGAACATAACTAATAATATTTTTGACCAAGAATGAAACCCACAGAGGGGTACCTGGTGGCTCAGTCAGTTAAGCATCCGACTCTTGGTTACAGCTCACATCATGATCTCCCTGTCAGGAGATAGAGCCTCACTTTGGCATTCTGATCCCTGCTCAGTGGGGAGTCTGCTTCCCCTCTCCCCTCCCTTTCTCCTCCTGCCCCCCATCCCCCGCTCATGCACTCTCTCTGTCTCCCTCCCTCCCTCCCTCTCTCTCTTGCTCTCTAAAAATAAATAATTTTTTAAAAATAATTAAACTACAGTGTTTTTCATATTATTCATTGACTGCAGACCTTATACTCTAAAGCTGAAAATTATTTTAGTTCTCTTTTTAAGTTCTTTAACATCCTTTTCTTCTTGTATCTTCTTATTTTGGCAGAGGGCAAAGGGGGTAGAGAACTTGACAGATGTCTGTCAGTAATTATTTTTAATCTGGTTGCTTGATGACTTGGATTAGGGTCAACAAACTCCAACTTATGAGTCAAATCTGGCCCCTGCTGCCTGTTTATTTTTTTTTTAATTTTTCCCTACGGCCCATTTAAATAAAGTTTTATTGAAACAGCCATGCCCATCCATTTATGTATTGTCTCTAGCTGCTTTCACACTATGATGGCAGAGTTATGTCGTTATGACAGAAACCATATGGCCTGCAAAGCTGAAAGCACTTACTGTCTGGCTCTTTATAGGAAATATTTGCCAGGCCCTATCTTGGACAATAGCTAAAATCTGTTTAGCTACTAAACTAGTACCCACACGCGACTACTGCCTAGAAAACATTTAGGAAAAAAATTAAACAGGAAACATTCAGGGATTTAGCAGTCTTCTTTAAGATTATTTATTTAACTCTAAATTCATATCTGGTTTTTGTAGTTCAAACTTCTCATGGAACATCTGGACCCTGATGAAGAGGAGGAAGAAGGGGAGGTGTCAGCTAGTACAAATGCTCGGAACAAAGCAATTACCTCGCTGCTTGGAGGAGGCAGCCCTAAAAATAATGCAGCAGCAGAGACAGAAGATGATGAAAGTGATGGGGAGGATAGAGGAGGAGGCACTTCAGGGGTGAGGCGGAGGAGGAGTCAACGTATTTCGCAGCGTATTACGTAAAATGATTTTTATGTGCTTATATATGTCAGTCTATTAAATGTACACCAAGTAATGTAATACTTATGAGAGAAAACATTTTGTAGATAGAGATTCTCTACTTAACCATTTATACATCCTTTTGTAGAAAGTTTAACATAAAAGACAATAAAAAAGAAAAAAACAGAAATGAGACTTATCCAGCATAAAGGGTTATTAATTTTTCTTTGGATTGTATTAATGTGTGTTATCCTTTTTTATTGTTGCTAAGTTTTATGTAGCTTTATGGTTCATATGTATATATAATTTTATATATCAATAAGAGTAAAGACACGGGTACAAATTAAGAGTTATATGGTTTTACAAGTATATGTTAACCCCTTGGCGCTGGCGGTCACGGTGCGTCTCATTGCCGGCAATGGAAGTGTGCTGGGAAATCCCAACTCCCGGCGTCAAGGGATTAAAAGCAATAAAAACAAAAATTTCACTAAAATTCTTTTGTGTAACACTTCGTCTTTTTTCCCCCCCCCAATATTTTAGTCATTGAGAAGGTCAAAACGAAATTCAGACTCTACGGAGTTGGCAGCACAGATGAATGAAAGTGTTGACGTCATGGATGTCATCGCTATTTGCTGTCCAAAGTACAAAGATCGACCACAAATTGCAAGAGTAGTACAGAAAACCAGCAATGGCTTCAGTGTTCAGTGGATGGCAGGCTCCTACAGTGGCTCCTGGACTGAGGCTAAGCGCCGTGATGGCCGCAAACTGGTGCCTTGGGTAGACACTATTAAAGAGTCAGACATTATTTACAAAAAAATTGCTCTAACGAGTGCTAATAAGCTGACTAATAAAGTTGTTCAGACTTTACGATCCCTGTATGCCGCCAAGGATGGGACTTCCAGCTAATGAATTTGTACATGCAGCCAAATTTACAGGAATTTTTTTAAAAGGCAGAAAAACTTGAAATATCAACATTCTGGCAAAAAAAAAAAATCAGTTTTATGAAGAGTAAGAATGGAACCTGGGATGCAGGAACAAAAGAAGGAAATGTTGGGCAAACATTTTTGTGGGAGCTCCCTTCGCTGTTGTGCAGCAGAAACAGATTCTCAGTTCATTTTTACTCCCACTGTATTATAGTTTAACAAAAATTGTTTATATCTTGGAAAAAAAACTTTCTGTTTAAAAAATAAACAAGTGAATGTTGGAAATTAGTCTGTTAATGTTCTTAATAAAGTGTTCTTGGAGTTTAACCTAGCAGCGGATGGCTTTCTTTAGCTTAGCCCAGTTTCCAGGGAAGCATTGTTTTTTCCAGGCTGTAAAATGGCAGAATCTCCTGGATATATAATTTATTCTGTTGAAAAAAAAAAAAGCATGCAGTATCTATGACCTATCTGCAGAAGGAGTTTTTGTAAATGTAGATTTTGATGTATTAGGTCACCCTGAAAACAATACAAGAAAAGGGATCCCCAGGCAATCTGGTGGAGCGAATACTGCAATAAATTTTTTTACTTCTCTTTGTTACTTGTCTGTTTCCATTTGAATTTCTTATTGTAAAGATCTGTTTAAATCCATTTATATTATTTTGCAGTCTTTTATGTAAAATTTATTATATCACTGGTTTTCAAAGCAGAACATAAAATATTGTTTATACAGTTTGTATAGGCTGACTTCTGAATAATTGGTATCTATTATTTTCATTCCCATAAGAGGGTGTAAACAATTAACTCCAGGGTTTTATTGTATCCTGCAATATTTAGTATTAACTATATATGATTTAGCACTGTGCCAAACACATTTTCAAGAGTACATTTTGATATAAAAAGAAACTATAGTTTATTCCTTGTATGCTTCAATTTCTTTCTAGTGATGTCATGATGGTAATATTTATTTTTTAAACCTCGGGTAAAGGTAACAATCATGCTATTTTGGGAAACTAGCATTTTTCTTAGTTAAAATTATGCCGTGTGTTATTTTAGAGATAGAATTGAGTATGACACTTCGTAATTACATTACATTTTTCACAAGTTATTTTTTAATGCGGAAAAAGGAGTAATTTTACTAGTTGAGATGTTTATTCATTTTCTATTCTAAACATTTTATACCTCGTTGGGGAGTGGTTATTTGTTACTACGAATGGGGAAAGTTGGGTATTTAATCATTTGATCTGCATAGTTGATGCTCAGAAATAGTAATGCCTAAAATTACAGGGGAGAAGGTCTGTTTCAAATTTAAATCTTTAAACAATGTGTACTTATTTTTAAGTTCGTTTTTAAAAGTTGACCTCTTTAGAATGTTAAGTTTTATGAAATTGGCCAATAAATGAAAATACTCAATTTGTGAGGAAGAGTGACATTGCCACAAAATACCTTTTTGTGATCGTCTATTAAACCACAATGAAAATAACTCTTCAGGATCTATTTCCTATGTGGAATTCTTTCAGAACATTTTCTTGAAGGAAATGTTTTCCCACTCTTCTTCTTCCACTTAATTGCCTGTTTCTACTTCCTTTTTACTGTGAACTCTGTAGAACAAAACTAGATTGGGTTTCCCCCCCCTTGGAGTATGTTTAATCAGCAAAGGACTTGAGGTACCTTATGAAAACGACAGTGATTTACCAAAAAGAGTAAAATACTAATAATTAGAAAAAATGTAAGAATATAAGGTTCAGCCTGTAGAGTACTAAGGAATAAAGATGTGGTTTTTAAAAAAAAAAAAAGCCAATTTTGAATGCTATGAGCCTGACAATCAATCATGCGTGCTATTATTTAATTCTTAGAAAACCTCTGCTAATTATGTTATCCCCATTTTGTAGATAAGGAAAACTGAGTCTCAGATTCAGCAATTTATATATAAATATATAATAGGGATTTAAGTTTGAAATTGGAATAATTGTCTTACTATTCTAAGCTAATTGAACATCAAGCATTAAAGGAAATTATCCTTACTGAAAGTAAACCAGTTTCTAAAGGATACTTAGTATATATGTATATACTTGGGGATCCTATTTAGAATGTGCTTTAGGGGGTAGGTACACAGTAGTGAAGGCTTCTGTTGCCTCGTGAATTGCTGTTTAGGAATTTCCCAAATATTCTAAGCTCCAGTGTTTTAGCTATTAATATAGGCCAAATGTTGGTATAACTTATAAGCCTTAACCCTTAAAATACACAAACCAAAGTTTTCAAAAAGTAGATTTCTCAGATATGAATTTTTTAGGTCTTAGTAAATAAGTTGAGGCCTTGACAGTCAAATCTACAAAACTGAACTTCTCAAATATATTAAGGATTTGCAAAGTTTTTAATCTATAGTTTGTTGATACTGTAATATGCCAAGTCATATTTTATTGACTTGTATTGAAATGAGATGTTATATTTGATATAAAAACTGCCAAGTACCTCTTCACTTTAATATATTAATTTGAAATTTTTGTGTTTTCTTATTTAAATTGTTTTTTTACTATTTTGACAAAGAATGGGTAATTTTAAAAACTACATACCAGGATACATATGCAGAAAACAATTCAGTAATCTCTAGTAGAAGAAATTCTAAACTTTTAAAAAAAGTAATATGTAGCGTACTTTGTTGATTTGTTGCGTATTTGAATTGTTAGCAGGTAACTGAAGCACACAGGCAATTATTGGCGACTGTAGTCTGTGCATGAAGACAGGTGAGTCGGCTTTTCTGTCCAATGTGGATTTCATGAGCAGTGAGCAAAGTTACCGTACAGTCATTTAGAAAGTGAACTTAACTGGGGAGATGTATGGTTTTCTCCCTGCACACCACTTTTGGTTGCACAGAGAGCTCATCCTGGTCACTAGCGTAGCACCCAGGTGGTCTGCATCTCCAAAATATTGACATAAACTGGAATTAGGTTACTTTTGCAAATATAAAACCCATCAGATCATTCACTTGAAATGATCATGTAATTTCAAACACTTGATAGTAAATTTTGTTCTACAAAAATCCTTATTTCAAGCTTTTGCTGTTTGCCTTGCTCATTTTATTTTATTTCATTTTTTAAACTCTTACGATTGTTTAACCTCTTGGCTAATTTTTATCATAGGAAGCATATTATTCATTACACAATTATTTTTATCTGAAGATTTTCCTAAATGCACTCCTCGTTTGTTGGTCCTAAGAAACAGTTGAATGTAAATTTGGTATGATAAGGCACTGACCAACAAACTCCAGTTTGCATAGGTCATTGACCAAGTGGTCATAAAACCCCTGTGTGTTTGGTGTGATGAGACTCCACTTGTGTATGGCGTTGTCGTTCACAGTGATGTAGTATGCACACAAATTTTTTTCTCATCAGGATTTTTTTAATGATTTTAATTTTTGTTAGAGAATCACCACATACCCATCCCTCAGTTTGTCTATCTGAATTTCTGACCAAGCTTATGTCAGCTGTACTCCATACACTCTCCGAGCCTTCATATTTTTCTGAAACATCCCAAATATGTCATTTCATCTATAAATACATCATCTTTAAATGTTAATAGTCCTTAACATCAAATATCCAGTAAGTGTTCAAATTTTCAATCTTCTCAAAATGTCTTTTTTAGTTTTAGGTCTTTATAGATTTCTTCATCTGACTTTTATTCTTTACAAATTTTTTAATGAAGAAACTGAGTCATTTGTCCTTGAGTTCTTAAATCAATTCTAAATAGAGGAACAACAGTTATTTTCTGGTTTGTAATCCTTTTTCTTCTCTGAATTTCTTACGGGTTTGAAGACATCGTCTCTTCCAAACTCAAATGTATTGATTCTTGAGGCTGCGTAACTCTCCCGGGCACCATAGCAGAGGGAATGGAGTAAGGAGGTGGGTCCAGTTTTAAGAAAGATGGTGATAGACCGTTAATCCTTTGAATTTTAGTTGGCAAATGCCAGGTGGGCAATTAGAGATGAACTAAAGGAAACAGAAGCTTAAATAGATAACAGAAGATGCCCTATGATTCAAGTTCCCATGTTAGAAATATTGCTATCTACTGCTTGAAATAAGTGGACAATAGGTTGTGATTATTTTTTTATTATATAGTTTATAGGCATTGCAGTTCTTGCTGAATGTAATTTTGGCTCATGTATTTGTGGCTTTTTCCAGTCCTTAATCTCAGTCATTTAGAACCTTAGAAATTAAAAGTCACTATGTGCTACTTTGTCATCTGGTCCTACTGTCTTCACCCTTTTTTTCTGCAATAAATGGCAGTATAAGTTTGTCTTCATAACTTGCCTAGAATTGTAATTTAGGCCTAACCTTAGATTTACAGCATAAAACAAAGAACAGGAAAAAGTATTTATAATCTAAGTTTGTCGTAAAACTCAAACTGGATATCCACATTCCGTAGTTTTTTTTGTTTTTTTTTTAAGATTTTGTTTGATGGAGAGAGCAAGCACAAGCAGGGGGAGAGGCAGGCAGAAGAGGAGGGAGAAGCCAGTTTCCCACTGAGTGGGGAGCCCTATGTGGGACTTGATCCCAGGACCCCGGGATCGTGACCTGAGCCGAAGGCAGATGTTTAGCCCACAGAGCCACCTAGGCGCCCCAATATTACATAGTTTTAAAAAAACAGAATCATGCAATATGAGGGATCTGAGAAATCATTTAATCCAGATGTTCTTAACCACTTTGGAATTCATGAACCTTTTAAAATATCTAATGAAAGCCATGAAATCTCTACTTAAGAAAACGGAACAGAATTGTGCATACAATTTTGAGGGATTCATGGTCACTCCCACCCCAGTTACATGTATGATATGCCTTGGAAATCCATGAACTACAGGATAAGAGAAATTGAGGCTCAGGGGCGCCTGGGTGGCACAGTGGTTAAGCGTCTGCCTTCGGCTCAGGGCGTGATCCCGGCGTTATGGGATCGAGCCCCACATCAGGCTCCTCTGCTGTGAGCCTGCTTCTTCCTCTCCCACTCCCCCTGCTTGTGTTCCCTCTTTCACTGGCTGTCTCTGTCTCTGTCGAATAAATAAATAAAATCTTAAAAAAAAAAAAGAAATTGAGGCTCAATAGATGAACTGATATCTACAAGCTACAGGTGACCCTTGAACGACACAGGGTTTGAACTGTGCAGGTCCACTTAATATACAGATACTTAACTGTATTTTCCTTATTATTTTCTTAATATTTTTTTCTCTAGCTTAATCATAAGAATATAGTATGTAATACATAAAACACAAAAATGTGTTAATTGACCATTAATGTTACCAGTAATAGGTTTCTGGTCAACTGTAAGCTATTAGTAGCTAAGTTTTTGATTCAAAAGTTGCACACGACTGTGTGGGGGGGGGGGTCAGTGTCCCTGACCCCTGCATTGTTCAAGGGTCACCTGTACATACCTACTTAGTACCAAGAGCCAAGAGCAATCCTCGGGGTTCTTACCTCCCAGATCAGTTAGTTGTTCTTACAAGGAAGATTCCTCTGGAAAGCCCTTATTTAGTCACCTGTAGGAGCTGAATGTAGACAACTTAATGACTAAATGGGGATTTTTTTATACCTTTTCAAAAGATCCTCTTTATAGTCTCAGATTTTGAGATGTCTATCCTATTAGATAAAAGGTGAAGGTAAAATGTGACATTCTATGTGTTACGTTTTTATTTTAGTTGTCTGTATTGCCTGGGCTGATGTAGAAGACTAAAACTTGGATTGGCAGAAAGAGTATTAACTTTGAATTCAGAACACAGTCTGAAGCCATGTGTTACTGAAATAAGTGTAATAGGTTACTGAAGCCGTGTTACTGAAGTAAGTGTAATAGGAAGTTTGGTGTATAAAATCACTTAGTATGTTACGTGGGATCTTATTTAAAGAAATCCATAATTGGGACATTTAACTGGCTCAGTCAGATGTTAGAGCATGTGACTTGATCTCAGGGTCATGAGTTTGAGCCTCATGATGAGCATAGATTGCTTTTTTAAAAATCCGTAATTATCTTTTGTGCATATTTGGATCATCAGAACGTTTGCTGTAGCAGGGATATGGGGGATGGGCTTCTGAAAGTGTAAACTGCACTGTGTGGATGTGAGGAGTACAGCATCGAAAGATGAAGCTACAGAAAGTAAGAGCTAAGTATACGCTTTCTGGAACTTTAATTTTAATGTGTAGGCATTGGAAGCACTTTAAGCAAGGGATTAGTGAAAACTCACTGTGGCTACTACATCATAGAAGATAGATTGGAGGATGTCAAGAAGAGGATACTAATGCAGTGGTCTCAGAGATGGTGAGAGCTTGAATGAGGATGCTGATGGTGGTAGGGCTAAGAAGATCAGAGAGACTGCATATGTATTTAGGAAATAAAACTACAGGACTTGACGGTTGACTGAACGAGGTCAAGGAACACAGAAGCAGCAAGGACAGCTATCACGTTTCTGTACTTTGGTAACTAGGTTTAAACATGTTGGAAGTGAGTTTCTCTGGAATGTTCAGGTGATGTCCAGAAGGTGGGAATATGACACCTTCAGTAGGGAACTTTGGGCTGAAGCCGCATTTGGGACTCCTCAGCGTGTAAGCTGTTGAGTGAGCAGCCTGGAGCCAAAGGAAACATTGGAGGCTACCAACATTTAAGGTGCAACAGGAGGACATTGAGTTTATGGAGGAGACAGAAGAAATGATTAGAGGAGGATGGGAAGAATCCAGAAACTGGCGGTTAGAGAGTTTCAAGAAGGACAGAGAGAGCAACATGTGAAATGCAGCAGTAAGATCAGACTGAAAAGTTACTGATCCTGCCAATCAGAATGTAAAGGGTAACCTTGAGGGAGAGTAGTTTCAGAAAGAATGAGAGCAAAGCCAATTACTTTGAGAAATGAATGAATGGGAATGAGAAATGAATGGGAATCTTGTCAGGGAGAGTGGCCAGGCAGGAAAGAGACAACAGAGTACTGAAATGCTGAGTAGTGAAGCAGGGTAATAAAGGGCCTGACAAGCCACATATCAAGAGTTTGGTTGGGCTTTAACCAGCTATAATATACTCAGGGTGTGGTTCAGAAAGATCCCTCACTGGCTACATTGTGGGGAGCTGTGATGATGCCAAAATGCATGATTGTGTTATTTCTCTCCAGTAGGACCAGCTGCACAACAAGGAAGGTGATTTGTCTCAGAGGCAGGATTGGGAATTGGAGGGGAAGGGAGTATAATTGAGCTAGATTGAGAGAAAAGAAAAGGATCAAGGTTCAGAGGCCTCCATGAAGTGGAAAAACAAGTGTAATGGGAATAGCAGAAATGGAATAATGGGGTAATAGAGGAAGGAACAGGTGAGATTTCTGAGGTAGAGTGGTTGTTGACCAAACCATGTTAAGGATGTCCTAAGAGCAAATGGAAGCCATTAAAGAAATGAAGATGGGTGGGAGTAGAATAGGGATTTGCATTTGTGAAATCCAAAGTTGCATTTTTGAGAGCTCACTGTCTACAGTGTATACAGTGATTGGAGGAGGCCATAAGGTCCATGTGAAAGACAATGGTAACTTGGGTAGGAGTTGGGGTGGCTGGAGTAGAGAAATGGCCTCATTTGTAAAACTCTTTAAGATGATTACATTGGTCACATAGCTTTGTTTGGATGTTGTTTAAATTGCAATAAGGAGAGAACAGGTGTGAATTTCCCTAATAAGATGCAGTGAGACAAGCCTTCCTGGGTAGGTAGCACACAGAAGACACCATGACTTACACTGGAATCATCTGAAGGACAGCCCATGAGGAATAACCATGATTTGAAGTGAGGAAAAGAACCAAAAGATGTGACATTATCCAAAAAGGAGAAAAGAAGCCTTGGTGGGTTTCTGCATAGCTTGTAACTGCCAATTGAATCTTTAAATTCCTGCCTTTTATACAAAGTAATCCCAAGATACAAATTTTTAAAGAGACAGGCTTTTAATGCAGTAATACAGTTTCTATTATTTACTGGTTTAATTTTCCTCATTAAATTTAAAGAAATAATCCCTTGTTCATAAAGGCAACCACTTTGAACTCCTTTAGCTCTTTCTTTGTGTACATTTCAAAGAATGTACTATTACAGTTTATTCTGGACTATGTATTATCTTATGACGTATTCATTTTTTATGAAAGATGAGGACTCAGTTCTTATGCTCTTCCCCTCTCCTCCCAATACGGATATCACTATATTTAACGAGCTTTTATGTAATAGGAAGCTATGTAAACATTGTTCAGTCAGAGCGAGCATTTAGTGTACTAGAGGAATGTTTGCTTTCTTGTATACTCATTTCCCTTTAGTGAAATTGCTTCGCTTTCACTCGCAGAAGGTCCACACAGTAATCTGTAATTGTTTTAGAGTGCTCGGTTGTAGCATTCACCTGAGTCTCCACCCCACCCCCACCTCCACCCCCCAGTCCTGTTCCTCCATCAAGAAAGTCCTTCCTCCAGCTGTCTTAACGCTTTGCGAGTACAGACCAATTTTCCAGGACTGCTGCAAAGGTGTTGTACCAGACTCTTCTTACTCCTCTTTGGGTTGGATTCGGAACCTGTGTCTGGAATCCATGCCTTCTTCCTTTTTGCCGAAAAATATTCCATTTGCTTGAGCATAGCCTGTCACAGCTTCCTAAGAGTGGACACATTGGGACAAACTTGTCGAGTCATTAGGTGTCTGAAAATGTCTTTATTCTCACCTTGTAGTTGATTGATAACTGGCTCTAGAATTCTGACTTGAGAATTTTCTCTTTGAAATCATTTCCATCATCATCTAGCCTGTGCCGTGCTAAGAGGGCTGATACCGTACTGACTATTGTTCCTTCGTATACAACTTGTGTTGTCCCTCTTCAGAAGCTTTTGGGATATTTTATGTATTTCCCATATTTTAAAATTTCACTATGATGTCCCTTAATGGATCTCTTTAAAATTCATTTTGCAGGATACATACAGACTTTTAATCATTTAATCTGTGTCCTTAGCTATGGAGAATTTTTATAATTTCTTCCCCTTTAGTTTATGTTTTTTGTGTTTTGTTTTGTTTTTTTTAAGCAGGCTGGATGCCCAATGTGGGGCTTGAACCTATGACTCTGAGATCAAGAGTCACATTCTACAGATTGAGCCAGCCAGGCGCCCCGCGCCCCTTTAGTGTCTTTTGTCTCTCTGTGGTTTTTGTTAGGTAATCTTCCTGGACTGATCTTCTCAGTTTTTGTTGTTGTTTTTAAGATTTTATTTGAGAGAGCAGGGGATGGGGCAGAGGGAGAGAGAAAATCTCAGACTCCCCCAGAACCCGATGTGGAGCTCCATCTCACAACCCCGAGATCATGACCCAGGAGGACATCAAGAGTTGGTTGCCTCACCGACTGCGCCATCCAGGTGCCCCTTCTCACTTTTTTGCCTGTGGGGGAGAGGGGGCAGTCTTTTGGCTCTGTCTTTGAGAGTTTTTAACTTCATCTTTGAACTCTTCCATGACAGTTTTTATTTCAGCTGGATTTTAAATTTCAAAGAGTTTCTTCTTGTTCTCGGACTGTTCCTCTCGTACAGTAACTTGTTCTTATTTTATGAATGCAATATCTCCTTATATCTGTCAGATTGAAAAGTAGATTTCTCACTTGGCATTTGGAGACCTGAGCTCAAGTCATGGCCAGTGGGCATCATATGTTCAGATTTAGGGAGGCTGATAAATCACCTTCCTCACTCTTTCAGGTTCTGATTAGAATTATAAACTGGACACTGAAAGATGTAGGTAAAATTAACAGCTTTATTGTCAGTAGAGCCAGAGGAGAGAACATATCGTAGCCGGGACCTGCAACCACAACCAGGCTTGCTACCATCTGCCCCAAATCTAGACCTTGAAATCCGTCTGCGTGGGGTATGTTGTAAGGTAAGTACTTAATCTGCTCAGCCGACTGAAGGAGACATTGCTGCCCACCACTCAAAAGCACCAGGAACAGGGACAGAGAGAATGAAGTCATGAGTACGCCTGTTTGGGTTTTTTTTTTTTTTTTTAAGTTTATTTGTTCTTAGTAATCTCTGCACCCAACATGGGTCTCAAACTCACGATCCCGAGATCAGTAGTCTCATGCTTTCCTGAATGAGGCAGCCAGGTGTCCCACAAATATACTCGGTTTTGGGTTTTTTTAAGGTTTTATTTTTTTAAGTAATCTCTACCCCCAAAGTGAGGCTTAAACTCACAACCCCAAGATCAAGAGTCACACACTCCACCAACGGAGCCGGCCCGGTGGCCCTTCCCGTGGCTTGTAACTCATGGACTGCACTCATTTTAAACATGGGCATCGATGTGGAACTCTTGAGATTCACCAGAAATAAACATCCTCTTTATTAACAGAAATAACTTCACGGAAATGTAAGAATAGGGTTTCCTCTGTCACGGAGTTTTCTGATTTGTTTTTAAAAAACATTTCTTTGAGGGGTGCCTGTCTTAGTCTATAAAGCCCCACATTGGGTGTAGAGATTACAAAAAATAAATAAGCCACATTTCCTACATAATCCATTCTACTATTTTGCCTATTTAACTTTATTCTCCCTTTCATGATGATGGCTTTCGCCATGTGTCTGGTGATACCTAAGTGTCCATTCAGGTTTTAGAGCAAAGTACTAAAAAGTTTATTGAAGTTCTGAGTGTACAGGTGGATTTCATCTGGTAGAACTTTTTCTGTAAAAGGCCAGAAAACAAGTATTTTAGTCTTTACAAATCATGTAGTCTATGTAGCAACTATTTTCTGCCACTGAGGCAGAAACAGTGTGGATAACATGTACATAGATGGGCAGATTGTGTTTCAGTAAAACTATTTCAGGGCACCTGGGTGGCTCAGTCTGTTAAATGTCAAACTCGAACTCAGCTCAGGTCTTGATCTCAGGTCGTGAGTTCAAGCCCCACATTGGGATCCTCTGTGGGCCTGCTTAAGAAACAAACACATTTATTTCCAGGAGCAGAGGGCAGACCAGATTTGCTAACCTCTGCTCTAAGGTGATCAGCTAGAAAGCTGGACTCCTGCCTGGGACCGTTGTTTTTTAAATCCTGTAGAGAAATTCCCTTCAGCCAGGCAACTTCTGTCCCAGATCTTGGCCCCCGTCCCACACACATAGGAAAGGTTAGGCGATTCATTCCCAACTTACAAACCAACTTTACCTAACAAGGATTGGGGGTTTTTCTCCTAACAAGGATTTTTTTTCCTCTCACTTATTACCCAGATTCAATATTTGTATGGAAATAAAAGCATTAGTTTCCTCAAGGGTCTCCTTAATGGCATAGGGCCATAGTCCAGATGAACACGAATGGTCAGGATATAGACAATGCTTAAAAGAAAGTGGAGTTCTGGAGGGCTACTCGGTGCGACTCCTGAGCAATTATCAAGTACATTTTCCTTTTTGTATTTCCTCAGCAAGGTCCAAGGTTTGATTTATTAGAGAAAAGCTAAGCAAGATACAAAGCATGGTACCTAATAATTGTTAGTTGAATTCCTGACAAATGGAAAATTGTATAAGCGATAATGGCTTGTCATTAGTCCATCCATTTATTGAGTATGGACTCTCGCTGGAAACAGTGGGTGTGGAAGTGAGAAAGCATGGAAATCTGAAGTGTTTTATTTTTTTATTTTTTAAAGATTATTTGAGAGAGAAAGAGCACACGCAGGGGGAGAAGCGGAGGGAGAGGGAAAAGCAGACTCCCGGCTGAGCAGGGAGCCTGACTCAGGGCTCAGTCCCAGGACCCTGGGATCATGACCTGAGCCAAAGGCAGATGCCTAACCGACTGAGCCCCCAGGCGCCCCAAGTCAGTGTTTTAAATCCAGGTCCACTATATAGCTTCTTGGCAGAAGCTTTGTTTGAGTTTCCTTTGCTGGTGGATTCCAAGCGCAGCCACAGTACTTTAGTTTAGTGATACATCATGCTAAATGCTGTGTAACCTTTTCTAATAAACATGTAAGCAAAGTAAGATTCAGTTTTGAGAAATGGGGGAACACGTTTGATAACTCGAAGTATTTCCCAAGCATGCTGTTTAAAATCTGTATATGGAAACTGCTTCCTTTTAGTCCATGTATGGAGGGCATGAAGTCTAGACCCTTCCTTAGAAGGAGCTAAACCACTCATTTGGGTGATTCCTCTGTGTTCAGATAACACTAAGCAAAATCATCATATTGCAGTTTTTTGAACACTGAGGACACACTCAAGCTAGGGGTTGAGACTACGTAGGATTATCTCTCCTCTGCTGATACTCTCTGCCCTTGTTCCTTCCTCATTTTCAGGTTTACTATATGGATGTTCCCCCAAGAGAAGACTTCCACTTCCAGCTACGACAGAGTAACTGCTACAGGACTAGTCTGCCTGTCTCAACCAGCAAGCTGTCAGACATTGGACAACATGCAGCACAAAACAGTGATCCTGGAGAGAAGGGAAACTCATGAGGTACGTCTCGTGAATGCCTCGCTGTCTGCTTAAGGATATTATTCTGATGACTCCAACATAATGAGCTAGAGTCCCAGCACACCACTGTGGTCCTACTAAGCTGAAGAGGCAGAGAGCAGAGTTCAGGGTCATTGGTGGCTGGAATCTGCAGGGCAGGGCAACAGAGAGAAGGGAGCTGCACAGAGAGGGTCTCCAGAAGCCTGTGTGTGGACAGGGTTGAGCTGCTCGTACTAGTACGAGAGTACTGGAGGTGTACCAGAAAGTACTTATTACAAGGCTGAGGCCAACAGACATACCAGAGGTGGAGCCCTGCTGGGGATGAGGGAGGCCCTGCCCAGCTAGAGTGGGGAGACCTTGCTAGCACCTCAGTAATACTCCAGGCATCCAATCTAGACACCAGAGAGGCCCATCTTAGAAGTAAAGATCTTGCCCTAGAATAAGGGCTACAAAAAAAAAAAAATGCCCTTCAATAATGAGGGTAAAATCTATCGTTCAGTCAATGAAACCTGAGAGAATTGCCAGAAGATCTGTACTATAAGAAAAGTTAATGATCTTCAGGCTGAAGGGAAATACTAGATAGAAATTTGGATCTACAGGAAGAAATGAAAAAGCACTAGAAATATTTGCCTTAAAAGACAACTGAATGTTTAAATCAGAACAGAAGCAGGCAGGTAAAAGGGATTATACTATTGTAAAACCCCTTTATTTCTGAAGTGCTGTGTAATAATGTCTAGTTGGTAAGTAAAGGGTTCACATTGTTAGCTCCAAAGCAGTCCTCAAACCCTATGCTCACAAAAATTATTTAGGGTCCTAAAGAGCTTTTGTTTGTGTGGGTATGTCTGTAAATATCATGTTAGAAATTAAAGCTGAGGAAATTGTTTAAATATTTTTAATTACAGTGACCCACTCGGTGTTTTATTTTTTAGAGAGTGTGCGCACACGCTCGCAAGCAGGGGAGGGGCCGAGGGAGAGCGAGAATCTTAAGCAGACTCCGTGCCCAGCTGCAGAGCCCAACATGGGGCTCAATCTCATGACCTGAGCCGAAACCAAGAGTCGGACACTTTACCAACTGAGCCACCCATGTACCTCCCATTCACTGTTTATAACACATATTTACAAAAGTATTTTCCAAAACAAAACTTAGAAGAGTGGCACTGTTTTATAGTTTTACAAATCTCTTGAATGTTTGGCTTTATGGAAGATGTGGAATTCTCATACGTGCTTCTGCGCTCAGCCTGCTGTGGGATGTTGTTCTGGCTGAAGGACAGGAAAACAACCCGGCCCCACACAGGTATGTCGTTGGAAGAGGAAGCATATTTAATAGCTTTTTTAGACAACAGTATTCTTTCATACTATACCAAAAATTGACAAACGAGTGAAGGTTTTTAGTTTCTTCTTCTACTATTATTTGGGGGCAACACCAGAAATTGCCCAGGTCTCCACACCATGGTCTTTACAAAGTTAAGACGAGCCTTCCAAAGTCAGGAATCCTATTTCCCGCTCAAAGCATCTTCACTGTTTCTTTCTCTGAGGCTTTGCGGGCTGCAGGGCACAGGACAGGTCTGGCTTATTTGCAAGTCCAGCATTACTGGAAGGTGGCTGGTTTCTTTTCACTCCGGAGCCAGGCCTGCCCGGTGAACTTTAGGCTGTGCTCTAAAATGGAGTTCAGTATCGAATCTCAGAGTGAGATTGACTTTCTTCTTCTCCTCAATGAAAGATTCTTTTATCCATATAAGGTTGTTTCTCAAAACTCAGGGGGTAGTAAAGGAGGAGACAAAAGAGATTTTTATTGAAAGTAACAAATGTTATGTAAACTTGACTTGAAAGGTACTTTTCATCATTCAAAAAACTGTCTAAAGATAAGTCAAATGCAAAAGCATATAACAGATCTATAGGTAACCCTTTACCCATGAAGGCATAATTATTGAGAAGTGTTTATTTTCCCTCTTGAAAAGGCTAATCTGGGTAATAATATGGCTGCAGGTGGTATATTCACATTGCTTCCTTCGCTGCTTCTCTCTCTTAAACACACACATCTTTCAGAACTACTGTCACTGAGGTGCCGGCCTTTGCTTGGCAACAGAATGATGCTCGGGTCTTACAGGTCCAAGGCCCAGTGGACAGATAGGCTCTTGTCCTCTACACCGGCCACCATGTCTTCAATGGCATTCCAGTCCAGCTTGCTGAGGATGCTGCCAGTGCTCTCAGACACACTGTCCGGGCCACGGAAAGGAGGCTCTAGCTCTTCTTCGGCAGCTGACAGGTCCTACCAAATTAAGAAAGGCAGTAAGTAAGTGGTGGTCTGGGCCTGAGAAAAAAATAAATGGAACATGAACTGAGCTTTCCAAAGATTCTAGAGTTGCTCATCCACCAACTGGTGAAGCAGAGCAGGGCGGTGACCGCCCAGCACATGCGGGTGGACGATGGGCCGAACGTCCTCGGACACGATGGATGTTTATGCTCGTAGTACAATCGTCTGCTCTTACTTTCTTGTTAGTCTTTAGTTGAAAGGAAAATACAAATTCAAGGAAAACGCTCAAAGAGTATAGATGCTCTGAATCACTACTTCAATCTTACAGGATCTCCACATCCCACAGAAAGCAGTAAGCAACGACTGGAGAACACAGAGAAATCACTAGGCCGACTGACATCTGGAACAACGCTCACCTGGAGGAGGGAACTGTGGCTCTCGTGAAGGATTGTTCGGATGTGTGAAGGTACCATCCAGGGACTCACCATGGTCTCCTCTCTCTCGTACTCTATACACACCTGCTTTGATCGAGGTGAAAGCTCAGCACTAATGTGATTTTTTGTACACTGCAGACGACATGGAGCACAGGAACCTTCCAAGGGAAAAGGACAAAGGTACGTGGGACTGATTCATTTATGAGTTCATTTATTCATTCTGACTTTTATCATCAAATCCAAGGCAGTCACGTTTTACCTAAAGTTTTTTTTTTTATGATCTATTTTTAAGAAATCTCTGCACTCGACATGGGGCTCGAACTCACAACCCCCTGCCAATTGAGCCAGCCAGGCACCCCTTACCTAATAATTGAATCACAAGGTCTGGATATGGTTTTAACAATTTCTGCCCTGTCAGTGTGATAGAAAGAAATTGAATTCTGGCCATCTCTTCATTTTAAAAATAACAGTAGCCTCTAGGACAAGAGAGTCCGGGGAGGAGAGGCCACAGATATAACGGACCTGTGGAGAAGTTCCAACTGCAAAGTTGGGAGAGCAAACACTGTGGCAAAAAAGAAAACAGCCAGTAAAACAGAACCACCTGAGACTGAAGGTTAATAGAGAGACCACCAAGTGGTTAAGCAGTATGATAACCACGAAGGTAGGTCGTCTCTCCAAAGTAGACGGAAACACATGGAGACGGGGTGCTGAGGGAGCTGCTCCGAGAGATCAGGCCGTGAAAGATCAGCAAAGGCTGGAACCACCAACTAATCCCACCCTCACTTCTGCTACAGTTAATTTGGTAACTAGACTTCGATACTCCTCAAATGAACATAATTATTGCCATCTAAAAAGAACGACAAAATCATCACCAAAAATTAAGAAATTAAGGTTAACGGTCCTGCACTTTAGGATAAAGCTTTACCTATGGGGACTCTACGTACCTTGAGAGGCTGTCACTGGCTGTCTCTCACCTGGATTTCTGCAGGGATGGCTTTGTAATTTCCTTCTCTTCAGATCCGAGTGCATTTCTCTAGGGTTGGTTCGGGATAGCCAATCTTAAAATACAATATGGAAACAATGCTGTGAAACTGAGCATGTGCAAAGCTTTTCAAGTTTGGGTGTCTGTGCCCCAGTGTGGACAGTGGACGTATTCTAAGGTAAAACAGATCCGTCAAGAAGAAACCCCACCATGGAAACTAGGCTGGCAAGCGAACCAGCTTACCTCGGGGAAGCACTCTCTGTAGGACATTGACCACCGCCACCCAGTTTCTTTATGAAACATACTGCCAAACAATGTCTGTGGAGTCTAGCCTGAGGAATCTGAAACTGAACAGCAAAACTGAATCCGTCCCCTGTACCTCCTCTTGCCCTACCGGTGTCTGATCTTGGGCCATACTCGAGACACGCAGCCGAGCTAGACACTTGGAGTCATACTCCACCTCCTCCTGTCACAGGACTACCCCTGAACAATGAAAGAAATACTGCTGTTTGCCTTCCTATGGGCAAGGCCTCATGCCAGATCATAATTCACTTCACAAAACCCCGGATCTCTGGGTTTTCATAAATATAGTATCAGCGTCCATATAATTTCAGCTATTTTTAGGGGCAACATTATATTTTGGGGTATTTTATCTGTTAAACTAACATTGCTAGATATTTGTTTAGAAAAGAATAAACTAGCTTTTGGGTACTCCAAACTAGAAAACATTTTACAAAAGATT
The DNA here is from genome assembly GCF_024610735.1 of Ursus americanus. Classification (NCBI taxonomy): domain Eukaryota; kingdom Metazoa; phylum Chordata; class Mammalia; order Carnivora; family Ursidae; genus Ursus; species Ursus americanus. The sequence goes on along the minus strand of NC_142141.1, from coordinate 36,799,829 downwards.
AAAATGGGAGACTTTGAAAGAAAAACAAAGTCTGGGATTATACAATTAGAAGCACAGGAAACGGGGGCGCCTGGGTGGCACAGTGGTTAAGCGTCTGCCTTCGGCTCAGGGCGTGATCCCGGCGTTATGGGATCGAGCCCCACATCAGGCTCCTCCGCTGGAAGCGTGCTTCTTCCTCTCCCACTCCCCCTGCGTGTGTTCCCTCTCTCGCTGGCTGTCTCTATCTCTGTCGAATAAATAAATAAAATCTTTAAAAAAAAAAAAAAAACACAGGAAATGCTTCTAGCACTCAAACTGACCCTAGTAATTACAGCTTTGAGGCTTAAGGCATTCAGTGGGGAAAACTGTGGAAAAAGAACCAAAGAGAATTTCTAGGAAATACAGCCATCAACAGTAAAACTTGGCAGGTGAAAGAGCAGATGCAGCTGAAGAGAGAGGCAGTGAACTGGAAGACGGCAGCACTGGAGAGAGGCCGAGGGGCAGGAATAGATTCATTCACGTTTCTCATCATTTTTATACTACATATAATCAGTGTTTGCATTGTGGTCCCTACCAAATGTAGTTATTTCTATAAATCAGGATAATGCCATAGAGCTCACTCAGTTAATGTGAGGATTAAGTGAGATCACGCACAGTGTTAATACAATGCTTGGCATCAGGCGTCACTTCCCTAAGCCTCCCTGGCTTCGGCTGTAAGACAGGGATAACAGTTGCCCTGTCTATCCACCAGGGCCGTTACGGAGAGCTCACAGGAGAATAATGTGAACGGACTTTTAAATGGTGAAGAGTAACATGGGGTGAGGGGTGGGCCGGACTTGATCTTCATTCTTAGGAATTAAGATCATGATCAGTTCCCTCTCTAGAAGATCGGAGCACAGCTGATTTAGAATCCCCAGATTTACAGGTCTGTGTGCGACATGACTCTGTGACAGCGGCCCCCTCTGAATATTTGTTTTTACGTTCAATACTCTGCTAAGCCCGTAATATATGTTCTCACTCTAATAATCCGGATTTTGCAGGTGAGAAAGCTGAGGTTTACACAGATGGGTTAGGAATTTGCCCAAAGCTAAAGAGTAAATGGTGAAATAGGATTCCAAAGACAGCGAACTCTGCAGCCTGTTCACTAAACCGCTGTACCACACAGCCAGAGCCTTCATTCTGAAATCTGTATTTGAAATGTCTAAGTGTGTCTTACAATTTTTAAAAATTTAAGTTGAACTTTATTCTCTATTCCTCCCTTACCTTTTTGGAAGGTAACTGGAGACGGCACAGCCTTTCTCACTGCCGCTTTGGCTCCCCCACCTTTACTCTGTCTGGCAGAAGTAGCAGTTCCTAGAAAAACAGGCCAACTTCTTTAACCTTCTGTATGCTGCCATGATGTTTCACATACCATACTGTACATTCTTTAAGGACAGAAACTTCTGATTAAGATGGGGCCCAATACATGTGATTGATTTAAACCAAGAAAGCAAAACAAAAGTGCAGATGAAGGAAGGGAAAACTCTCCTTTGAAACTTGGTATCTCATAGCATGACCACGGTCCTCTCTCAAACTGGCAAATGCGCCTTGACAACCTCTCTGGCAACCGGAAAAGGCAGCCGCATAAGCCTATTAGCAGTGAACACCTTGACAGAATGCCAAGTTAGATTTTATCAAAACAATGATTAACTAAGGTTTCTTAAATTCCAGGATTAATAACCACTGTTTATTATTTCTGTTATGCAAAATGTTTTACTTATTACCTTCAGTACCCCTACGAGGTAGGTTTTAATAACATATTTGAGACACCAAGCGAGCAGCAGAGCTGAGATATGAATGTAGGCCGGGATGATTCCAAAGGCTGGAAATTTTTTTATGCTTTTGATGCCTCTCAGTTACTTATCATATAGCCCTTATATTGTTTTTGATAGAACTAAACATAAAACAAGCAAAAAAGAAAAAAAAAGCAGGAAGATCTCTAAGTATAACAGCTTACAATCAGGGCTGGAGATATTTGCCAGAAACAGCACACTAGACAGATAACAACATATAGTCAGACTCAAGTATCTTCAGAAAAACCCCTTCTTTTACAAATGAGCTGCAGTGAACTTAAAAATCTTGATGAGTCCTCACTTCCCCACCTGTGCACTGACTGAACTGCCTCATGTGGGGCCCGGGGATCTGTGTCGCTGACTAGGGGAGGGCCTGGGATCCATCATGCCTGCATTTCTCCCACTGCCGCACAACACTGGGGGATCGAAAGCCTCGGAATGTAGCCAGGGGAAAGGTTGAGTTCTGGGTGCAACCTGGATAGAAGCCAGCATGTTCACCAGCCCCTCCAGTTGCCTTTTTTCCTCTTCTGGGGAAGCTAAGGGACAGGTTAGCTGGGATGACGGCAAGCTACACGTGGTCTTCTCTGACATAGTATAAATACAACAATATCCACCCACTAATATTCCTGAACAGTAGTTTATAAATAGCTATTTTTAGGCAGAAAAGCTAAACAGCCATTTTTTTCATTTATCCAAGTATTCAATAATCTCATTTGTCCAGTGTGAGTGGTAGTACAAGATAAAGGAGACAGTGTTGCTACCTTCACAAGATTTCGTCTAGCATGGGACAGAAGTTGACAAGTGACTACATGAGACCTGCTGCAGCATGATGGGGGCGGGGGCAGACGACAATAAAGAAACGGTAACCATGGCAGCTGAGGCAGTTGTTGTGGATACTCACAACCACCGGAACCACCAGGCAAGTTAAGTATTAGCCCCCATTTAAAATTCATGACCTCGGTTTGGAAGAACTGAAGAATTAAGATGAGGGAGGGCAGACACAGAGGTGAGGCATTCAAGGAAGGGAGACTTTTGAGGAAAGAGCCACCCAGCACAGCCCGTGGCTGGAGAGCAAGCCGGCCGAAGAGATGGGGAAAGAAGGCTAAGAAGGGAGAAGGGGAGCGTGCCTCAAAGGCAGGGAACAAGCTCTGGACTGGTCTGCGTGGGGTGGGGGTCCCAGTGTGCAGGAGCACCTCTTCCAGGACAGTCCAGCAAGGGCGGGGGAGCTGACCAAAGAAGGGCCGAGGCCTCAGCCCAGGTGAGTGCGACGTAACTGTCCAGGCCTGACACTGGACAGATCCAAGACAAAGGCACATTTCCATAGAATCCAAGACTTTTCCATCTGATATTAAGAAAGTTTAAAGTTTAAAATCCTTGCTAATTTTTGGCATTTCTTTTATTTACCTTTAGCAAATGTATCAGGTATAAAATAAACAAAGAAAACATGGTTACTATTTTGAAATTTTAGTTTAAAAAGAGCACTATTGTCTTATTGTAATTTGTTAATCAAGAGCAAAAGCTAATTAAGTTTTATTTAGAGGACTGGAATTTATGGAAATTTCCATTTTGTAAATTGAGGCAGCATAATGAAGCATAGGTTCTAAGTGTGTAGGCTCCAGACCCAGACTGGGTTCAAATCCCAGCTCTGCTACTTCCTAGCTGTCTGATCTCAGGCAGTTATTTCAACTTTTTCTGCCTGGGTTTTCTCATCTGTAAAATGGGAACATAATAGCACATGTCTCACAGGGTTGTAATTAAAGAGCTTAAACAGAACCTGGCATATTAGTTTACTACACAGCTAAAAGCTGTGTGTGTTTATACTACATATTAACTACGATTATACATTTTTTTAAGATTTTTTATTTTGAGAGAGAGAGAGTGCGAGCAGGGGGAGGAGCAGAGAGAGAGGGAGAACCCCAAGCAGACACCACACTGAGTGTGGAGCCTGACATGAGGCTCCATCTCATGACTCTGAGATCATGACCTGAGCCGAAAATGCACCTGGGTGGCTCAGTCCATTAGGCATCTGCCTATGGCTCAGGTCATGATCCCAGGGTCCTGGGATCAAGCCCCACGTCAGGCTCCCTGCTCAGCAGGGAGTCTGCTTCTCCTTCTCACTCTCCCTCAGTGCTCTCTCTCTCTCAAATAAATTTTTTAAATCTTAAAAAAAAAAGCCACTCAACTGACTGATCCACCTAGGCACCCCTATGATTACACATTTTTTAATGTGTAATCATTTCACAAAATAAGAATATTTTACTTTGGTAATCAAAACCCAAATATGGCAAAATTAAAGGAAGGCTAGCAATAAATAACAGATATTATATCTTCAAATGTGGAAAAGGATGTTCGAAAGGTAACAACATGATAGTTCAATATGAGCCTCTTAGTACTCCTCTTCTGTGATGTCCTGGTGTCTGTCTGACATCCTAACATCTATAAGAACTTGATTTGTAAAAATGCCTACCTCTTTAGGCAGACGTGCAAAAGAAACAGATTCCCAAAGAAGTCTTACCTAAATATTGACTGTTCAAACTCTATTATAAAAAGGCCATTCGTTTAAGAAGATTTCTGGGGTCTTCCTATTTCAAAGCGATAGAACAGACAAAATCCCAGCGCAGGTAAGTCTTTATCAATCCTGCAACTTGCATTCTGCTGAAATGAGAACTGCTTTTCACTAAGATTTCATTTTACTAATGACAACCAACTCCGGAGACGAGGAGGTCCAAATTATACAAAATTTAAACTTAAAAAAAAAGCTTAGTGTCTTACCACATGGCCAAGGAGGCCCTTGAGCTTTCCCCTTTCGGATGTAACTTGGTCTGGATATATATCTGAATTTTCCAGGTTGATTTATTGGAATATTGTGACCATATTGATTCTCTCTAAAGTAGAAATTACATAATTATTATATTCTTAGACTCTCGTATCAGTAATGAACTATATTGCAAAAGGCCCAAATTCTAGCTCAGATTAATACATTCACTTGACATTGCTTATTCTGTACTTCAGTGATTTCATGTTATAACAATTCTCAAAAATTAGTCTTCGTGTCTCACACCTTAAACTTCATTTTTTTTTTAAAGAAATTGTTTTTGGTTATCTGTCCATTTCAAATTGTCTATGTATTTGGCAGTTGCTTATGTATTTAATACCCTGCTTTATTTTAGAAAAGATTCAAGGGAGTCTCTGGTATTTTGAGTAGACCACAAATTATACACACACAAGTGATCTGATTACATGTGGGTTTGTGTTGGGAAGAGACAGTGGAGAAGAAGTGATAAGCTGGTGGGGACTGTTTCTGCAAGCGTGGAGCCAAGTGGAGAAACAGGGAGAACAGTGAGGAGGCAGATTATAGAAAAGGAGGAAACAGAATTGAACAGATATCAAAATTGTAGTAGGTATGCCGAAGTGCTTTGTCATATCTTAGAAATATAATGACATTTTTGTCTTTTTCCTTGGTGATTGTATAAACTTATAAAGACCTCATAGCTATGGGACCATGTTTTTCTTTACTTGATTTTCATATTTCTGAGCAGGGTAGATGCAAATACACTGAACCTGGGTGATGAGAGCACTAAATTCTTCTTATCATGCCTGACATAATCTTGCCAAATGACATGCCAAACTTTGTCTTACCTTCTTGGAGAAAGAGAGTGTTGCTCTCGGGAAATCTGAGCAGTTCTGGGTTTGTTAGGCAAGACTTTCTGTGCAGTTGTTGGTAATTGTACTGATTCAGATAACAGTTCATTCATCAGACTGTATGCTTGTGAGATCCGCCGACTATAGTGGTCAGAGAGTAGCAATCTTCAAAGAATAAAACAGCATTTAATAAAAGAGTCATTTTCAGTTCATATTTCTAGAGGGAACATAATGTTTAAAGATCACCTAGCATTTGTTTTTTTCAATGCTTTTCAAATGCAAATTCATATTTCAGATTTCTGAAAACCATTAGGTGGAAATTAGTAAAGGCACCTGTAGTTATGGCTTTTTGAGTGTTTTCAAAATGCACATACATATCTGGATTGGGAGAGGGTGGGCAATAGCAGAAATAAAAGTCATGAAAATTCAATGAAATAAACGATATTTGAAAGCAAATTCCTAAAAAGTCTAGTGGAGTCTATTTGCCTTGCAGTTATCACCCATAATTTTCTGTTTATGGACAAAACGGGGCTACTGTGAAGACTAGAGTTTCTCAGGCATTGTCGACGCCTCAGGTGCGCAAACTGGAGAGGATGCTGGGGGTACAGCTACCCAGCTCACCTGTCCTTTTCATTCTTCATCTTCTGTCTCAGCCTGATTTCCCGTGAAGTCATATAAAACTGCATGAGAAATACCTGGTTAGTCCATTAATGTTCAGTTCAAATAATTAAGCCATTGTGATCCATGGAAAACATGAAAATTCACGAATCAATTTTAATAGGTTAAAACATATTTTTGCTATTCAGGAAACAGCGCAAAATGTCATATTTGACAAAGCTTTCTATCCCAAGCACAAAACATGAAAATGTTGAAGCATCACATAATTAAAATCTAGTTTAATATAAAGTGGAATGCAAAATCCACTTTAGTAGCTAAACTCATGTATTTTCTCAAAAGGAGAGAACTTATCAGCTGAATTTATTTTTTTCTTTTTTAATTTAAATTCAATTAACATATAGTGTCAGCTGCATTTAAGATGGAAAACAAGAACATTTTAAGGATGAAGACATACACTTCATACTCAGTCTTGTGATTAATCTAACAGTGTGCTTGATAAAGCAGAAAGGAGTTAGACCTTTAAAACTATCATTTTGACGTTTTAAAAAGTCTACCAGTAACCTACTGTAGTATGATCACTGTGACTTGTAAACTCTTCAAAACTTAGGCACCATGAGGCAAACTAGCAAGTGTCTTATTCCAGAACATTGAATTACTATTGAGTTACTAATGAAGTCCTTTTACACACAATTGTGTATATAAAAATGTGCACACACAAGTGCATTCACTCTCTGTGGGTTCTACACGGAAGCAGTAACAAAGATCTTATTAATTTCTGATATAAGTTCAAATGAAATTTTTAATTACATTAACCCCTCACTAAACCCATACCTTCACCTAAATAGAAGCTAAAAATAAGCAGGCGTTTGCGTTGTGAAGGAGAGGTCACAAAGTTGATGAACCAAGCAATCCCAGTGCCCTCAGAGTTCATTTGTTCTAAATTTGGACAGAATTCTAACTATCTTGGGTATTTGCTTGGTTGACAGAGAGGGTTATAGCAGAACCTCCCTCCCCCGTGGGGCGGAGGAACACACACATAAACACATGCACTTGAAGATTCTAGTCAGGTACCTCAGTAGCCTTGAAGGTCATTACCGGGTCCTTAACACTCTCCACAAAATGTTCTATTAATTAACATGGGGGCACCTGGGCGGCTCAGTTGGTTTAGCGTCTGACTCTGGATTTGGGCTCAGGTCATGATCTCAGGGTCGTGAGATGGAGCCCCATGTCGGGCTCCATGCCCAACATCTTACTGATTTAAGATTTTCTTTCCCTTTCCCTCTGCCCCTCCCTCCAGCTCCTGTGTGTGTGTGTGCGCGCACGCGCGCACGTGTGTGTGCGTTTGCACGTGCACGCATGCGCTCTCTCTTAAAAAAAAAAGGTATATTAACATCAACATGCTTTCTCCAGACACAAGTTCAGTAACGTATGCAATTTACATAATAGTTCGCCTACGTTTGCACCATTTGATGCTTAAATGTAACAGCCTTATCTGGAAAATTCACTTTCATAGAATATGTTTCCCTAATGATGCTGGAAAAAATTAAGTACTATTATATTTTATCTCAAATTACCAAGTAAAAAACTGTAAGTATAATTCAAATGTAATTTTCATGGTAATGTGATTATCAAAGTACCGCTGCTTTATTTCACCTTCTGAAGAATACTGCCTCTGACCGAGCCGTGGTGCTTTCCAGTCAGGGCTCAGGAAATAAATGCTGACAGTTCAGGGGGCACCTGACATGCACGCACACACACCATTGCACCCTTGGTATCTGCCTGGACCACACTCTAGTTTTTGTAGGTAACTCCTGGATGCAAAATTGATTTTTAAAATGGCTTCGCTACACACACAGTCAGTTGTTCAGCTGCCACTGACTCTCACTGGAAATTAAGGAACAGCTCCAGCTGGTTGCCAATCACTCAACCTCTTCACTTGGTTAAAGTCGGCTGGAGCCATAATTAGCCTGCGGAAGAAGAAGGATCTAAGATAGTTCAACAGAGCATGGTTTGTAGAATACCTTGCTACAGTTTGGTTAGGTAATTCACATTTTCTGACAAAGAAAATGGTGACACTTCTGTCTAATAAAAAATGCATCCAAATTACGTTAATCCTTTTCTTGAATATTTGCCAGGGAAAACCTGCACATATTCGGTGCTAATCCCATCGCCCCTGATACTGCACACTTACTGGATTGCTCCTCGGGCAGAAAGGGTCATGTTCTTGCCCTCTCTTCTCTGCCAGCTGGTGTAAGTACTCTGCCATTCGTTCCTTGCGTTTTCTTTTCATCCACACCTGAATTTCTCTTCTTTCCTTCTCAGTTCTTTGTGTTCGTCTACCAGAAGAATGCTGAATTCTGAGAAATTTAGCAGGCAGGGCATCACTTGATTTTACATTTTTTTATGGCTCTAAGTAGTATCACAACTAAATACTGTTTATTGGAAAGGGATTTTTCTTAAAGATTTTTTTAAAGTAATTTCTTCACCCAACATGGGGCTTGAACTCACAATCCTGAGATCAAGAGTCACCTGTGCCACCAACTGAGCCCAGCCAGGCGTCCCTATTTGGAAAAGTTTTTCCCATTCTCAAAAATTAGTACGCATCATGTCTCTATCAACTTGCTCCAACCTGTTCCCTGAAATCCACTGAAAATGATCTCAGAAAGCTCACCAACAGCCTCTTCATCCTACTGGACTTCTCCATAACATTTAATACAATTGGCTCCTCTTTTCTGTGTTAAACTCTCTCTTACATGGGTCTTATTCTAACTCTGAAAACACTGTGCAGCCTCCTACATTGGCTCCTTTCGTCTCTGCTCACTTCAATATTAATGTCTTTAAAGGTTCTCTTTTGGACTTCTTCACCAATCATCTACTCCTGGACTACCTCAGTCACTTCCAAAACTTATACCAGAGAGATGACTTCTAAACAGCTGCCCTTGGGGAGCTAGCCTCACACTCATGCCCACGCCATACTTCGCATGGGCTGGCCTGAGCTGATGACCGGGCATGGCGGGCATGTTATGGCTGGCCCATTCCTGCAAGACACAGAACTCCTCTGATGGGCAGTGTGGATGGATGTCTCACCACTGACCCAGCTGAAACTTTCCTAGAACACCACACTCTGACATTCCACTTACTCGGCCCTCTCCCCTCCCCCTTCCCTTTCTCCTTCACAGGGTGGGATCACGCCGACATTGTGGTCTGATGGTCCCCCTCACTTCTGTGTTTTCTCCCCTTTCCCCTCACAGGCCTTTCTCCCAATAAATGTCTTGCACATCTAATCCCATCTTGGCTTCTGCTTCTCAGATGATGTGAACTGACACAAGTAGGACTGAAAATGGTCCAAGGAAACAGGTGGTGTGAGACAGGGATTTGGGGCAGACTCATCACCTAACATGAGAGGAGAACATCACCCTAAATGGAAGGTCACTGGTACAAACAATGTGGTTTATACTGAAAACCTGCTTTTCTTTCTGGAAATCTGGATTTGGTATGTGCCAGGAAGAGGCTGCCTACTCAACCAGCCCCCAAGAAAAACTCTGGGCACTGAGCCCCTAAATGAGCCTTCGTGATGGACGTTATCTCACATGTGCTGTCACAACCTGCTGCTGGAGGAATTGTGTCGTGTTGGGACCGCACTGGGAGAGGATTCTTAGGAACCTGTGCCTGGTTTCCCTCAGAATTCACTGCATGTGCTCTATTTCCCTTGCTGGTTTTGCTTTGAATCCTCTTGTAATAAATTAAATCTTGAGTATGACTCTCTGAGTTCTGTAAGTCCTCCTGTCAATCAATGAACTAAAAGTGATCCTGGGGACCCCTAACACAGGATCAGATCCACATTGGGACTGCAGTCTGATAGCTGTCCCCATGTCCTCTGGCTCCTGTCCCTTTCTCCCTCACAGGTGTTTCTCCAAATAAATCTCAGCTCACCTAAATCTTATTTTGGCATTTGCTTCTGGGATGACCTAAAACTAATGTGCCAATGAATATTACTAAGTGAATATTCTCCTGGCACCTTATAACATATCTGAAACTACATTCTCTATCTTGCCAAAGAAATCACCATCAACTCAGTCATTCAAATAGAAAATTATTCTCATACTCTCCTGACGGCCTCCAGGTTTACTCAAGATTATTATCCTACACTCTCCATTCTCAGCCCCTTCATCTTTAGACTACTGAAGTAAGACCTCCAGTTGGTTCCCATTTCTAGTTTAAAGCCCTTTGCTGACCCCCTTATTGCTTGCAGATAAGGAATGGTTGCCTTTGGCCCCCAATCTACAGCCAGCGCACCCAGCCAGATCCTCTCTCTCCTTCCGAAGCATGAACTCTAGTCACATCTAACTCTCAGCCCATATCTAATCATCACTCCTTTGCATTTTATATTCTTGCTGCCTTGAATACCCTTTCTACTGTTTGTAAGCAACACAAATTTCTATTAGTCCTTTGAAATACAGCTCGAACACCATAACTAGTGAAGCTACTGCCTTTGACTGACTCTCCCCACAAGCTCCCATAGCACACTCATATAATTTGGTCTTACGTCACACTCTTTTTACAGTTCTTTCTCCATTCAAGAGTACAAACCATATTTTTATTCTAAATCTTGATACTTACATTATTGATGAAATATTCATAACATTCATAAGGTTGACTGTCTTATATAAACAAGCCGAGAGGTAGATGTATCCCAAGGAAGCACTAGTAGGAAAGCCAGACTTTATTCTCTCAGGAACCAGTTCTTGGATCAGGACACATTGCAAGGAAAAACATTTTAACCTAATATTCCAGGAAAAGGCTATTTAATATGTATTCTAAGGATTAATATTTATGGCAAAGTACTATGAAGTCTTTAGCTGGGGTGCCTGGGTGGCTCAGTCGGTTAAGTGGCTGACTCTTGATTTTGGCTCAGGTCATGATCTCAGGGTCGTGGGATTAAGCCCCACATCGGGCTCCACACTCAGCACAGAGTCTGCTTGTCCCTCTCCCTCCCCCTCTACCCCTCCCCCCACTTGCATGCATGTGGACACACGCACCCTCTCTCTCTAAAAGTGAATGGATAAATAAAATCTTTTTAAAAATCTTTAATTACTTCTAAAAAGAAAGGATTAAATTTATGTTGCACTTAAAGTGATGAGAACTTCCAGAGAAGTCGGCAGAGTAGGAGAACCCTAAGCTCATCTCATCCCATGGATATGACTAGATAACATTGATATCAGTGTAAATAACCCAGAAAATGATCAAAGACTAGAAGAACAAACTCCATCCATAGCTAAGTGTAGAGAAGACGCCATATCAAAGAGGGCAGGAGGGGTGGAGACACAGTCAGGGGCTAAATGGAACCACAGGGACGGTGTGCTGGTGGGAGGGATGCTGTGGGCATGGTGAGGGGAGAGAAATAGACCCTCACACTGAGACGCCCACATAGGAAAGATGAATCCCCATAACTTTTGGCTTCGAAAACCACAGGGATTAAATTTTGCACGTTCTTATAATCAGTAGGACTTAAAAGGTGTAACTTAAAAAATCGGCAGTCTCAGCTCTGGGAGAGCATGGAGAGAGCAACTGAGTCCCTGCCCTTAAAGAGAGAGCATAAGAGACAGCATAGAAGCAGCAGTGTGAAAAATGCCTGGGGCATGGGGGAGGGAGGGAGGCTTGTTTACTAATCTCAAAGCATGTGCTAGAGGGGCAGTGATCTTTGGAAGACTTCTCCAAGAACAAAAGAGCTGACAGGCACCATTTCTGTCCCCTGCCCCCCAGCCTAGACACAGAGACACCTGTAGGAATCAGCACAACACTGACACTCTATCTAACTTGCTAACAATGCACCCGCCCCCATGTTTTCCTGCAGACCCATCCCCTCCTGTCAGGATTCCAACTCTCCTCCAATAGCAAACCCACTCAAATCATGATAACACCCACATCCCACCTCAATACTCTCCTGTGGACTCGCCCCCTCCCATATGCTTTTGGCCAGAGCCCATCCAAAACTGTGCCACAAGCCTGGCAATGTACGAGCAGCTCCAACAGGAGCCAACGCCACTCCAAAGTGACTCCTGGCCCAGGGAGAGATAACCACACACAACGATCAGACTGCAGCCCCAGCGGTGGGGTAGAGGCAGACATCTGGTTTGACTACAGGCCCCACCCACCAACAAAAGCTTCTCAGGAGACAACACAAGGAACGTGCCCTGCACTTTGGTGCTACTACGTCTCTGGCAAGCACCTGGTCTGACTCAACTCAAGCCCAAGGTGACCCTAGACTGGCCCACTAACACAGGGACTACACCCTGTCCAAAACAGGCAAAGAAAGCCATTATAGACAACGGGACTGAAGGAAAAAGTGGCTCAGCCACAACATCAGGGCACATGCAACACTCAGAGGAGACACCCCTGAAGTGCCAGTTCTGGTAATCGGGGCAACCTCTTCTTCAGAAGGCCACTACATTCCAGAGCAGGAGATGTAGCTGACTTCCCTAGCACAGAAATATAGTTATAGAGAGTTAGACAAAATGAGGACACAGAGGAATATGTCCCAAATGAAAGAAAAGGACAGAATCACAGAAAGAAACCCACGTGAAATGGACATAGTAATATGACCAAAAGAGAACTTACAATAATGGTCATAAAGATGCTCACTGAAAAAAAAGCGAAGGACATCAGTGCGACCCTTAACAAAGAGATGGAAAACAAAAGAACCAATCAGAGATGAATAATACAATAAATGAAATTAAAAATATACTAGATGCGATGAATAGGAGACTAGAGGAAGTAGAAAAATGGATCAACAACCTGGGGGACAGAGTAATGGAAAGCAATCAAGCTGAACAGTTGAGAGAAAAATATAATACAAAATAAAAATAGTCTTAGGGCCTCAGCAACACCAGCAAGTGTAATAACATTTGCATTATACAGATCCCAGAAGGCTAAGACAGAGAAAAGGGAGCAGAAAATTTACTTCAAGAAAATAATATCTGAACATTTCCCAAATCTGGCGAGGGAAACAGAAATTCAGATCCAGAAGGCACAGAAATCCCCCAATAAAATCAACCCAAGGAGGTCCACACCAAGATACAGAGTAATTAAAATGGCAAAAAAATAGTAATAAAGAATTTTATTTTATTTTATTTTTTAATGATTTTTTATTATATTACGTTAGTCACCATACAGTACATCCCCGGTTTCCGATGTAAGGCTTGATGATTCATTAGTTGTGTATAACACCCAGTGCACCATGCAATACGTGCCCTCCTTACTACCCATCACCAGTCTATCCCATTCCCCCACCCCCCTCCCCTCTGAAGTCCTCAGTTTGTTTCTCATAGTCCATAGTCTCTCATGTTTCATTCCCCCTTCTGATTACCCCCCCTTTAAAGAGAGAATTTTAAAAAGCAGCAAAAGAAAACAGTTACATACAAGGAAAATCTCACAAACAGCTGATTTTTCAGTAGAAACTGGGCAGGTCAGAAGGCAGTGGAATGATATATTCAAAGCACTGAAAGGAAAAAAATCTGCAGCCAAGAATACTCATCCAGCAAGGCTATCGATCAGAACGGGAGAGAGAAAAAGTTTCCCAAACAAACGAAAGTTAAAAGAATTCATGACCACTAAACCAGCCCTATAAAAAATGTCAAAGGGGACTCTTCTAGTGGAAAGGAAAAATCGTAAGTAGGAGTAAGAAAAGTAGAAGGAACAAAAATAATAAAAATAAGTATATCTATAAAAATCAGTCAAGGAACTCATGAAATAAAAGGATGTAAAGTATGACACTATACACCTAAAACATGGGAGGTGGGGAGAAGAGCAAAGAATGGGTTCAAACTTAAGCACCCGTCAACTTAATATAGACTGCTATATGCATAAGATGTTATATACAAACTGAATGGTAACTACAAATCAAAAACCGATAATAGATATGCAAAAAAATAAAGAGGGGGCGCCTGGGTGGCACAGCGGTTAAGCGTCTGCCTTCAGCTCAGGGTGTGATCCCGGCATTACGGGATCGAGCCCCACATCAGGCTCCTCTGCTATGAGCCTGCTTCTTCCTCTCCCACTCCCCCTGCTTGTGTTCCCTCTCTCTCTGGCTGTCTCTATCTCTGTCAAATAAATAAATAAAATCTTTAAAAATAAATAAAGAGAAAGGAATTCAAGTATATCATTAAAGAAAGCCAGCAAACCAAAGAGAAGACAGCAAGAGAAGAAAGGACAGAGAAGCAGCACAAACACAACCATAGCACAAATAACAAAATGGTAATAAGTACATACCTATCAATAATTACTTTGAATATAAATGGGCTAAACAAATTGGACAACCTACAAGAATTCTTCCTAGAAACATATAATCTCCCAAAACTGAAGCAGGAAGAAATAGAAATTTTTTTTTTAAAGATTTTATTTATTTATTTGACAGAGATAGAGACAGCCAGCGAGAGAGGGAACACAAGCAGGGGGAGTGGGAGAGGAAGAAGCAGGCTCATAGCGGAGAAGCCTGATGTGGGGCTCGATCCCATAATGCTGGGATCACGCCCTGAGCCGAAGGCAGACGCTTAACCGCTGTGCCACCCAGGCGCCCCAGGAAGAAATAGAAAATTTGAACAGACTGATCACCAGCATGAAACTGAATCCATAATCAAAGAACTTACAACAAACAAGTCCAGGACAAGAGAGCTTCACAGATGAATTTTACCAAACATGCACAGAAAAGTTAATATCTACTCTTCCCAAACTATTCCAAAAAATAGAAGAGGAAGGAAAGCTTCCAAATTAATTCTACAAGGCCAGCATTACCTCAATACCAAAACCAGATAAAGACACAAGAAAGAAAGAAAAGAAAAGAAAAGAAAAAAGAAAAGAAAAGAAAAGAAAAGAAAAGAAAGAACGAACGAACGAACTACTGGGCTACCTGGGTGGCTCAGTTGGTTAAACACCTGACTCTTGATTTCAGGTCAGGTCATGATCTCAGGGGTTGTGAGAATGAGTTCTGCATTGGGCTCCATGCTTAGCGGGGAGTCTGCTTGACATTCTCTCCCTCCCTCCCCCCCCAAGCTCTCTCTCTAAAATAATAAATAAATCTTTTTAAAAAAAGAGAGAGAACTACAGGCAAATATCTCTGATGAACACAGATGCAAAAATCCTCAACAAAATATTAGCAAACCAAATTAATAGTACATTAAAAAAATCATTCACCAAAAGCATTTGACAAAGTACAACGTCCATGCATGACAAAAACCTTCAATGAAGTAGGTTTAAAGGGTACATACCTCAACATAATAAAGGCCATATATGAAAAACCCACAGTTAATGTCATACTCAATAGTAAAAAAAAAAAAAAAAAAAAAAAAACCAAAAAACTTGACAGCTTTCCCCTAAGATCAGAACAAGACAAGGATGTCTACTCTCACCATTTGCAGTCAACATAGTACTGGAAGTCCTAGCCACACAATCAGACAAGAAAAAGGGAAAAAAATGCATCCAAATTGGTAAGGAAGAAATAAAACTTTCATTATTTGCAGATGACATAATACTATACATAGGAAACCCTAAAGACTCACCAAAAAACTAGAATAATTGAATTCAGTAAGGTGCAGAACACAAAATCAATATACAGAAATTCATTATATTTCTATACACTAATAATGAAGTAGCAGAAAAAGAAATTAATAAAACAATCCCATTTACAATTACACCAAAAATAATAAAATACCTAGGAATAAATCTCACCAAGGAGGTGAAAGACCTGTATTCTGAAAACTATAAAACACTGATGAAAGAAATTGAAGATGACACAAACAAATGGAAAGATATTCCATGTTCACGGATTGGGAGAACAAATATTGTTAAAATGTCCATACTACCCAAAGCAATCTACAGATTTAGTGCAAACCCTATCAAAATACCAAAAGCATTTTTCAGAAATAACCCCACAATGTGTATGGAACCACAAAAGACTCCAAGTAGCCAAAGCAATCTTGAAAAAGTACAAAGGTGGAGGTATCACAATACCAGATTTCAAGATATACCACAACGCTGCAGTAATCAAAACAGTATGGCACTGGCACAAAAACAACCACATAGCTCAATAGAACAGAACAGAGAGCCCAGAAATAAACACACTATTATATGGTCAATTAATCATTGGCAAATCAGGAAAGAATATGCAATGGGAAAAGATGGTTGCTTCAACAAATGGTGCTAGGAAAACTGGACAGCAACATGCAAAACAATGAAACTGGACCACTTCCTTACACCCAACAGAAAAATAAATTAAAAATGGATTAAGGACCCAAATGGGAGACCTGAAACCATAAAAATTCTAGAAGACAGTACAGGCAGTAATTTCTCAGACACTGGTTATAGCAACATTTTTCTACATGTCTTCCGAGGCAAGGGTAACAAAAGCAAAAATAAACTATTGGAACTACATCAAAATACAAAGCTTCTGCACAGCAAAGGAAACAATCAACAAAACTAAAAGACAACCTACTGAATGGGAAAACATATTTGCAAATGACATATCCAATAAAGGGTTAGTATCCAAAATATATAAAGAACTTACACAACTCAACACCAAAAAACCCCAAATAATCCAATTAAAAAATGGGCAGAAGGCATGAACAGACATTTCTCCAAAGAAGACATCCAGATGGCCAAGAGACACATGAAAAGGTGCTCGACGTCACTCATCATCAGGCAAATGCAAATCAAAGCCACAATAAGATATCACCTCACACCTGTCGGAATGGCTAAAATAAAAAACAAGAAACAAGTGTTGGTGAGGATGTGGAGAAAAAGGAATCCTTGTGCACTGTTGGTAGGAATGCAGACTGGTGCAGCCACTCTGGAAAACAGTATGAAGATTCCTCAAAAAGTTAAAAATAAAACTACCCTATGATCCAGTAATTCCATTACTAGTTGTTTTCCTAAAGAATACAAAAACACTAATTCGAAGGGATATATCCACTCCAATGTTTACTGCATTATTTACAATAGCCAAATTATGGAAGCAGCCCAGGTGTTCGTTGATAATTGAATGGATAAAGAAGTGGGGTACATATACCATGGAATATTACTCAGCCATAAAGATGAATGAAATCTTGCCATTTGCAACAACATGGATGGAGCTAGAGAGCATACTGCTAAGCGAAATAAGTCAGAGAAAGACAAATAAATACCATATGATTTCACTCATACAAACAACGAAACAAATGAACAAAAAAGAAAAGAGAAAAACCAAAAAAACAGACTCTTAACTATAGAGAACAAACAAATGGTTATCAGAGGGGAGGTGGGTGAGGGGTGGGTAAAACAGGTGAAGGGGATTAGGAGTGCATTTGTCTTGATGAGCGCCGAGTAAAGTATAGAACTGTTGAATCACTATTTTGTACTCCTGAAACTAATACAACACTTTATGTTAACTATACTGAAATTTTTAAAAATCTCAAAATAAATAAATAAAAGATAAAGGACAACAAAAATAAGATAAAGTAATGAGACCTCGGGAAAACTCCCAGGATACAGATGTGCTGCTATATGAAATACACCAGTCTCTCTACTGTTGGGGAAGGGGACAAGTGACACATAAACATCACAAAAAGTATTTAAGAAGAAAAAAACCTAAGTTTTGTATTTGTTCCATAAAAATCACATTAAAATATAGCCAATTTTGAATATTCTTGAACCATAAACATTTTAAATGGGTTAAAAATCAATTATTCAAAGATTACCTGGAGATATTCTTAGCTTGTTGTTCTGTTAAACCGAGCTCCTCACTGGAAACTCCATCTTTTGTTATAAGGTCCTCAATAATGTCTGCAACATCAGTTAATCCAGTCATCTGGAGTGGATCTACTGAAATGCTTCATTTTCAAATGCAATTTGAGAAATATAAGTCAGTATCTACAATTTAATTACATTAAGCAAAAATTAACATATAAAGTTTAAAAAATGAACGTGTAAAGCTATGTCCTCTAAGAGCATAAATGAACACAAAAATAATAAACACAGATCTAATGTTCCTTCTATTTTCCAGTAATCCTCAGCGCAGAAGTCTAATCATCAGTAATTGATGACTTCTTACATGCTCTTAAAAAAGTGAATACTGGGGTGCCTGGATGGCTCAGTCGTTAAGCGTCTGCCTTCAGCTCAGGGCGTGATCCCGGCGTTCTGGGATCGAGCCCCACCTCAGGCTCCTCTGCTGGGAGCCTGCTTCTTCCTCTCCCACTCCCCCTGCTTGTGTTCCCTCTCTCGCTGGCTGTCTCTCTCTGTCAAATAAATAAATAAATAAAATCTTTAAAAAAAAAAAAGTGAATATAAGGCTCAGGAGATAACCTCTACCTGTCCTGCCTGCTGAATTCACACGCAATAAAAGATGTAGTAGACTCAGTCTACTGCATTCTAGTTACCTATGCTAAAACAGTAAAAGATATAAGAAAGCAATCCTCAGCTTCTTAAAACACTCAGTTCCCAATGAGAATTATATTCCTTTGCATCCATGAAAAAATCTGTAGTATAGAGCTCACATACACATGAACAACAAAATTTCCAAAACACACAGTTTATACCCAACCTTAAGTAAACCTGTGAATTAATTCTTAAGATAGTTACCTCTCAAATAACTCATCACTGTTATTCACACCTTAAAAGAAAAGAAACATTATTAATAAAAATTTGGGGTCAGTAATTTTTTTCTACTCTCATTTATTAACCTGATTTAGAAATTATACAATCAGAAATTAAAATATTTTTAGGGGTGCCTGGGTGGCTCAGTTGGTTAAGCATCTGCCTTCAGCTTGGGTCATGATCCCAGGGTCTTGGGATCGAATCCCACATCGGGATCCTTGCTCAGTGAGGAGCCTGTTCTCTCTCTGCCTGCCGCTCCCCCTGCTTGTGCTCTCTCTCTCTCACAAATAAAATCTTAAAAAATAAATAAAAATAAATATTTTTAAACCTCCAAATAGGTTTAAAAATACACACACACACACACACACACACACACACACACACATATATATGTAACCTATTTATCCTCCTCTTAAATATGCTATTTGGTAGTGAATACTCCGCATTTTCAGATTATTACTCTTCTATCCAGAGTACTCTGAATACTTTAGGAAGTACAGTCCTTCTTTGCTTAGTACACAGATTAAAATACTGAAGTGCAATTTACTAAAACAACAACAAAAAACAAAAACAAAAATGATCTGATGATCTAAAAGTAATACATTTGGGAAAATATCTAATTTAATTCCAAGAACCCATTACTTGGAAGAACAGGACCCAACGAATAATTTTTAAACCTTGTCCAATATTAACTATATGTCTTTAAAGCAAAACACCTAATTTACTCAATTTTTGATATGTTTAATCCTCAGAATTGAGTTATTATGGAGGAAAGTGTTCTGACATCTCTTTTCAAGAACATTTCCTTGTTAAGATTTTCTTAGACAAATCCACCCTGCCCCAACACTTACACATCCACGTGTTTTTAATATTAACTTTGCTTTCCTAAGCACATGTCGTTTTGTTTAATTTATTAATCCTCAAATCAAGGATTTTACATTATCTTTGTTCTCAGAGTTAGGGCATTTGTGAGGTTTTAACAGCAATTAATTAAATTTAACTATTTTTTTTAAAGATATTTTTTATTTTTAAGTAACCTCCACACTCAACGTGGAGCTCGAACCCACAACCATGAGATCAAGAGTCGCATGACCTACCGATCGAGCCAGCCAGGCACCCCTTAAATTTAACTATTAAGAAAAGCCTCAATGACTAAAAGAAAAAAAAATGGTAATGATGTAGGTATAGAGTAATCAGATATAAAAGGTCTGACTACTGAGAAATGAAATTTCTTTTCTGATTCCTTTTATCAAAGGACAGAAAAGTATTATATCCAAATAAATACCTTTAACAGTAGTTACTCAGGAAGATTTGATCCTTACTTCATTTTCAAACCATTTTTGAAACTCTTCCTTTGGGACTGCCTTCACAATTTACTGAGCACAAAAATCAAGTTTATTCCTTTAAAATCACAATTCTTTTTTTTTTTTTTTTAATCCAAACAGTGACACTCAGCCTTATTATCTACTCCACTTATCAGAAATGCCTCTGGAAATCTTGTGGCTGTTACTGAAAATCAAATCCATCCTCAGTAAATAAATTATTTGCCACTGTTAAGAACACTCACAAGAATGTGCTAAGAAATGGAAGTCAATTTCAAAAGAGGAAATCTGAGCTGGCTTTGAGCACTGGAAGTAGGGGAGTGACTATCTTTCTAAGATGCCAACTTTGGAAAAGGAAACACCCATTAACTATCTAAATTCTGCACCCTAAAAACTAATAATTTGATTTCCTTAATTTACATTAGACATTGAACACTATAGAAAAACATTTTAATTATCCATCTTTATATGTGTTATGACATTTATTCACATTTTTCCTTTCTTGTCTTGCATCCTAACTTAAGAAGCTATTACAATCCTGAATGAATACTTTCAATCTCACTTTTCCTACTCCTTTGTTTTCTTCTTACTTTAACCATTAAAGAGTTTGTCTTTATCCCCATCTAGAAATGATGTTTGATTTCATTTCTCTTATTTTTCTACTTTCTTTTACCATCAGAATTATTAAGTGGTCTATATGTACAGCTTTTTGAGCCTGTCTTTGTCCCCAAACAGCCTTCTAGTCTGGATATTACCTGAAAGTCCCCAAAGTCCTTAACAAATTCTATCTTTATTCTTGACATTCTGGTAGCTTGTGCAACTGTGAGCCGCTCATTTTCTCTTGAAAGCCCCTCACCAGAGTCTGCTTGCCCATCTCCCTCAGGGGGAGGCCCCCAATACTCTCTCAAGGGTGTCATTTCACAGGCTGCTCTTTGGCATTTTCCCTTTTTCCATGTTCCTTCCTGAAAACAGATGCACTAAGTCTTGACTATATAACTAGGTAAAAGGCTCTTACATCTGTTTTTCAAGCATAAACCTCTCACCAAGTTCCACTTGTTGTCAAAAACTGGGTCCTAAATATGGCCATTTATAAACCCCAACATCACCTTACACTGCTACATTTGGTCTTAAGGTACTCTAGAGTCTGACATCAGAGCTAGGATATCCTTGCTCCTATAGTCTGACAACACAAAATAGCCATTTAGTTTCTCCTTCTCCTCCTCTTTTATCCACTTAATCAGTGAGTAACGCCAGTTGCCTTCAGAATGTCTCCTGCTTTCCCACAACACTGCCCAGGCCCTTATTATTGCACAGTCGGATGAATCCAACAGCTCACTAAACCAGCTAGGCCTCCATTCTAGTCTTCTCCAAAACCTCCTCATTCCACTTTTCTGCTCAGAATTCTCCAGTGATTCCCTGATAGTAACTGGAGTGTACACTTCTCAGATACAGTCAGAACCCTCTACACCCTCTATAACCTCATCTGTCAACTCTCCCCTGTTAGAGTACAGACGAAAGGTACGGATGACTGAGGACCTACGAGAATCAAACAGGTTCTCAGTTAGGTGCTTTACATACAACACTCAATCTTCACAGCTCTGTGAAGTGGAAATGATCAGCCCCATAGGATGACACCAAAATACAAATGAAATTTAGGAAGAACTTAGAGAAAAAAATTATAAGACTTAAAGCCAGCTTAAAAGTTTTTCTTCTAATAACCACTATACCATTTAAAAATAGAATTTTTTACTGCTTATGCTACTTTAATAATAAAACATACTATAAACACCTAGTAAATTCATCATTTTTGACCATCGATAGCTGAAAGAAAAAAAATATTTCAAAGCCACTATCAGTAGCCCAAGTGCTATATTTAGTATGACCTATTATTCACATGACAAAATGTATTCGTTAGGACTAAAAAGAGCATTTTTATTGTCAGCTCCAAATGAAATAGAATGAAAAGTGGCACTGAGCTTTTCTAAGTCTCAATATTCTCAACTGTACAATGGGGACAATAACGGCATCCACTTTTCAGGTTAGGCTCCCACCGGGCTCAGTGCATGTAAAGCAGCATTATCTGGGACGCAGCAGTCTCTGGGACTGTTGTTTTGTTTTCATAATTAAAACTCCAGGTTCTCAATATTGGCAGTCTGAATTTCTCAAGTTTTGTAAAAACCATATAGTCCGGTTGCTATATATTTAACACTAATAAGTTAGCAAAATAACTTGGAGAGATCTAATCATATATCTTATTAGAGAATATGATACATGCTTGCAATAGATCTTAGGAAGATGACAAGACAACACAGTTCTTCAAGTAAATGGCACAATTTTTAACTTCCCACCCCTGAAATTTACAAGTATTGCAAAATGCCTTCACAAATCCTTCACAAATGTGTTCCCAATAAAATACTCTTCAGTAACAGTAAACTGGAAAACAAGAGTGTAAATGAAAAATGTGAAGAATACCAGGAGAAGTTGTATTCCAGTCACTGGAAAGGCTGAGAGCCGAATCAGCAGAAGGAAACACACAGGTTTTCTGACTAGAATGAGTTTCTGTTACTGAAAATTCAGCTTCTGAAGTCTCCTCTTTGTCCCTTTGAGCCTCCTTATTCATGTGAGTCAGGAAATGTACTAATCCAAAGTAAAACAGTAGAGGAAAAAAAGCACATGGGAAAAAAAAATATAACACTTAGTTAACACTTGCACATGGCAACAGATATATCAGAAGTTTACAACATATTATTTTGATAACTTCCTACTGTATAATGAAATAATCTAATATGATATTTAAAATTTAATCTCCATCATAGTAAAAAGAAAAAAAAAACTATTAAATTTATTATCAGTTTCAGGAAACATGGCGGACTGAGCTAAAATAGACAGGTTCATACCCTGTTATAAAAACACAGAAGACATGCTAAATTAAAAAAAATAGATTAATATGCAACCAAGCCCTGTAAATAAAGAAATCTCCCAGTGCCAGAAAAGAAAAAGAAATCAAAGGTGGGCAATATATGGGCAATGATGCTGGGATGGTCCATACAGAAAGATGTGGTTTCTTTTTTTTTTTTTTTTTTAAGATTTTATTTATTTATTTGACAGAGAGAGAGACAGCCAGCGAGAGAGGGAACACAAGCAGGGGGAGTGGGAGAGGAAGAAGCAGGCTCATAGCGGAGGAGCCTGATGTGGGGCTCGATCCCATAACACCGGGATAACGCCCTGAGCCGAAGACCGACGCTTAACGACTGTGCCACCCGGACGCCCTAGAAAGATGTGGTTTCTGCCATCTGCAGTGGAGAGAACTGAGCTACCTTCATATGGCCTAGAGCATTGAAGGATAGCTCTGTCCATAAAATGAGGATAAGAAAAACCCTGGAGAAGCAGCAAAGAAGTTTTCTATCTGCTTGAATAGCGGATAGGAGAAAAATAATACAACTCTGAGAAATCAAAACCTCTGTCGTACCGCAAACAGGTATAGGATCTGAACTTACACTATCGTGTACTACAGCAACTACAAGCCAAGAAATGTGTATAAAAACTTGTCCCCCAAATTGTCCTACTTGAGTAGATCCCAAGAAGCAAATACAAAACCACTTCAAAGACAAACATATACAACCCAGAACTCCCCTAAAGATAAGTTCATGCTAAAAAAAAAAATTACAAATTGCACAAAGAAACCACCATAAAAGAGAGCAGTATGCAGATCTGACAATTGAGAATATACACACATGAAGTAAAACAATCTGAAAGGGCATAAAATATTACTAAAATCATTAAATAGATAAAAGAAGACATAGAAACCATAATAAAAGAACAGGACAGTACATCCAGCAAACAGATTTGAAAAAGAAATAAAACTTCTAGACATTAAGAATATAGTAAAAAAAATTAAATCCCATAGCAAAGATATAGAAGAGAAAATTAGTAAACTAAAAGACAGATCTGAGTACATCACTCTAAGTACATCATTGAGAGATAAAAGGTGGCAATTAATAGTTAAGAGAAAGGGAATAAAGTGAGACGGTCCAACATAGATAGCTCTAATAGGAATTTTAGAAAACAGAACAGGAAGAATGAGGAGGAAGCAATACTCCAAAAGAAAATGCATGAAAAATAACCAACAGTAAACCTGCAAATTAAATAATCATTCCTACTCTCATTTAGAATAAATTTTTAAAATATATACACTGAGGACACCTGGGTGAGTGTCCGACTCTTGATTTCAGCTCAGGTCATGATCTCAGGGTTGTTAGATTGAGACCCACATGGGGATTCTCTGTCTCCCTTTTCTTCTGCCCCTCCCCAACCAAAGTAAAAAAAAAAAAAAAAAACTCTTAAAAAATACATAAATTTAAAAATACATACACTGAGACACATTTGTATCAAAAATATAAAATAAACTAAAAATAGAGAAAACTTTAAAAGCAATCAGAGATAAAAGAACAGTAACTGGGGCGCCTGGGTGGCACAGCGGTTAAAGCGTCTGCCTTCGGCTCAGGGCGTGATCCCAGCATTATGGGATCGAGCCCCACATCAGGCTCCTCTGCTATGAGCCTGCTTCTTCCTCTCCCACTCCCCCTGCTTGTGTTCCCTCTCTCGCTGGCTGTCTCTATCTCTGTCGAATAAATAAATAAAATCTTTAAAAAAAAAAAAAAAAAAAAGAACAGTAACTGGACAAACAGCACATAGGTAGTGTAAACTCGGCAATTAGAGATGTCAGTAAGTAATGGAATATTATCCTTAAAATGCTGAGGGAAAATGAGCATCAACTTATAATTCTGTCCCCATCTGTAAGCCATTACTCATGAACTGTAATAAAATTAAAGATATTTTCAAAGACTAGGAGAATTCACCACTCACATGCTCTAGCTGGGAGAGTAAAGGAAGGAAGAAGGAAGCAACCCTCAAGAAAGCAGATGCAAAGAGCAACAATACCAGAGAATAGGAAATTTTGCCAGAGTGCATCTCAGGCAATAAGGGTAAATATTACTTCATGAAACTTGTGTTTTGGTTTTATACATTTATGGCTCACATATATACATTATTTGAGTTACAAATTTTTTAAAAAGAAGCAACTGAAGGCAAAGAAACTGGAAAATATGCTAATAAGTTCAAGTAAGTGCTGACTGAAAAGGCTTGGGAGACTAACTGGGAGGGTTAAAAACAAAGTAGATCTAAAATACTAGAAAACAGTATCAGGGAAGATGGGAGGGAGCAGATCAGTGTTAAAAGCTCTTAAGTCCCTATATTGTTTAGGAGGTAAATATATTTGCCTTAAATCTTATTTCAACTATGAATGTTGAACATTCAAGAATAATCACTAAGAGATTAAAAACAGAATGTACTGTATGGTGACTAATATAACAAAAATCATTAAAAAATAAAAATAAAAAATGAGGGAAATTAAAAACTAAATCTTCATTTTTTGATGATCTGAGGTGAAATTAAATCACATATATGTGTAACTTAGCAGTATAACATAGTACTTGACATGTAATAAAGTAAATGATTTCTGTTATTATTGTTAAATAAATAAATATAAATAAAAATAGAATGTCTAATTTCTGAATCAGTGGAGAGGAAAAGAGAGAATACAGAAAACTCAATCCAATAGAAGGAAAGAAGTAAAGGTGAAAAAGTAAAGAAAAAAATACATAGTAAATAGGAAGCACAAAATGAGATTATAGAAATAAGCACAAACATATCAGTAATCACAATATACATAATATAATTATATTTGATGATTAACACACACAAATTAACTATTTTTAAAAATGAAATCTAGTTATACACTGGACACAACTACAACATAATCACTCAGCTTGAAAATAAAGGAATATCTAACTTACAGAAAATACAGGGGAGAAAGAAACATGTGAAATGACCCCACAGAGATTCAATTAGCAAAATCCAGACTCTGAAAAACACTTCAAGACAAACATCTATGTTTCTTCAACAAATAAATTGCAAGGGGAAAAAGAGAGAGAAGGTACCAAGAAGTTAAAAGAGACTTATAAGCCATCAAATGACTGCCATGTATGGACTTCACTCGGATTCCAGCTAGAATAAAAAATAAGCTATTTTTAAAAATGAGATAGCTGACAACACTGAAACACTGATTAGATACATGACAATATTAAGGTTTTTTTAAAAAGGAGCAATAATATTACTATGACTGTGTTTTTAAAAAAGAAAATTTATCTTTTAGACATGTTTATAAAATATTTATAGGTAGGTGCTATCTGGGATTTGCTTTAAAATCACCCAGGAAAAGGTGGGAGGAGTAGGTGGGTGTACACATAAAAGAGGATTGACCATGAGATGATAATTGTTAAAGGTGGTTATAGGTACGTGAAGGTTAATTATATGATTCTGTCTTCTTTTGAAATTTTCCATGATAAATTTTTTAAAAATTAAATGTATCAAAAAAGATACAACAGGGAAAAGCAAGCAGGGAAATATGAATATTAGACAAAACTGACTGAGTCTAAAAACATTATTGGGGAAAAGGGGCAAAATTCAACAAAAAATATAACAATCAGGAACATAATCATTTTATAACATAGCTTCAACTATATAATGCAACATTTAACAGAATCACAAGGAGAAAGTCCACAATCACTGTGGGCAATTTTTAATGCATCGTTCTGAGCAATGAATAGATCAAGCAGACTAAAAAAATCACAAAGAATACAGAAAATCTGGGCAATGTAAAAGCTTGATTACACATACATATGTATACATATACAATTTAAAAGCTTGACTAAACATACATCCGTACACACACATACATGCATGTACACACATACACACACATCCTACATAAACCAACAGAAAATGAAGATTCTTTTCAAATAAACATTTACAAAAACTGACTATACATCCCAGGCCACAAAGGAAATTTTAACAAATATCTAAGAATTACTATTATCATACACTCATCTAATCATAATGCAACGAAAATGGGAATAAGTTAAAAATACAGCCCAAACCCCATAATACTGGAAAGCTAAAAATCCCTTTTATGAGCTAAAGAAGACATCTTAATACAAACTATTCAGATCAAAACAACCCCAAAACATGGAGGGTACCAGAGCTCTTGCCTGGGTCCTTGAAGGAACACGTTTAGCTTCAAACACATATATTAGAAAAAAAGAAAGAATGAAGTTAGGAAAAAGGCAACAGGTTAAGCCTACAAAAACAGAAGAAATAGTTAAGCAAAGGGGTAGAAATTTATGAAAAAGAAAATTAACAGAATCAAACCAAAGCCTGTTTAAAAAAAGAAAGTAAGAAAAAGAAAATGCATTAAATTGCTGTCAAGACTGAATGAAAGAGAACGTAAGGATAAACAACTATAGATACAGTAGACATTTTTTTAAGTAACTACCCTAATTTCATTCTTTGAATAAGAAATGCAAACATATACTATTTCACCACTGCCTGGCCGTTTAACCAGAACCTCAAATTCCAGCTCTGCAGTTGACCAGGGACAAACAGCAACCTCAACCCCAAGCTCTGTGCAACCCTCGGCAAGTGTGTGGCTGGCGGTGCCCCACTCAAGAGGCTGTGGCATTGGCTTCTCAGGGAAAAAATGGCCTGGGTGGGAGCCAATCACATTATCACAAAAATAATCCTAATCTAACAATTAGGACACTGCGGGCTTCAGCTCACCAATGAAAACTATTCCTAGCTCTGTAGTTCCCAAAGGGCAATGCTTATTCTTTCAAAGCAAGGCTTCAGTCCCCCCACCAACCCACCACACACACACACACACACACACACACACACACACACACACACACACACCTTCAGAAATGCCAATGGCTTTTGAGGCCCCTGTTTTTTCAGATTCAGGACCAGAAGACAATGCAATGTGATCTTCAGGTTCAACCTGTAGAAAAACACACACAACAAAATAACTTAAGATTTTATAGTTTGTAGTTTGATAATTCCACAATATTGTTGAATAATCTTATGTACCTTTTAAATATTAGGGCAACAAGCGAAAGAAATGAGATTAAATCCAAAAAGAGCTAAATGTGGGGATGGATGAAGAGAAGGAAATTTTTACTTATTTGTAGTCTAAATGATTCAACCTTTTTAGGCATGATAAGGAAAACAACATCATATAATTTTAGATTGGGGAGGAACATTAGCTACCATTTAGACAAAACCTTTCATTTTAAAAATGAGAGAACAGGGCCCAGAGAAATTCAGTGACTTTCTTAGTGGCAGGACATGGATTTGAACCAAGGTCTTCAAAGCCCCTAGTCAGGGCTTGTCCACAAGTATCCCTCTGTCTCACCCAGGCTTAAAGTCCGTTCTCTTCATTAAAATAAACGAGTCAAAATCTTTGTATCTATATGTGCATTATAACAGGATGAGAACATTTTAAAACAATATCCCAAAATCTTTCATTTAAATTAGTGTTAGTTCTTGGGGCGCCAGGTAGCTCAGCCAGTTAAATGTCTGCCTTTGGCTCAGGTCATCATCCCAGGGTCCTGGAATCGAGCCCCACATTGGGCTCCCTGCTCAGTGGGTGTCTGCTTCTCCCTCTCGCACTCCCCCTGCTTGTTCTCTCTCTCTCAAATAAATACATAATTTCACATATATATATATATACACACACACATATAAATTTAGATATACAAATAAATTTTATATAAATTTATATTTTTATAAAATATTTTTATAATATATATATTTTTTAAATTTATGTAATTGAATTTTATATAATTTAAATTTATATATTTTTATAAAATGTATTTTATATAAATACATATTTTATATATACATATATAAAATTAATTTGTAAATTTATAAATAAATAAATAAATATTAGTTCCTTCAAAGAAGTCCCCTTAGCAGACTAAATACTTATGGAACTTAATCAACCTTCCTTTGAGAACTCTTCCTTTGAAATTGTCCCCCGGCTTGCACTACCATTATGAACAACTATTCTGGTGATAAGTCTTTATTATATAAATGTGATTTTATTACTGTCAGAATCTAAAACTGAGAGAGCAAAGATAACCATTAAATAAACATGTATTGAATGCCTGCCATGTTACCAAGCAAAAGACACAGTCCCTATCCTCCAGTATTAAAAGGCTTGGGCTGAAAGGGAAACCATAACAGAATTTTTGGGAACTTTTTAAAACACATGTGTGTGATCTATACCCTCCCTCCTGCCAAGCCACTGCCCCCTCCTCTGTCCCCAGCGTACCACCCCAGATTCAGTAGGGCTGGCATATATATTTTTTAAAAAGATCATGACATGCACAGCTGTCCTTTTATCTAATGTATCCAGATCTGCGGAAATTCCTTCTTGAGACTCTTCCTTTGGTTTGCTTTCTCCTGAGTCTCATAACTACCTCAGAATGCTCTTCCTCAAGCTTTGTTGTTGAATCATCTTTAAAAGTTCACCTACCCACAGAATTCTGTCCTTTACCCTCTTTTTCTCCTCATTCTCTGGGTGAGTGCCCTGTTATGATTTGAACTTCCTCCTAAGGACTCTAAAAATCTGTACCATCAACCCACATCTAGCTCCTAAGCTCCAGAAGCATATATCCAACTGCCTACTAATCTCACAACATCTCAAATTCAAGATGTTCCTGACCGAAATCACTATGTCCCTCTTTCCCCAAAACACACAGACTTCTTCCCTAGTTTGGAAAATGACTCCACCATTCACCCAGGCTCGAAATCTGGGTACCACCGAATCTACTCTTCACCTTCCCATAGCCCAGTACCCTCTGAGTCCTGCTACATCTTTCTCTATCCCCAATGCTAAAGTTCAGATTACCATTACTTCTTGGCTTGGTATTCAGCGGGTCCCAAACATCAGTCATTAAATCCAGTATAGAACTAGCTGCATAAGAATTATTCGTGAAGCTTATTAATTACACAAATTCCTGGGTCCCACCCCAGAATTACTTAAAATCAGAATTTCAGGGGTGTGGGCTCACAAGTCTGCATTTTTAACAAGTTCCCTAGATGACGCTCATGAGCAGTCAGTTTAGAATCACTGTAACCCAATTGATCTCCCTGTTCTCAGCCTTATCCTCTCCAGTGTGCCCTCCACACTGCTGCCAGAGCATCTGATCACATCATTTCACTGCTGAAAATTCTTCAATGGCTCCCTCCTGCCTATTTATAGCATAGGACAAAATCCTAACCACTTGACATGGCAAACAATACTTTCCATCATTCCTTATCTACCCCTACCTAGCTCTACTGCCAGATGTCTTAGAGCCCAATACCATCAAACCTCTCCCTATGTTTCATCAGCCCTTCCTTATCTAACTGGTGAATATCGACTCATTACCAACTCCAGAGTGACCTCTACAAAGCCATCTCTGACGCCACAGCTTCACTTACTTACCTGTCCAGCCACCACAGGTCATGAGTACCTGCAGTGTTCTCACCGCACCCTGTTCATGTGTATTTACTGGTGTGTACCTCTATCTTCCTTCGTTAGATTCTAAGCTGCTTGACAGTAGTGACTATGTAGGCCTTATTTATCTTCTAGTCCCAGAACTCAGCACAGGGCCCAGCATGTAGTAGAAGCTTAATAAATGTTTATTGATGAACAAACGATTCTTGGACTCTGGAGCAAGCCAGGATCAAGACTAGATTCGACCGTACATAATATATTTGGCTCTAGATATGTCTAATATACTAGAACATAAGGCCATTTTGAAAGTGATTCCTTGGAATAAGGAGTTCCAAAGATGACTTTCACACTTAACACTCATTTTGAAGTGCTAGATGTAAGTCTGGGTTAAAAAAACAAAAAGGAAAACAACCAAATAAACATCATAATATCATTACATAACAGTAGTCCCGCCTCATGTTTTTTCTGTGTAAATTCATATAAGTCTAATCTTAACTTTTTAATATGTGCTAAATGTTTGAATTAAAGAAATACTATAAACCTAATAAACACAACTTTTAAAATGTCAAGCTGCTAGCAACCTGGAATATTTGTTAGGTAAGTCAATGACGGAATTCTTATCCTGCAGATCAATTTGCATTTCCCAAAACAAGGCTTTAACACATTCAAAATATTTTTACTATTTGTTCCTTAATCTTTATTTTATGTAAATTTTACTTCCTTTAAAAAAACAGGTTTGTGCAAAATAATTAATTCATGTTTGAGACTTCCTTTCTATTTGTCTAACTACCATGCTATACAAATATACATAATCTCTTTCTTATGCATATTTTTTAAAGATACAGAAAACGTCTAAGGACTACTATCCCATTGTATAAAATATTTAAAAGAAACTGAGAATTCCAAATATAAAGATAACAGTATTTTTATAAAGTTAAAAAAATCCTGAAGAAAATGATACTCAATTATGAACAGGGTTCATTTAAAGCCACATTCTTGTTTTGTAATTCATATATTTCTTTCCCTGGTAGGAAGCACTCGCTCACTTCTTAAAAGTTTAAGGCAGTGGTTGTCAACTGGGGGGCAATTTTGCCTCCCAGAGAACATCTGGCCATGCCTGAAGACATTTTTTTATTATTACAGCAAAGCTAGCAGGGAAAGAGCAGGGAAGCATCCTACAATGCACACGACAGTCTTCCACAACAAAGAATCATCTGGCCCAAATATCAATAATGCTGAGGTTGAGAATCCTAGCTTAAAAAAAAAATTTCCCATTATTTTGAAAAATCAAATATCTAAAATTACATCACATTACAAATCTAATAACTCAGAAACAAACAGCTAAAATCAAGTCTACCTTATCACAGTGTCGGTCTAGCATTCTGTATCTGGGGCAATCCTGCTCTATGTTCTCGGCAATGTTCTGTATTGCTAACAGCTGCGCATCGATTTCCTGAAGCTTGGAGGTGAGATGCTCCAGCCGGCGAGCCGCAGAGCTCTGCGCAGGGCGGGCTGCAGACACATCCTGCAGCAGCTCCCACCGCGGATCATCTGCCGCAGCTGACTTTGAGCTCTGTTCTTTGAATCGAAAATCTGGCTTCAGCACATCTAAATGTTAATAAAGGTAATCAATAGCAGATTGATTAGAATTAAGGGAGAAGTAGATGCTGATAATCTAATTTTTTTGAAGACCTCGTTTTAAGTCAACATAACATTCCCTTCCAAATCTGTTTCCATACACTCAGAAATAACACTTCAACTTGACTTCTGAGAGTTGTCTGTTGTGAGGTAAGAATACATAACAGTATTACTATTACCGCAAAACTCCATATACAAGGCAGGTTGAATGTTACTTTTACCCTCTGCTACAAGAACATACTTCAACAAAAAGCAACTTTATTGAATATTTTTGACTTATTTATTTTAAAGATTTACTTATTTAT
Organism: Ursus americanus; assembly: GCF_024610735.1. Classification (NCBI taxonomy): domain Eukaryota; kingdom Metazoa; phylum Chordata; class Mammalia; order Carnivora; family Ursidae; genus Ursus; species Ursus americanus. The sequence goes on along the minus strand of NC_142141.1, from coordinate 36,767,470 downwards.
TGTGAGAGAGAGAGAGTGTGTGTGGGGAGGGGCAGAGGGAGAGACTCTAAAGCAGACTCCCCACCGAGCACAGAACCCAGTGCAGGGCTTGATTTCTGGACTCTGAGATCATGACCTGAGCTGAAATCAAGAGCCTGACACTTAACCGACTGAGCCACCCAGGTGCCCCTATTTTTGACTTTTTAAAACTCTACTTGAAAACCAACAGCGTCACACAGTAAAAGCTAGGCCCACTGTGGGCCATTACCAACTCTACAGGGGATCGCAGGCTAACAAAGACCAATACCAAAGCCAATGACTCTCCCTACTCTTAAACTCAATTGATTCTTGTCCCAAATTTGAAACACTTCATTTTTAAATGTGTTCTTTTTCTGGCTTCTGGGTCTCCTTCTCCCTCTATTGCTCTTCCTTCTCAGTTGTCTTCTTGTTCTTCTCTTCTGCCACCCACCCCTCTGACCCATCAGTACTTCCAGGGTGCCTGTCTCAGCTCACTTCTCACTCTACGCACTCTCCCTGGGTGATGTCACTGATGCACGGGTGACTCTCAAATTCACATGGCATCTTCCTGATCTCCGGCCCTTACATCCACCTACGTCCTGGATATCTCATTTAGGTTGTCCCAAAAGCCCATCAATTGAAACTCATTGCTCTGCTGCTCCAACTTGCTCCCTCCGCGTGATTCCCCAGTTCAGTGAGTAGCACTATCATTCACCCACGTTCCTAAGCCAGAGGCCTTAGAGTCATTCAAGGTTCTTCTCTTTCCTTCAGATCCAAAGTAACACCAAAATTTCCATTCCTACTGTCATTGCTTAGCTGAAGCTTTCACAATAGATGGATCCCAAATAGTATCCCTATCTCTAATTTATTTTACCCCATTTAGTCCATCTTCCACACAGATCTTTTAAAACATAAATCTGATATTGTTCCTTTCCCACCTCAAATTCTTCCGTGTTTCTCTAATACCTTCATCTTAAAAGTCCAAATACCTCAATATGAGGACAATGCCATTCAGTGTTTCCTGTCTCCCTCTCCAGCTCATCTCTTACTATGTCTTAAACAAACAAAACCACTCCACTGCCTCCAAGCAAACTTTAATTCTCTCAACCTCTCCAGGCTCCATCAAACCTCCAAGTCACTGTACAATCTAGTCTCTCAGTCCGTGTGCCCTTTCTCTAACTTCTACATCCCTTTAAGATTCCACTGAGGTGGCTCTCCCAAATGTCCCCGTCCTCCTAGAGACAGAGTAGATGCTGTATTTCCCAAGAATCTCATCCATACCACGTTGACAGCACTTCCCATGCTGTATCGTAATCCTCTGCTTCTCTGCCTTCTTTTCCTCCTCGAGGTGAGCGCCCAGGCAGAGAGCCTGGTATTACTCTCTTCTCTAGCCCTGGTACCTGGCCCCTGACTTAGTGTTTATTGACCACAGGGTCAAATGAGGATTATGATGCCTGATCTACCTAACTCACAGAGGTTTTGTGAAGACTGAATTATGCAACTAAATACTCTGAAAATGTGAATCACTAGACAAATTTAAGTAGTGCCTCCTATCTTTTAGCCCCAGTCTAGCGTGAGGCTTCCCATGAGAGGATAACGGCAAATTGCAATGCAGACAATGACAGTTGCATCACTTTCCACTATCTGGTTTGGCCTTATTTTTTTTTTTTTTTAAGTAATCTCTACACCTAACATTGGGATCAAACTCACGACCCCCAAGATCAAGAGTCACATGCTCTACTGACCCAGCCTGTCAGGCCATCCTAGCCTTACCTTTTTCAGCTTGATTCTCACAGTACTTTACCATCTATCCTTCCTGTTTCTCAACAGCCTGACGTGTCTCCCTTAGTCACTCTCAGGAAAGAATTTTGTATACAAACTTCAAGTAGAAAATACAGCAAAAGAGCCGGACATGCTCAAAAATCCAGAATGGCCTACATACATAATGAAACTAGCTTCCCTTTCCTTGGGAATCTGCTCCACTCCCACTGAGTAACAGAAAAAATCACTTAGAGGGTTAAATACTGAGCTCCACTGACCCGGAAAAAATTCTCCCTCTGGCCAGCAAAGCTCTGCTTGCTATTAATAGCTGAAAGCATTTCTATTGGAGATAGTTTCTAAAATAGGAAACTACTGTCATTCAAAATGATGAGCAAGTATCACTAAAAGTAGGAATTTATTATTTGTTTTGCTTTTGTTTTAAAAACCTAGGGAGCCTGTCCCTCCTTCTCCCAGCCTTTACCTATAATACAAATCCCACTCAACTCTATTATGTAACTAGATTCTGAATTCTTTAAGGTATATTATGTAAATACCATGATGGAATTTATTTTCAAAATATAAAACATATCCTTTTTAAATTGGCATTTTAAAGTTGTTCTCTTTAATAAGATTAGAAGGGTCCACTGACATATTTTTGTAACCAGTCTGCCCAGAGAAGGATCTTCCAAAAGGCTGAATAAACTTGATCTGACTGATGAAGGAAATTAACCTGTAGCTCATGGTCATTTGAAAAGCTGGCCAAGGATATTTAGGGGTCACAGAGAGATGGGTCTGGCTCCAGTTTAGCAGAATTTCAAAAGTTGACTGGTGTGAAAATAAAGGGAAACTATGTAGCCCACAGGCATTTTTTTTTTAAAGATTTATTTATTTATTTTAGAGAGAGGGAGAGAGCGTGGGGGGGCAGGGACAGAGGGAGTGGAAGAGAGAGAGTCTTAAGCAGACTCCGTGCTGAGTGCAGAGCCCCACGCAGTGCTTGACCCCATGACCTTGAGATCACAATCTGAGCCGAAACCAAAGGTCAGATGCTCAACTGACCGCACCACCCAGGAGCCCCAGGTAGCCCATGGGCATTTGGCTAGATGTAACCCACATGACATTCCTATGAGGTTGTGTCCCACAGAGATATAAGTAAGGATCAGATAACGTTAATTTACTTGCAAAAAGTATCCAAACTATGAAGTGACAGAGCTGAGACCAAAAACCAGATCTGTTCTACTTGAATCTGGAAGTCAAGCTCTTTTCATTTCCCCACACCCTTCCCCAGCTTAAAAGATTATTAGTTTCATACATTCTCCCTTCAATACCCATGCACCGAACAGCCCCATGACAGGAGAGAGACGGTGGGCCAAAGCTTCAAAATCTGAAATGCTGGCACTTACTTGTATGCACAGCTGTAACAGAAATGCCCTAACACGGGGCGCCTGGGTGGCGCAGTCGTTAACCGTCTGCCTTTGGCTCAGGGCGTGATCCCGGCGTTCTGGGATCGAGCCCCACATCAGGCTCCTCCACTAGGAGACTGCTTCTTCCTCTCCCACTCCCCCTACTTGTGTTCTCCCTCTCGCTGGCTGTCTCTCTCTGTCAAATAAATAAATAAAATCTTTAAAAAAAAAAAAAAAGAAAAGAAATGCCCTAACACAACCTAAGGTGAGGTTTCCCCACCATTCCCTTCCTTACTCCTCACATCTCCTGAGTGCCCACTGTTGATACACAATTAGCAGGCAGGGCTGGACTCTGCCCCCGAAGCGTCTGACAACCACAAGGCTGGGTGCACTCCTCCCAGCAGCTGTGGAACCCAGAAGACAGACTGGCTTTCTGTTGCAGGAAGTCTGATTGCATATTAAGATTCATCTAATCAGGGGTGCCTGGGTGGCTCCTCAGATGGTCGGGTGTCTGCCTTCGGCTCAGGTAATGATCTCCAGATCCTGGGATCAAGCCCCGTGTCGGGCTCCCAGCTCAGCAGGGAGTCTGCTTCTCCCTCTCCCTCTGCCTCTCTCCCTGCTCATGCTCTATCTCTCTGTATCAAAAGAATAAATATAAAAGATCAATCATTCATATAATAACTTTAGGTTTTGGAGAAATATCCTTCTAAATCTTGCAAATATTTTACAATAATTCAACCTGATTTATAACTATAAAACTGAATATTTTACTAATAATATTTCACTTTTGGCTAAATAAATGTGTATTTTCTATATGCTATTCTAGAATCTCCCACCTTTTTAAATATGAGAATTCCTTTTTAACACCAAAGCACTCATGACATCCCATCGGATATTTATTTTTAGCTCCTTAATTAAGAAAAGACATATGTAGGGGCGCCTGGGTGGCACAGCGGTTAAGCGTCTGCCTTCGGCTCAGGGCGTGATCCCGGCGTTATGGGATCGAGCCCCACATCAGGCTCTTCCTCTATGAGCTTGCTTCTTCCTCTCCCACTCCCCCTGCTTGTGTTCCCTCTCTTGCTGGCTGTCTCTATCTCTGTCGAATAAATACATAAAATCTTTAAAAAAAAAAAAAAGAAAAAGAAAGAAAAGACATATGTACAAAATAGTCTCCTTGAAAAATACCCATGGGCCCAGCTTTGGAACCATGACTCTACCTCATTTACCTATCTGACCCCACTCTCCTTAGCAAGGGAAAAGCCTTTTCCTGTTTCTTTTGCAATTACCAAGTTTTAGAACTTATTTCTACATATAGGTAATTTAGGGAAGGGGGAGAGTCATGTTATACAATTAGGGCATTCACCTTTGTCCTGCTGTATTTCTGATGGTATAGGTGAGGTGATCCCAGGCTCCTTCACCTCTGTACTGCTCGCTCTCCAGCTTCCTCCATCCAGACAGGATGGAGACACTTTTGCAGGTTTAAAAAATAAATCCATAGTGGAATTGGCAGACTCTATCAAGAATATGAAAAGCATACAAAGATTGATTCTCACCTTCTAAACAAGGAGTTAGACGATTAGTAGAACATTTCTAGTTGCGCCTGGGTGGCTCATTCAGTTAAGCATCCAACTCTTGATTTTGGCTCAGGTCATGATCTCAGGGTTTTGAGATCGAGCCCCACATCAGCCTCTGCCCTGGGCATGGAGTCTGCTTGAGATTCTCTCTCCCTCACTTTCTGCCCCTCCCCCCCAAAAAGAACATTTCTAAATTTGAATATAAACATCCAAAAGTATAGTGGGTTTGCAAGAGAAGAGCTAAGAGACTTAAGAAGGGGTAACAACGCTATAATAAAGAATTTTTCAAAATGTTTTTAATCTGCTTAAAAAGTAGGAACAAAATTATTACCTTCACTCTTAAAACTGTGCAAGGGAACAGCATTTGTAACTGAAGCTGCCATATAATGTAACTCTGCAGAAGACGGGGCCTCCAGATGACCGCCTGGCTGTTTGATAATAGCATCATTTGAAGGATCTTCTTTGACAGGCAATTCCTGTAGATCATCAGCTTTAATGTCAATCACATTTATGTACGTGTGTCCAACCTGAACCAAAACACGTAAAATCAAAGAGGGTTACGTTCTTTTTACTCTGTAGCAGAGCCAGTCTGTACCCTTCGCCCCTATTAAAAAAAAAAGGAAAAAGAAAAAAAAAACTGTGTGTGTATATATGTATATACATATGCACCCTTATTTATTTATTTCTAAAGGTAAGAAGAGCTTAAATGAGTCTAACTTAGGGAAAGCTCCAGGAAGTATGTGTTATGGTCTTAGTTTACAATACGTTGGGGCATAATATTTAAATCTCAATTTTTTGATCTTTCCAACAAAGCTACATAGATCCCATTTTAGCCTCATTTCATCTATACAATTCAATAATGCACATGACCATAATAAATTTTAGCAAATGTATTATTATAACCGCTGAATGGCAATACCAAATTTAGTACCAGATCAGACGGTGAAGGTGACACAGGTTTCTCTGATATTTCAGTGGGAAGTCTGAGATTTAGACATACATCGGGAGCCAACATTTGAGGAACATTCAAAGGTTCATGTTCTGAAAATTAAGAAAAGAAAAATCAGTAATATAAAAAAAAAATCTGTAAATAAGCTCTGAGTCATTAGCATTATAACAAGTTAGCAACAAATAACATACAAATTTTTTTTGTTAAAGATCTAAGTAGGGGGCGCCTAGCTTGCTCAGTCAAGGGAGTGTGTGGCTCTTGATCTCGGGATTCTGAGTTTGGGCCCCACTTTGGGTTAAGAGATTACTTAAAAATAAAATCTTAAAAAAATCTAAGTAGAAGTTTCACAGGTATAAATAAATTCTATTCAATTCTAAAGGCAATTTACTCTAGAGTAACTCATAGTTGAATAGAGACTGATTATTGCTTTTTTCATGTAAAAGATTCACAAGGATAATAAAGTATCTAAGTCGTGTCAAGAAAATGCTGTGTGGCATTTTCCTGGGTGGCTCAGTTGGTTAAGTGTCGACTCTTGATTTCAGCTCAGGTTTTGGTCTCAGGATTGTGAGCTCAGGCCCCATGTTGAGGAAAGAAAGGAAGGAAAGGAAGGAAAGGAAGGAAAGGAAGGAAAGGAAGGAAGGAAGGAAGGAAGGAAGGAAGGAAGGAAGGAAGGAAGAAAGAAAGAAAGAAAGAAAGAAAAGAAAGAAAGAAAGAAAGAAAGAAAGAAAGAAAATGCTGTAACTTCCTATTTCCATTTCAGATATATTAAGTCATGTTAGTTTAGGAAATTAACCTATACTAATTTGATTTTTACTGTCAACCCTTTTTCTTATTATTCATTTGTTTTAACAGCTTTATTGAGATATAATTTACATCCTTTAAAAGGGCACAATTCAGGAGTGCCTCGGTGGCTCAGCTGGTTAAGCATCTCATTTTTGATTTCTGCTCAGGTTATAATCTCAGGGTCATGAGATCAAGCCCTAAATTGGGCTCCACACTGGGCATGGAGCCTGCTTAACATTCTCTCTCTCCCCTTCCATTTGCCCCTCCCTATCCCCTGTTTGGGCGTGTACTCTCTCTCTAAAATAGAATAGAATAGAATAGAATAGAATAGAATAGAATAGAATAGAATCAATAGAATAGAATAGAATAGAATAGAATAGAATAGAATAGAATAATGAAATGAAATAAAACAAAATAAAAATGGCACAACTCAGTATTCAGTAGTTTCCAGTACATTCACAGAGCCCATAGCTAAATTTTACCATTTAAAAAATGTTAAACATCTAAATTTTACAAAAGTCATTAACTTCTTATTCAAAAGTACAATAAAGAAGCCTGTCACAATAGGTCAGCAAATGGTCTAACTCTGTGCCTTTTGTCCTAGGACTTTAGTTTTACTTCCTAGCATCTTATTTTTAATAGAATATTACTTTCAAAGTTCATATGCAAAATATAACTTCTTGTTATATTGAATGCTGGAAACTTGGTACCAAGGCCTGAATTTAAACCATATGACAACCCAAAAACTAGGAAAAAGGAAAGTGAAAATACTTAAATTATCATTCTATCTCTATTGAATCAATTGATGGGTTTTATTGCTTTTTTAGGGATGGTGGTAACTCTTGTTTTGGCATCACAAAAACATAATCTTTAACTAGTAATGCTATTCTGGGAAAAAAAGAAAAAAAAGCACACCTGATACAGAAGAAATGATTTGTTGATTTTTACAACATTCAGAAACAACTTCTTGAGAAGTATCTTTTTTATCTTGCAGTCAGTTCGAAGATTTGAGGCAAAAAAAGAAAACAGAAAAAGAATTTCACAAACAGAAAAAAATAAATATATGAATGCAGATTTTTAGATATTGTGTATTAAAGGTAGTAGATTGACACCTTAAGAATTTAATTTTTAAAAATTAATGATAATTTCTGATTTTATTATTATTCATATTTACTACTATTCATTTATCACTATTCATTTTATTATTATTTAGCCTGACTACCTGGATAATAACAGACTTCTAGCAAACAGGCTGCCAATTCTAGAAGACCATCTAGCAGTAAAGTACCTCCAAGGCTTTCTCAAATGGATATGCACCATTTACATCAAAAAACATCTTCCACAGGCTTAACCTCATTCAGATAGAAACAAAAACTAAAAAGTGAGATGCCTTTTTATGACCTATTAGATGGGTAAAGATAAAAGAATTACCTAAATCACAGTGATGACCAAAACAAAGGCTCATATGTGAGAAGATACTCATTGAAACTTTACTTATATGAGAAAAATACTGGAAACCACCTAATGCATTCAACAATAAAAGAATTAGGTAAATATTTTATGACACAGCTGGAAGAAGGAATATGCTTACAAAGTACTTTTTGATGACACGGGGAAACGTATGGCATAAGCAAAAATCAAAGTGAAAAGCAAAGGATATAAAATACAGGTAAATTCTGTTATCCAAATCCAATCTATTCTTAATAAACGTGCTGCACAGATACCAAGAGATTTTTTAAATGGGGGAGAAAAGGTGCCGCAGCCCAGCCCATCTAATACCCCCAAACATTAAACAATTCTTAAACATCTAAATAGCTGTGCATCAAGGATTATTAAATATAAAGCATTTTAAACATCACTTCTTAATTAACATTCATTTAACCCATTAGTTTATGTGCATATGCAATAATACTGACCATAGCAGATAGAATACTGATACTCTACTGCAAACATATACTATAATGTAAGTAAACATATAGTATAATATAAATAAATACTATACTATCATGTAAGTATATACTATGATGTATATGTTATATACATATATACACAATATATATGTATAAACTATACTATGTAAATAAATAACGAAATAATATGTTAAAGAGACAGTCTAACTGGAGAATGTCCAAAGGTAGCTAAGCAAAAAACAAACACTTGGACCCATGAAGGGTTAAATTCTCAGGGAAGACAGCAGTAATATTTGGAAGATTAAAGTTCAGATAATGAGGGAAGACACTTGTACTATATACTGTATCAGACTATGTAAAACGTGCAAAGGAAGATTGAAAGAAAAATCATCAAATGTTACTTCTAGGGGCACCTGGGTGGTGCTGCTGGTTAAGTGTCCAACTCTTGGTTTTGGCTTGGGTTGTGATCTTGGGGTCGTGGGATCAAGCCCCACATTGCGCTCCGCACTCAGCACAGGGTCTACTTGAGTTCCTCTCCCTCTGTCCCCCCTCTAAAATCTTTTTTAAAAATATTACTTCTAAGTGGTATGATAATTTCATCTTCTTCATAGCTTTGCTACATTACCCAAATATTCTATAATGATCATATAGTATTTTGAAACCATATCAATAAATACTATTTTAAAATAATACAAAATCAGAGGTTTAAAAAAGCACTTGAAGGTTCTGAACACAGTTAAAAGCAACTGTTTCCTAAGATCATAGAAAAGAATTTCTATAACACAAAGGTCAGAGCACTTACATGAATGAGGAAGTTTGTCAGGCAAAATTCCAAACAGTTCCTTCAACTTTCTGGACACAGTTACATACGCCCTTCCCACACCAACCCAATCTAGCCCTCTTCCTAACTCCACTTCACCAGCCATAGCTCCAGGCTTCTCCATCTTAGGCATGAAATCCAGTGAAGGCAATTAATGGCATAGAGAACCCAAATTCAAAACATTATTTCTACTGATTTAGGATGTAGTCTATGGTATTTTGAACAAAAATTTCTATTATGTTTTAATTAAGTTATCATAAATTCAATTTAAAATTTAAAGTTTAAAATTTGTAAAGTACATACTAGGGTCGAGGATAAGAACCTGGGATGAGTAACTACTATCACTTAAAATTCACGCTAAATCACTGTTGTGAAGAAAAAGCCCAGATATATTAAATGTTGCAAAAAAATATGAATTTTAAAAATTAAAATAAAATAGCATTTTACCTGGGTCTGTATTTGTACTTGCATCCTGACACTCTACAGCTTTCTTTCTCACAGAGGCCATGAAGTGCAATCCGGCTGAAGTATTAATATCCTCTTGTAGCATTTCTTAAATATAACAACAAAACATTGAAAGCAATCACTGAGAAGCCAACATTTTACCTGGAGTCCAAAAGCAGAGTACCTAACTCAAGGGAGGTGAGGTATGCGGTGCCAAGATGTTATCAAAATTGACTTTCTGAATGAGGTGCTGCCTACGTTAACTCTCAAAGGCAGCTCAGTGAAATCAAAACGGAAATTGTGGAGGATCCTGTATGTCCAGCCCAGAAACCTAGATGTTCTTCTGGCTGATGAAGATCCAGTAGAAAATGTTAAACAAGAAAATGATATGGTCAGACTGATGTTCTAGAAAAACCACCCCAGCCAGTGTAGGGAAAGCAGGTTCGAGTGGCTTCAGACAGATAAGGCTGTTACAACAGTTCAGATCCGTACTCCAGTAATGGTGGAAAATGGAGGAGAGATGATAAATTTACAAATTACAAAGGCTGTAAAAGAGACAAGACCTGGTTACTGACTAGATGAGAAGGTGGGGGAAGGCAGAATTCAGATACCCTATGTTTTGGGGTTGAGTTGGCGGTGACACTAATGGGGATGGAGAATGAGGAGAAAAAAACAGCTGCTGGGGGAGAGACAACAAATTCGGACTGCACATGCTGCACTTGAGGTAATTTCCACCTACGTGGAAAAGTTCAGCAGCAAGTAGAATCCAAGTCCAAAGTCTATTATGGGAGTTTAGGTTTAGATGTGGATTTTCTGGGGCGCCTGGGTGGCACAGCGGTTAAGCGTCTGCCTTCGGCTCAGGGCGTGATCCCGGCGTTATGGGATCGAGCCCCACGTCAGGCTCCTCCGCTATGAGCCTGCTTCTTCCTCTCCCACTCCCCCTGCTTGTGTTCCCTCTCTCGCTGGCTGTCTCTATCTCTGTCAAATAAGTAAATAAAATCTTTAAAAAAAAAAAAAAAAAAAAGATGTGGATTTTCCTGGGAGATCATCCAGGACAACTAAGTAGCATAAGAGATTTTCAATTATGACACATTATAGTATAATAAAATATACATATATTTGGTCTTCATCTTTGGTTCTAAACACAGAGTTCCTTAAATCTTTGGAATTTCCTCAGTAATTTCCGTTGTTATTCATAATGTGCCCCTTTTGATCATATCTGAGTTTATGCTAATGAGGTGACTCTTGACAGGCCCCCTAGATAGCTTCAGGATAGGTGCTGGTCACCAGAGGAACAAACCACATGATCAGAGGGTTAGAACTATCATCAGCCTCACCCCACCCCCACCTCTGGGGAACGGAGAGCAGCTGGAGATGTAGTTCAATCATCAATGGCTAAAGATGTAAACAATCACGCCTATATAATGAAATGTCAATAAAAATCCTGAAACAGTGAGGCGAACGGGGTTTCTGGGTTGATGAGCAAGGGGATGTGCTGGGCATGTGGCATACCCAGAGAGGGTGTGCAAATTCTGTGCCCTCAACCCCCATACCTTCCTTTATGCATCTCTTCCATTTGGCTATTCCTGAATTGTATCCTTTATAATACAACTGTAATCATAAGTAAAGCACTTCTCTGAGTTCTAAAATCACCGTAGCAAATTAGTAAACCTGGACGGTGAGTCATGGGAATCCCTGAATGTGTAGTTGACTGGGCAAAAGTGCAGGTTTATGGGGACTCCATTTGTAGCTGATATCTGAAGTGGTCTTTTGGGCCTAAGCCATTAATCTGTGGTATCTGTGCTAACTCCAGATTACTGTCAGAATTGAATTGAATTATAGGACATCAGTTGGTGTCAGAGAATTGGAGAATTACTGTTGCTTGAAATGACACAACCCACATCCACTGAAATACTATGCAGTCATTAAAAATGACATTGTACAAGAATATCTAGTGATACGGGAAGATATTTACCTTAACACTAGTATGTAAAAACAAGCAAGGTATAAACAAGTAGAAGAGATACTCTTTATATATATATGAAATAAATAATAAATAATAAAAATACAAATTTATATCAAGCATTTCTTAACATGATTATTAAAATATAATCATTAATAAAATATAAATTTATACAAATGTATATAAATACATATATATCTGTAAATACAGATATATATATATGACTGTAAATACAGATACATATTTGTATTTACAGATATATATGAGTGGAGATATTTAAAAAATAAACCTTGGAAGAATATTAACACTGGCTATCTCCAGACAGAAAAATTATGGGAGACTTTCATTTTTGGGGGGGAGAAGAGTTTAATATTCTTCCTATTCCTTATTTGTATTATCTAAATTTTCTCCAGTGAACATGTATTACCTTCACAAAGCAAAAAAACAAAACAAAACACTGTTAAGAATGTTTTAAGATAAGTAAGTGGGAAAGAATACCAGATGGGTTAGGAAGCTGAGAGACAAAAGCTAAGCAGGTCAGCTAGGGAAAAAACTGCTTGGTTTAGGCATACAGAGGTTTGATGCAGGGCAGTGGCACCCAGAAAGGGAGGGAGGGGGGCACCTGGGTGGCTCAGTAGGTTAAGTGTCTGCCTTCAACTCAGGTCATGATCCCAGGGTCCTGGGATCGAGCCCCACATTGGGCTCCCTGCTCAGTGGGGAGTCTGCTTCTCCCTCCGCCTCTCCACCCCCCACCCCTGCTTATGCTCTCTCTCATTCACTCTCTCTCAAATAAATAAATAAATAAAATTTTGAAAGAAAGAAAGAGAGAGAGAAGGGAGGGAGGGAGGACCAGATCAAGGAATAAGTGAAGGAAGGGTGTAACAAAGGTAAGGGATAAAGCAAGGGTAACTTTCAAGGTAAAAATCTTGACCAGTCAAGAGAATGGTGATATCACTAATAGCAAGATGTCAGTTTAAAATTTGGACATGTTGGGGCACCTGGGTGGCTCAGTCAGTTAAGTGGCTGCCTTTGGCTCGGGTCATGATCCCAGGGTCCTGGGAACCAGCCCCTCGAGGGTTCCCTGCTCAGTGGGGAGTCTGCTTCTCCCTCTGCCCCTCTGACGCCCCACCCCTGCCACTCATGCTCGCTCTCTCTCTCCCTCAAATAAATAAAATCTTCAAAAAAATAAAATAAAATAAAATTTGGACATCTTAAATCTAAGATGAAAGCAGAAAAGAAAGACGAGGGGCGCCTGGGTAGCACAGCGGTTAAGCATCTGCCTTCGGCTCAGGGCGTGATCCCGGTGTTCTGGGATCGAGCCCCACATCAGGCTCCTCTGCTATGAGCCTGCTTCTTCCTCTCCCACTCCCCCTGCTTGTGTTCCCTCTCTTGCTGGCTGTCTCTGTCTCTGTCAAATAAATAAATAAAATCTTTGAAAAAAAAAAAAAAAGAAAAGAAAGACGAGAGAGGGTAGATGTGTATTTGAGTGTCATCAAAAAAATTTAAGAGCTGAAGTCATGAGAGTATTTGTGTACATGTGTATGAAAATTACTGAAGAGAAAGTCTTGGGGAACACATGCATTCGGCAGCAAGAAATCAACTGACCAACTAGAGAAAGAAAAGAATTCCCCATCTTATAAACAAGCACTCTTTTTTCTGAATTGATTCCTTACTTTAATGTGCATGTATTTTGTATGATGAATTCAACAGGCATGTTCTTCCATAATTTCCATTCAGGCCTTATATATCAGTACCTTAACTGAGATTCTAATTAACTGTGCTGCTCTACTATAGGGATCAGCAATTTTTTTCTGTAAAGGGCCAGGCAATAAAGATTTTAGGCTTTGCAGACTATGGTTCCTCTTGCAACAAGTGAACCCTGCTGCAGTGCAAAATCTGTCAGAAACAATGTGTAAATAAATGGGCATAACTCTGTCTCGATAAAACTTGATTTACAAAGGGGCGCCTGGGTGGCACAGTCACTGAGCCTCTGACTCTTGGTTTCGGCTCGGGTCATGAGATCAAGCACCATCTCAGGCTCCACGCTCAGAGGGCAGTTAACTTGAGATTCTCCCTCCTTCTCCCCCTGCCTCTGCCCCTCCCCCTACTCATGCGCGCACACGCTCGTGCTCTCTCTCTCTCTGTAAAATAAATAAATAAATCCTTAAAAATTTTTTGATTTACAAAAACAGGCATGGTCTGGATCTGGCCTGTGGGCCACAGTTTGTCAAACACTGCTCTACCAGATAACACATCAAAACACACACACACACACACACACACACACTCCATTTTGTCAAAGATAAAATGAAAATAATTTAGTCTCATTTTTACATACATAATTCTAGAAAACTGATCTTAATTTTGAACTGAGACACTACATTAACCATGCTTATACATACCAAAAGGAATACTGAAGTCATCCAAAGGCTGGGAAGCAGGATGTTCTTGTTGCTCCTAAATGAATCCCCAAATGATCAATCTCTGATTGCAACTCAAAGACATTCATTATTTTGAAAAAAAAAAAAAAAATTCAATACCTAAGAGGATTCTTGAACGTTTATGTATAGGCTTGAATCCATTCAAGAAATACTTATTTACTCTATCAAAGTAACTCCACAAAGAAATTCACAAAACTCACAAACCAAGCACTAAAAAGGAACATTACTAACTTACTGCAGTTACTAAGTTACAGTGTGCACTTCTCCCTGCAGAGTAGCTTTAACACCCGAATAGTCCCCCCACCCTAGCAGAACTGCTCATGGACTCAACAATGGGACTAAGTGCCTCCAGACAAGCTCTTGAGGCTTACTGAAGTGTGCTTTTAAAAAATCCTTGAAAACAAAACTGTTTGTGTTGATTTTATTTGTTGCAAAAATAGGTAAATAGTCACCAAACTTAGAAGGAATGTTTGAAAAGATCTGATTTCAATATAGAGGTTACTTAACAAACCCGTGTGTGGGAAATGCTGGAGGCATCTAAAAAGAGGTCAAACTATAAAAGGAGTAACCCAAAGAACATATATGACATGCATTAAGATGTCACAGAAAAAAGCAAGGAGTGATTTCAAATATAAAAAAGTCACACAGGCAGGTAAATAAAAAACTTGCTCTTCACATTTGCAACTATATGTCCACTACTCCATGGAGGAATGCAGCAGGGGTTATGTACTTAATGATGTAAAGATTCTCCTGGTCAGAATCAGAAGCTTCCAGCAATCAGAAAACTAGATAAACCACAAAGACATCCCCAACTTTTTGTACATGCAGACCAGGGAGGTATGTATACTACTGTTTCTGTACCTTGGGTTTCATGACTATTTCTGAATCATTATCATTCACAAGGGAACCCCCTGGGTGGAAAGCCACACTTGGTTTTCTCTTTAATTTCTCTGATCTTTTTTCTTGCAGCTCTTTCTCAGCTCGTCGTCTTTGTCTATTAAAAAAAAGAGAATAAAACATGTTACTATTTTAGTAACATCAGTTTTTCACTTATATCATGCAATATAGGGAGACAGTTATCAAAATTATGCCAATAAATTATTTTCAACAGCATATAATTAAATTAGCAAGATACTTTGATAGAAAGAATTCAAGCAAATAGAAGCAAATGTCAGGGACACATGAAAGTTATTTTAGTTCCTCTACTACTGAATTGACTTGTCTGTGTTAGTCACTGGACTCTCAGGTCAGAGTCACACGTTTTAGGTAATTTTCAAACTCTCTTTTCTGCAGACTCTGAACTGACCCCAGAAGGCCTATGGGATCCCTCCAGTCACCCTTTTGAAGAAGTTAAGGACACTTAAGTCACCTCAGTGGAATCCCAGCAAGGAGGAAAGAGGGCCCAAAAAGTTAAGGAGAAGACTTACTTTGACAAGGGAATACCTGAAAAAGATAGAAGGAAGGAACCATTTCTGGAAAGAGCACCAGTAGGAGATTTTAGGGTCTGATAAATGTGAAATGCTTTCTTTTTTTTTTTTTTAATTTTATTTATTTATTTGAGAGAGAGAGAGAGATAACATGAGCAGGGGGAGGGGCAGAGGCAGAGGGAGAAGCAGACCCCCTGCTGAGCAGGAAGCCTGACACGTGGGGCTCAATCTCAGGATCCTGAGATCATGACCTGAACTGAAGGCAGACGCCCAACTGACTGAGCCACCCAGGTGACCCTAAATGTGTAACTCTGATAGTATTTTCTAGACTCAGTAGTAAGCTACCAGTCAATACATTTTTGAATACCCATTATGAGTAAAACACTATGAATGCTCTTCATCAGAAGTCACAACCTTGCTTTTTACATGCATGTTTCTTAGTGTCCTGAAACAATTCACATCACTTATCCTCCTGCTTCTTATGTGAGAATCTGGAGGATAGGGTAAGATGAATAACAATATTACTTCAGTGCATTAGATAGTACACGGTATATTGTATGAGATACCAAATATTTGTCCTACAAAAGAAAACTGCTCATAATGTAACAGAAAAATATAAAAGAATCTTCCAGCCTATGAATTCCAGTAAAGAATTCCTTAATAAAATGGAAAAAAATATTTCTCTCTCACAATACAGAATTTTCCTCATCACAAGATGTGTTCAAATGCATGACACTTGATTAGAAAACTGAATATGCAATTGTGTATAGGCTGGGAGGCTGAACCAGTAACTTTCACCTTTATAACTATGATTTTTTTTTTTTTAAGATTTTATTTACTTATTTGACAGAGAGAGAGACAGCCAGCGAGAGAGGGAACACAAGCAGGGGGAATGGGAGAGGAAGAAGCAGGCTCCCAGTGGAGGAGCCTGATGTGGGGCTCGATCCCAGAACACTAGGATCACGCCCTGAGCCGAAAGCAGACGCTTAAAGACTGCGCCAACCAGGCGCCCCATAACTATGATATTTAAACTAATAATACATTTGCAGGTAAGTGATATTCTCAATATAAAATTTCACTTAATACTTGCCTTTTTTTACTGTCTTTTTCTTGTCTCACTTCAGATGGTTCTATTTTGACATTTAGAAGCCGAAGGTGTCCAGAATCGCCTTGTTCAAATAAATTATGTGTTAGTTTCTCTTGGCTTTGTTTGAATGCAATGAGGTTTTCAATTGGAATAAGTTGTGGGTTTTTGTACTAAAAGAAATAAAGCATAATAATTAAAAATTACAAACCTTGATTATGTAACATGTTAATAAAAATTGAGAAAAGCGTTTGTTTAAATTAAATAAAAATGTGCAAGAGATAAAACATGTCAAGTTAACAAACTGAGTTGGCCTGATAAGATGAGAATCCAGACTTAAAGAATAAATGATTTTAGAGGCCTAGAAATTCCAACTGAGTCATCTTATTTCAGAAACTAAACTAGAAGTCCTAATCTTAATTTCTTTTCTATATTAAAAATCTTCCTTATAATTATAAATAAAATACATAATGTCTAACATTTGACTTAAAATTCTTTCAAACAGGGAGGATACAGAGAAGTAGAGATTATGCATGGCACAGATTAGCAGTATGTTGATAAATACTGACATCAGGTGATGTAACTTCACTATACCGTTCTAATAAGAACATCTCTTTAAAATCCCTCTCAAAATGTCTACTTTTCCATACCTTTAATCCTTTCTTTTCTGTTCATAATATGTTCAGAATAAAAGAAGGCATAAGTACTTCCTCTAGAGAATGATCATTTCTTTTCCCAATTCTATTTTCAAATCTTAAAATTAAAAGTGCACCAGAGCATGAATTATTCAATTACCTTCCTAAGATGGTACTACTGACTTATAAAACTAGAGCCTCAACAATTTAGATTTCATAAATCAAAGTTTACAACTTTAAAGAGGATTCTGTGGGTTTATAAAGATTCAACCTTTTTAAGTACTTTAAAAATACACCATTTTTTAAATATATAGACCAACTATTTATAGACCTGGGTCTATTTAACAATTTTACACTATAACGGATTTGACGGCAATCACGGCACAATTACTAAGAACATTAAATAATGCATGTGTACACACTTACACACGTGCCCTCCCTTTCTCTCAACACACACACACACACACACACACACACACACACACACCCTGACCCACATGAACAAGAATACTGGTCATTTTACTTAGAAGAAATAGCTATGAAAAAGTCTCATGAATTCTAGTATTGGTGTACAAGACAGACCTAAAAAGTTTTAAAATACCTAATTACCATTTTAAACAGGAATTTTATATCTTATTTCCAATAACAGAAGCATTATTTTTATTTATTTTTAATTTTTTTAGAAGCATTAATTTTTAAAAAGAAATGCGTAAGAGCTTTTATGTGTAGTATTTATGGTATGAAAAATGCAGGACTGCTTTTGCATCACTGCAAAAATCATTACCGTATTTTCTGGGAATAGGCATGAATGAAGTAATGACAGTCTCGGGTATTTTCTTTCTTCTGCTACAGTTCTGGCAGGTACTGAGGGAATTGCTACTGATGCTCTTGAGGCAGAGGAAAATACATAAGGAGGTTTAAGTTGCAGGTGCAATAATGGAAGTCCGAAGGAATTCTGAGGAGATATCTCAAGGGGCCCTGGCTTAACATCAAGTAGTTTTCCTGGTTTTCTAAATACTGAAGTGTCCTGTTGAGGTGTCAAGTTTTCTTGACCAACATACTGATCCAAGTTCACATGCTTAGGGATTTCTGTAATTACAGTTTCTGCCCATTTCTTCTGCTCAACTGCTTTTTTTATGGCTTCCGTATTATAGTGGCTCAAATTCAAATGGGACACTGAAGTAGTGTGCATTGTTCTCTGTGGCGAAGGAGGCTGGAAGGAATCAGAAAATCCCCAAGCCTCTCTTGGCTGTGGCAGGAGCCTGAAGGGAACTTGTGGAACATTTCCTGTATGGAAGGAAAAGGACTTAAATTCGTGCTTAGGCTGAAACTGAAGCAAAGGAAAACCATCACCAAGTCTGAAAGTTTTTGCAGCTGGGATAAGTCTAGGTGTCTTTGGAATGGCAGCAGATGGAGACAAAAGGTGGAGGGGAGTATTTCCAGCAGGAGCCGGAGACAGTGCAGTGGTTGGTAAGCTCTGAGATGCTGGAGTTAATCCTGTATTGGGAGGCATACCTTGTAACTGACATACAGGAATACTCCCATGTGGTACATTCTGGAAGAGAAAAAAAAAGCTATTACGTAAGTTTAGACATGATGTTCAATGTTTTGGAGGGGGTGGAATGTAGTAACTGCCAAAAAGTTATTTGCTCAAATAACAAGAAGCCAACAACTGAACTACTAGAACAACTTTAATGGTATCTTTAAATGTATTACCTGTAAATGTCCATTACTATCTTGATCAGACTGCACAACTCCTTTATGGCAGTGTGGACTCTTCTTGCCAGGCTCTGTCGTGTACTCTCCCATGGACTGTGGTTTAATAAAAGATCTTTCCTTAAAATTTCCACTGGTGTCATCAACATCACTACACCCTCTTGTGGGGTTTGATACTTGACTTCCCACCAAAGGCACAGGCTGAGGCTGCTGTAGAAGTGGATGTATATCCGGGAGGTTAGTAACGGACGATCCTACTATTTGCATTAGGCTCATGAAGTTGATCTGTTGCAGCTAGAATGAAATAAAAATTAAACATTTTAAAAATATAGTGAAAAAATCTAAAGAATCAACAACAATCATCTGAGTATTCCACAACAGTCATACTTTTGTCTTAATATCTGTCAGACCCATGAATGCTGAGCAGGAAGCAGAGCTGGGAGAGATTTTTTTAAAAAGGAAAAAAGAATACCTTCCTGTTTTCAAGGAGCTGTCAACTGGAAAAATAAACTCATAATGAGACTTGGGACTATCTATAAAGCTGTTTACATAAACATCCCAGAGATCATAAAGGAGTGATCTGATGAAATGAGGCTAATTAAAGAAGCCCTAAAATGAGGGTGTTGTGATCAGGTTTTCAGGAAAGAAAAAAGCAAAGATTAGCAAATAGGTGAAGAGTTGAGGAATTCCCCTGGAAAGGCTGACGAGGTAAAAGGCAAAGGCATGCACCAGTGGTTGACAGACTGGGGCACGTTAGAATCACTTGAGAAGCATTTAAAAATCCCTATGTCCAGACCACATCCATGCCAATAAAATCACAATGTCTGGGGATGGAAGCTAGGACTAGTATTTTTTAAGATGACAAGGTGTTTCAATGTGTGGAAAAGCATGGGAACCACTAGAATAAACACTGGCTTGGATGGAACAGGAAATTAATAGCAGCCCCCAAACTTGAGCATGCAATCAGAATCACCTGGAGAACTTGTGAAAGCACTCTTTGCTGAACCCCATCCCCAGAGTTTCAGATTTCAATAGGTCTGGGATGGGGCCTGAAAATTTATATTTCTAACATCTAAGTGATGCTGATGCTACTGATCCAGGGACCATACTTTGAGAACCACTGGACTTATCAGAGTACAATGGGAAAAGAGGGCAGGTAAAAGCTGGTGGTGGGTCTTTCAAGCCCTACCGAAGAATTTGCATTTAGTGAAACATACCAGTAGGGAAACACTTCAGGTTAAAAAATGTAAGTTCCCTTCAAATTATTAAAAAAAAAAAATGCTTATTACAGAAAAAAAAAACCCAGAGAAACACGAAAAAGATAATAAAAATCACTCATTATCCTATCCTCAAAGATAACTAATACTGAGATTTATAGTGTATTTCCTTTTACTATTTTTAAAACAAGACTGATTTCATATTGTACAAATTGGTATCTGAAATCTACTGAACACTTTAAAACAGGAAAGTAACAGTATTAAAACAGCATCTGAGGAAGAATGCCCTAGGAGTGCATATATAAGACAAGGGAGGTACGAAGTTCTGGCTCTAGCTATGGAAATAGCAGTGCTGTACAGACTCACAGTGTGGGCAAAAGAAGCAGGAGGGCACAGAAGAACTCTGGATATAGGTACTGAAAAAAAGGCAAACATGTCTCTCTAAGACAGTGATTCTTAATCCTTTGTATGCATCAGAATTATCTGGAGAATTTGTTAAATATACAGGGCAGCTATCAGCAAAGACCCTTGGTAATCCAAAAAAAACTTTCAGAAATGCTTCCAAAATTTTAAGCTGGTAGAATAGTTAATGCTGCTAAATGGAAAAGGGAAAAAGGGACTGGGAAAAATCAAGATAAAGTCAGTTTCAGAAAGTTTCATGAGACAATGAGACATGCTGAAAAAGTATTCTCATCACGGCCCTTAGCTCAAGAAGAAAATTAGTGCCAAACATCAGTATAAAAATGGTACATTATATCACATAATAGGATATGGAAGTGAGTGTAGACTACATTAAATTTGAGGGAAATTAATGTTTAAGAAATAAAATAGAAAAGGGAAATAACTTAAAATTGTTGGTAAAGAAAAGGATAACAAATTGAGAAAAAGATGACAAAATTCAAAGTGAACAGTACTTTAAAACACAGCTGACAATTTCAAAACAAGCCAAAATTGTTTGAAAATAAGAAATATGATGTGACAGACTGTGTTTTTTTTTATAAAAATTTTTTATGTTACGTTAGTCACCATACAGTACATCGCTACTTTTTGATGTAAAGTTCCATGATTCATTACTTGCGTATAACACGCAGTGCACCATGTAATACGTGCCCTCCTTACTACCCATCACCAGCCTATCCCGATCCCCCACCCCCCTCCCCTCTGAAGCCCTCAGTTTGTTTCCCAGAGTCCATAGTCTCTCATGCTTTATTCCCCCTTTTTACCCCCCCTTCCTTCTCCTACCGATCTTTCTACTTCTTATGTTCCATAAATGAGTGAAACCATATGATAATTGTCTTTCTCTGCTTCACTTATTTCGCTTAGCATTATCTCCTCCAGTGCCATCCATGTTGCAGCAAATATTGAGAAATCGTTCTTTTTGATGGCTGAGTAATATTCCATTGTATATATGGACCACAACTTCTTAATCCAGTCATCTGTTGAAGGACATCTCGGCTCCTTCCACAATTTGGCTATTGTGGACAATGCTGCTATGAACATTGGGGTGCATATGGCCCTTCTCTTCACTACGTCTGTATCTTTGGGGTAAACACCCAGTAGTGCAATGGCTGGATCATAGGGTAGCTCAATTTTTAACTTTTTAAGGAATCTTCACACTGTTTTCCAAAGTGGCTGTACCAACTTGCATTCCCACCAACAATGTAAGAGGGATCCCCTTTCTCCACATCCTCTCCAACATTTGTTGCTTCCTGCCTTGTCAAATTTTGCCATTCTAACTGGCGTAAGGTGGTATCTCAAGGTGGTTTTGATTTGAATTTCCCTGATGGCTAATGATTTTGAACATTTTTTCATTTGTCTGTTAGCCATTTGTACGTCTTCATTGGAAAAGTGTCTGTTCATATCTTCTGCCCATTTTTTTATTTGATTATTTGTTTCACGTGTATTGAGTTTGAGAAGTTCTTTGTAGATCTTGGATACTAATCTTTTATCTGTAGTGTCATTTGCAAATATCTTCTCCCATTCCGTGGGCTGCCTCTTAGTTTTTTTGACTGTTTCCTTGGCTGTGCAGAAGCCTTTTATCTTGATGAAGTCCCACAAGTTCATTTTTTCTTTTGTTTCTCTTGCCTTTGGAGATGTGTCATGAAAAAAGGGGAAAATACATAGCCATCCAAGCCTCACTCAAAAGAATGGAAAATTAAAAATGCACTTTTTATATTCTCACCTCAAGAAGCTGGAGATGGAACAGAAGAACAGGCCTAACCCACGCACGGGAAAGCAGTTGATCAAGATTAGAGCAGAGATCAATGAATTAGAAACCAGGAGCACAGTAGAGCAGATTGACAGAACTAGAAGCTGGTTCTTTGAAAGAATAAATAAGATCGATAAGCCACTGGCCAGACTTATTCAAAAGAATAGAGAAAGGACCCAAATTAATAAAAGTATGAATGAAAGGGGAGAGGTCACAACCAAAACCAATGAAATAGGAAGGATCATTAGAAACTTTTATCAACAGCTTTATGCCAATAAATTAAACAACCTGGAAGAAATGGATGGCTTCCTGGAAACCTATAAACTACCAAGACTGAAACAGGAAGAAACTGATTATTTAAACAGACTGATTAATTATGAAGAGATTGAAGCAGTGATCAAAAACCTCCCAAAAAATAAGAGTCCAGGGCCTGACGGATTCCCCAGGGAATTCTACCAAACATTCAAAGAAGAAATAATACCTATTCTCCTGAAGCTGTTTCAAAAAATAGAAAAAGAAGGAAAACTACCAAACTCATTCTATGAAGCCAGTATTACCTTGGTCCCCAAACCAGGCAAAGACCCCATCAGAAAGGAGAATTACAGACCGATTTCCCTAATGAATATGGACGCCAAAATTCTCAACAAGATCCTAGCTAATAGGATCCAACAGTACATTAAAAGGATTATCCATCGTGACCAAGTGGGATTCATCCCTGGGACGCATGGATGGTTCAACATTCACAAATCGATCAGTGTGATAGATCATATCAACAAGAAAAGAGTCAAGAACCAAACGATCCTCTCAATTGATGCAGAAAAAGCATTTGCAAAATACAGCATCCTTTCCTGATTAAAACACTTCAGAGTGTAGGGATAGAGGGTACATTCCTCAATTTCAAAAAAAAAACCATCTATGAAAAACTTACAGCAAATATCATTCTCTTTTTCTTTTTCTTTTTTTTTCCATAATGATTTTTTATTATATTATGTTAGTCACCATACAGTACATCCCCGGTTTTCGATGTAAGGCTCGATGATTCATTAGTTGTGTATAACACCCAGTGCACCATGCAATATGTGCCCTCCTTACTACCCATCACCGGTCTATCCCATTCCCCCACCCCCCTCCCCTCTGTAGCCCTCAGTTTGTTTCTCATAGTCCATAGTCTCTCATGTTTCATTCCCCCTTCTGATTACCCCCCCTTTCTTTATCCCTTTCTTCCCCTACTGATCATTCTAGTTCTTATGTTCCATAGATGAGAGAAATCATATGATAGTTGTTTTTCTCTGTTTGACTTATTTCACTAAGCATTATCTCCTCCAGTGCCGTCCATGTTGTAGCAAATGTTGAGAACTCATTCTTTCTGATTGCTGAGTAATATTCCATTGTATATATGGACCACAACTTCTTAATCCAATCATCTGTTGCAGGGCATCTCGGCTCCTTCCATGATTTAGCTATTGTGGACATTGCTGCTATGAACATTGGGGTGCATATGGCCCTTCTCTTCACTACGTCTGTATCTTTGGGGTAAACACCCAGTAGTGCAATGGCTGGATCATAGGGTAGCTCAATTTTTAACTTTTTAAGGGACCTCCACACGGTTTTCCAGAGTGGCTGTACCAACTTGCATTCCCACCAACAATGTAGGAGGGATCCCCTTTCTCCACATCCTCTCCAACAATTGTTGTTTCTTGCCTTGTCTATTTTTGCCATTCTAACTGGCGTAAGGTGGTAGCTCAGTGTGGTTTTGATTTGAATTTCCTTGATGGCTAATGATTTTGAACATTTTTTCATGTGTCTGTTAGCCATTTGTATGTCTTCATTGGAAAAGTGTCTGTTCATATCTTCTGCCCATTTTTTGATTTGTTTATTTGTTTCTCGTGTATTGAGTTTGAGAAGTTCTTTGTAGATCTTGGATACCAGTCCTTTATCTGTAGTGTCATTTGCAAATATCTTCTCCCATTCCGTGGGCTGCCTCTTAGTTTTTCTGACTGTTTCCTTGGCTGTGCAGAAACTTTTAATCTTGATGAAGTCCCATAAATTCATTTTTTCTTTTGTTTCTCTTGCCTTTGGGGATGTATCATGAAAAAGGTTGCTTTGGCCGATGTCGTAGAGGTTGCTGCCTATGTTCTCCTCTAGAATTTTGATGGATTCCTGTCTCACATCGAGGTCTTTCATCCATTTGGAGTTTATTTTTGTGTATGGCGTGAGATAGTGGTCAAGTTTCATTCTTTTGCATGTAGCTGTCCAATTTTCCCAGCACCATTTATTGAAGAGACTGTCTTTTTCCCACCGGATGTTTTTTCCTGCTTTATCAAAGATTAGTTGCCCAAAGAGCTGAGGGTCCATTTCTGGGCTCTCTATTCTGTTCCATTGGTCTATGTGTCTGTTTTTTGCCAGTACCATGCTGTCTTTGTGATCACAGCTTTGTAGTACAGCTCGAAATCCGGCATTGTGATGCCCCCAGCTTTGTTTTTCCTTTTCAACAGTTCCTTGGAGATTCGGGGTCTTTTCTGGTTCCATACAAATTTAAGGACTATTTGTTCCAGTTCTTTGAAAAACGTTCTCGGTATTTTGATCGGGATAGCATTGAAAGTGTAGATTGCTCTGGGTAGCATAGACATTTTAACTATGTTAATTCTTCCGATCCATGAGCATGGAATATCTTTCCATCTTTTTATGTCTTCCTCAATGTCTTTTAAGAGTGATTTATAGTTTCTAGAATAAAGGTCCTTTACGTCTCTGGTTAAGTTAATTCCAAGGTAACGTATGGTTTTTGGTGCTATTGTAAATGGGATGGATTCCCTGATTTCTCTTTCTTCGTTCTCGTTATTCGTGTACAGAAATGCAACTGATTTCTGAGCATTGATTTTGTATCCCGCCACGTTACTGAATTGCTCTATAACTTCTAATAGTTTGGGAATGGCTTCTTTTGGGTTTTCCATATAGAGTATCATGTCGTCTGCGAAGAGAGACATTTTGACTTCTTTGCCGATTTGAATACCTTTGATCCCTTTTTGTTGTCTGATTGCTGTTGCAAGGACTTCTAGTACTATGTTGAATAATAGTGGCGAGAGTGGGCATCCTTGTCGTGTTCCTGATCTTAAGGGAAAGGCTTCCAGCTTTTCCCCATTGAGAATAATATTTGCAGTAGGCTTTTCATAGATGGCTTTTATGAGATTGAGAAATGTACCTTCTATTCCTACACTCTGAAGGGTTTTAATCAGGAAAGGATGCTGTATTTTGTCAAATGCTTTTTCGGCATCGATTGAGAGGATCATATGGTTCTTGAGTCTTTTCTTGTTGATATGATGTATCACGCTGATTGATTTGCGAATATTGAACCACGCTTGCATCCCAGGTATGAATCCCACTTGATCGTGGTGGATAATCCTTTTAATGAACTGTTGGATTCTATTAGCAAGTATCTTGTTGAGGATTTTGGCGTCCATATTCATTAGGGAAATTGGTCTGTAATTCTCCTTTTTGAGGGGGTCTTTGCCTGGTTTGGGGATCAAGGTAATATTGGCCTCATAGAATGAGTTTGGTAGCTTTCCTTCTGTTTCTATTTTTTGAAATAGCTTTAGGAGAATAGGTATTATTTCTTCTTTGAATGTTTGGTAGAATTCCCCAGGAAAACCGTCCGGGCCTGGAGTTTTGTTATTTGGAAGGTTGTTTATCACTGACTCAATTTCTTCATAATTAATTGGCCTGTTTAAGAAATCAATTTCTTCCGGTTTCAATCTTGGTAGTTTATAGGTTTCCAGGAAGGATTCCATCTCTTCCAGATTGCTTAGTTTATTGGCATATAGCTGTTGATAAAAATTTCTAATAACCCTTCCAATTTCAATGGTGTTCGTCGTGACCTCTCCTTTTTCATTCATAATTTTAATAATCTGGGTCCTTTCTCTTTTCTTTTGGATAAGTCTTGCCAGTGGTCTGTCAATTTTATTGATTCTCTCCAAGAACCAGCTTCTAGTCCTGTTGATCTGCTCTACCGTACTTCTGGTTTCTGCTTGATTGATTTCAGCTCTAATTTTGGTCAACTGCTTCCTTGTGCGTGGGTTAGGCCTGTCCCTCTGTTGCTGTTCCAGCTTCTTGAGGTGAGAATATAAAAACTGCATTTTAGATTTTTCTATTCTTTTGAGTGAGGCTTGGATGGCTATGTATTTCCCCCTTAGGACTGCCTTTGCAGTATCCCATAGGTTTTGGACTGTTGTATTTTCATTCTCATTGGTCTCCATAAATTGTTTAATTTGATTTTTGTTTTCCTGGTTTATCGAGTCATTCCTGAGCAGGATGGTTCTTAGTCTCCAAGTGTTTGAGTTTCTTCCAAATTTTTCCTTGTGGTTGAGTTCCAATTTCAGAGCGTTGTGGTCTGAGAATATGCAGGGGATAATTTCAATCTTTTGGTATCGGCTGAGACCTGTTTTGTGTCCCAGAACATGGTCTATTCTTGAAAATGTTCCATGGGCATTAGAATAGAATGAGTATTCTTTGGTTCTGGGGTGTAGTGTTCTATATATATCTAAGAGGTCCAACTCGTCGAGTATGGCATTCAAAGCCTTTGATTCTTTGCTTAGTTTTTGCCAGGGTGTTCTGTCTATTTCTGAGAGTGGAGTGTTGAGGTCCCCTACTATTAATGTATTTTTATCTATATGTCTCTTTATTCTGGTTAAGAGTTGGCTTGTGTATCTTGCTGCTCCCCTGTTGGGGGCATATATATTTATAATTGTCATATCCACTTGTTGAATACTTCCTTTAAGAATAATATAGTGCCCTTCTGCATCTCTAACTATAGTCTGTAGTTTAAAATCCAATTTATCTGATATGAGAATTGCTACCCAAGCTTTCTTTTGAGGTCCATTTGCGTGAAAGATGGTACTCCATCCCCTTACTCTCAGTCTGAATGCATCTTTGGGCTCGAAATGAGTCTCTTGTAGACAGCAAATGGATGGGTCATTTCTTTTTATCCAATCTGCAACCCTGTGGCGTTTAAAGCAAGAATTTAAACCATTAATGTTAAGGCTGAGTACTGAGAGATATGCTTTTAATTCTGCCATGTTGCCACTAAAGTCTTTTTTGTATTGGCTGTGACTTTCTGTTCTGTATCACTCTTGGGGCCTTTTTACTTTTATAGAACCCCCCGTAATACCTCCTGTAGGGCTGGTTTCGTGGTTACGAAATTGGCTAGTGACTGTCGATTCTGAAATGTCTTTATTTCTCCATCAGTTCTGAATGACAGCCTTGCTGGATAAAGGATCCTTGGCTGCATGTTTTTCTCTGAAAGAGCTTTAAAAATGCTCCCCCAACCCTTTCTCTCATTCCAGGTCTGTGTAGACAGGTCTGACGTAATTCTGATGCCTTTGCCTTGGTACGTGAGAAATTTCTTTGCCCTGGCCGCTTTCAATACTGTATCCTTGGATCTCATATTTGCGAATTGCACTATGACGTGACGTGGTGTAGGTCTGTCATGGTTGAGCTTGGGAGGGGTCCTCTCTGCCTCTTGGACACGAATGTTTGTTTCCCTTGCTAGATTAGGGAAGTTTTCAGCTACAATTTGTTCAAATATCTCTTCTAGACCTCTGTTTTTCTCCACCCCCTCGGGGATGCCGATGATTCTAACATTGGATCGTTTCGTTGAGTCAGTAATCTCCCGTAGCCAACATTCGTGGGCGTGGATTTTTTTAAGACCATCTTCTATTTTTATTTTTTCCTCTATTAACCCATCCTCCAATTCACTAACCCTTTCCTCCGCTTCCGTGACCCTGGCCGTCAGAGCCTCTAGTTTTGCCTGCATTTGGCTCATAGAATTTTTAATTTCTGTCAAATTCGCTCTCATTTCCGCCCTTAGGGATTCTATATTCTCAGTAATATTTTCCTGAATACTTTTTTCAAGTCTACTCATTATCTTGACCATTGTTACTCTGAATTCCATTTCTGATAATTTGGTTACATCCATATCCGTTACTTCTGTGGCAGAGGCCACTGACACACTGTCTTTTCTTTGCTGGGGGGGGGGCTTCTCCTTCTTGTCATTTTAATGAGGGGAGGTTGCGGGGTTGTCCAGAGCCCAAAATTATTGACTGGGTCCCAGGCCGTGCCCCTTGTTTTATAGGGATCTTAGAGATGTGGGCTTCTTCTTTAAAGATTTTATTTATTTACTTATCTGAGAGAGGGAGACAGACAGTCAGCAAGAATGGAACAGAAGCAGGGGAGTGAGAGAGGAAGAAGCAGGCTCCCAGCAGAGGAGCCCGATGGAGGACTCCTTTCCGGAACGCTGGGATCACGCCCTAAGCCGGAGACAGGCGCTCAATGACTGCGCCACCCAGGCGCCTCGGGTTGTGGGCTTCTTGATTTTTCAGCCTGCCTTCTGGGGGAGGGGCCTGCCGCGCCGATACTCAGGCAACCCTGTTTGGGTAGAGTCTCCGTGTCCCCTGCGAG
Organism: Ursus americanus; assembly: GCF_024610735.1. NCBI lineage: Eukaryota > Metazoa > Chordata > Mammalia > Carnivora > Ursidae > Ursus > Ursus americanus. Next base: position 36,738,690 of record NC_142141.1, on the reverse strand, counting down.
GGAGGATGGGGATGGGCACTCTCTGAGCCGGTATTTCCAGGCTTTTGTTCTCTGGCGGCTTTCCCTGGCGGCGGCTATGCCTCTTCTGAGGGTCAGAGCAGCAGAGGCTGCATTGTCTCAGAACAGAGGGATTGCGGCCCGTTCTCCACTGATGTTCTGGCCACTTTAACTCTGTTACTGTTGGTGCTGCTCAAGCCTGCAGCGTCCCGGGATGTGCGCACCAACTCGGCGACCCTGCCCTCACTTCCAGGGCCGGCGCGTCTCTGTCCTTTGTGATTCTAATGCCGCCAGCCAACGGCCGCCCCGTCTCTGTCCTTTGTGTTTCTAATGCCGCCAGCCACCGGCCGCCCCGCGCGCTCCGGGAGTTCCCGGTCTCAGTCTGGATCCCCTGAGCACACCGGGATTCAGGTATTCCGGGAGATGCCTGGTGGCGCGCGCGTTCACGGCTCACCGGTCTCAGTCCGCTCTCTCCCGGGTGCCCTCTGTGAGTCCGCCCGCTCCCCCGTGCAGGTGGCTGCCGCTTCCCGGCGCCCAAACGCGGCGGCTCCCTCCCCCTTCCGTTTATCTTCCGATATCCGTGCACGGTTTACAGCTCCCCTCTTCGTACCTCAATACTCAGCGCTGGAGATGTTCATTTGTAGAGATCCAGATGCATCATCCTGCGTCTCAGGCTGATTCCGTGGTTATTTAGGCTGGTCTGGTACCTATCCAGCTCGACTCAGGGGACCGGCTGAAAAAGGGGTCCCCTACTCCTCCGCCATCTTAACTCCCGCAAATATCATTCTCAATGGGGAAAAGCTGGAAGTCTTTCCCTTAAGATCAGGAACACGACAAGGATGCCCATTCTCGCCATTATTATTCAACATAGTACTAGAAGTCCTTGCAACAGCAATCAGACAACAAAAAGGGATCAAAGGTATTCAAATCAGCAAAGAAGTCAAACTGTCTCTGTTCGCAGATGACGTGATACTCTATATAGAAAACCCAAATACTCCACCCCTAAACTACTAGAACTTATAGAGCAATTCAGTAATGTGGCGGGATACAAAATCAATGCTCAGAAATCAGTCGCATTTCTATACACGAACAATGAGACTCAAGAAAGAGAAATTAGGGAATCCATCCCATTTACAATAGCACCAAAAATCATACGTTATCTCAGAATTAATTTAACCAGAGACGTAAAGGATCTATATTCTAGAAACTACAAATCACTCTTGAAAGACATTGAAGAAGACACAAAAAGATGGAAAAATATTCCATGCTCATGGATCGGAAGAATTAACATAGTTAAAATGTCTATGCTACCCAGAGCAATCTACACTTTCAATGCCATCCCGATCAAAATACTGATGACATTTTTCAAAGAACTGGAACAAACAGCCCTTAAATTTGTGTGGAACCAGAAAAGGCCCCGAATCGCCAAGGAATTGTTGAAAAGGAAAAACAAAGCTGGGGGCATCACGTTGCCGGATTTCAAGCTTTACTACAAAGCTGTGATCACAAAGACAGCATGGTACTAGCACAAAAACAGACACACAGACCAATGGAACGGAAGAGAGAACCCAGAAATGGACCCTCGGCTCTATGGGCAACTAATCTTTGACAAAGCAGGAAAAAACATCCAGTGGAAAAAAGACAGTCTCTTCAATAAATGGTGCTGGGAAAATTGGACAGCTATATGCAAAAGAATGAAACTTGACCACTCTCTCACACCATACACAAAGATCAACTCCAAATGGATGAAAGACCTCGATGTGAGACGGAATCCACCAAAATCCTAGAGGAGAACATAGGCTGCAACCTCTTTGACATCAGCCACAGCAACTTTTTTCATGACACATCTCCAAAGACTGTTTAAAAAAAAAAACTTTGGATACCTCTGAGCTAGAATCTGCTGGTCTGATTTGATTGTCACCCACCTGACTTTTGTGAGCAGCTCCGCATCCCAAAGAGCTCAGGTGTAAGAAGTCATTGTGAGAAGTAGGTAGCTCAGCCTGCACTCTAGGCCCTTGAGTTAGGAAACTCTGAATAACAAATGAAGAGTGCCCAAAGAAGAGAAACCAACCCTACAATTTAATTTCAACTTGCCCATTTCTAAAAGTTTGTTCACAATTTAAAATCCTAACATATAAATCATACATGTAAATTTACTTGTTTATAGGGAAATGTGCTTACCTGAACTAATTTAAACATTTCATCTTGGAGCATGTGCCTAAGAGAATCTGAAGAATCTGGCAGTTGAGCCCTGGGTTCATTTCTCTGGGTCGGCTGAAGTGTTGGCACAGGTGTTTGTGAAGCAACACTGACTCCATTTGATCCGAAAGGTGGAACTGAGGAAGATTTATCTTTCAATGCAGAAATCTGTGCACTAGGTAGAAGCATATATATAAAAAAACATAATCAAGAAAAAACCAAATCAGATGTCTACAATCTGAATATTTTGATCTCACCTTTTCTAAAGGCTTTCTGGAAGTTTTCAGGAAATTTAAACCCTAAAGCCTATCACTCTGTAGTCCCAGCCACCAAACACATTTGTCATCAGCACAGCGCATATGTGAATGCTATTTTATTAAGGGAGATGTAATGTCTAGTCAGCCATGGTCCCCTCCCTATGGTGTTACAACCCAGAACAGTCCACACGTTTATTTGACTCGTCTGGTCCCTGCAAGCATCTGACTTTGAAACCTATGCCATTATTCTGAAGAGTTATACTAAGAATATTTTTTGTTACTAAATTTAATGATCCAGAATGGAGTTAAGAAAACTAGAGAAACTATGGGTTAAAAAAATGTTTAATTCTAAGATGGAAAGCGCAAACTCCTGTTGATCATCATCAAATGTGAAACAACAGTATTATGAACATTGTATTTCCAAACAAATCACAAAGTTTATATCTACAATTAAACCCTAACAAAAAAATGCTTACATAGGAATAAAAATTAAAGATCAAAATAAGTTTTTGGTCTTTTTAAATAAAATGATTGGGGATGACACAAATGTTTTCTAAGCAAATTGATTTTACAAACTAAATAAGGGAGCAGGCATTATTATATCCAGATAAATTGATCATCATCTCTAAAAAGAAAAGAATATATTAAATCACACTTGGATTATTTGGGTTTACATTCATTCCCTTTCGGCTATAATATTTGCCTTTAATCAAACATGTAATACTATAAGCTCAATAACAAAACTTTGTTTGGCAAATCCACAACTGACTTGCCTATTTTTTTTTTTAAGATTTTATTGGGGCACCTGGGTGGCTCAGTTGGTTAAGCCTCTGCTTTCGGCTCAGGTCATGATCCCAGGTTCCTGGAATCAAGCCCCACATCGGGCACCCTGCTCAGCCGGGAGCCTGTATCTTCCCTCACCCGCTCCCCCTGCTTGTGCTCATTCTCTCTCTCTCTCTCTAATAGATAAAATCTTTTTAAAAATTTTTTAAAAAGCTTTTATTAATTTATTTGAGAGAGAGAGAGAAAGCACAAGCAAGGGGAGGGGCAGAGAGAGGGGGAGAAGCAGACCCCCTGCTGTGCAGACAGCCCGACATGGGGTTGATCCCAGGACCCTGAGATCATGACCTGAGTGGAAGGAGCCCCCCCAACTCACCTATCTTAAAGCAACTTTATTGGACTTAGTTTCCAACAAGTAGCAATGAGATAAAGTCCAATAATGGAGAATTCTTCTAACATAAGGCTATGCTATGTTATCCTATTTCAGCAAGATTTCTAAATACTAAACACACTGTTCAATCTCTGTCAAAGAAGTTCAAAAGACAGAACTGGATGAATCTGTTCTATGAGAGAATTAAAAGCATTTCATATGCTACTAGAAATCTGTTAGAGGCTTAAAATAAGCAACTTTAAGTAATATATCCACTACAGTTGACCCTTGAACAACAAGGGGGTTGGGGGCTTAACGCTCATGCAGTCGAAAATCCACATATAACCTGACTCCTCAAAAACTTAACTACTCATAGCCTACTGATGACCAGAAACCCTACTATAGCATAAACAGTCGATTAACATATTTTGTATGTTATGTGTGTTGCATACTACATTCTTACAATAAAGCAAGCTAGAGAAAAGAAAGTGTTATTAAGAAAGTCATAAGGAAGAAAAAATACATTTACAGAACCAAACTGTTTTTATCGAGAAAATTTTGTGTGTAAGGGGACCCAAGTGACTCAAACCCGTACTGTCCAAGGGTCAACTATACTTCTTTTTTTCAGAAAATACTATTCTAGAATGGCTCCTGTAATCTTCCAATAATAAACTTAAAGGTGTCAGAAATGAGTACCTACATTGCTCTTTTAATGCTTCGTTTTGCTTTCATTTTACTCTTAGTTTTTATTTTATTTATTTTTTTGGTAAGATTTTATTTATTTATTTGACAGAGAGAGAGACAGCCAGCGAGAGAGGGAACACAGGCAGGGGGAGTGGGAGAGGAAGAAGCAGACTCCCAGCAGAGCCTGATGTGGGGCTCGATCCCAAGACTCCAGGATCACGCCCTGAGCCAAAGGCAGACGCTTAACGACTGAGGCACCCAGGCGCCCATTTTACTCTTAGTTTTTAGTCAAAACATTTAGAATTATTTCAAAATGGCACAGTAGGCATCATTTCATTCTCTTATCTACTTGTAAAATTAGGATTATATCTAAATGGTAGAGTACACAAAAATTCTTACCTAGGAATTTCTGAACTTGCATCTACACAAAATGAATAAGGAACAGCATGTTCAGGATTTGAAAAGGCTTCGATCATACTATAATTAAAGATTAATAAGTAATTAGGAAGATATTCTTCACATTTCCTAAGATACAGGTGATCTAATGCTCAGCTATCTAAGAGTCTAAACATTCTTTAGTCCTCTATAATGCTTAGCTCATAATTACAATCTGTTTATATTTGTCTCCATAGCAATTAGTAACAGACTCAAACAAAAAGCAAAGAATATGTCTGGATGACTGAACATGTAACTTGAACACTGCTGACTTCCCAGCAGAAATAAAAGAATCTAAAATGGGGAAGTGAAGTTGGCTGGGACCTCAAATTCCACCTATGCCAGAAGCAGACACTTTGTTCAAAAACACCACAGAGCCCTTATTATATTTAAAACTGTAAAGACTGGTCTTTTATTAATAGAATTATCTATTTGTAAAGGCACATCATATTTAAATATATTTTTTGTTAACTGTCCAAAGAAATGAACAAAATTTGTATATTGAGAACAGAAAGAAAACCTAATTATGTTGCTCTCTTATCCAAGGTAGTTCTAAAATTCTAAAACTTCAAAAATTCTAAAAATTAAGAAATCATATCCCACCTGCAACAGATTAAAACTGCCTTCAACTCTCCTTGAAGCAATAATATGTTAGCCAGCAGAACAGCCCTATACTGTGCAGTAATCACACCGTAACAGTGAACAATTATACATACATACTGTGATTCATAATGGCCCTTTATTTGATCCAATAAAAATGGAATTAGTATGACAAAGTGTATCCCTAATTAGCAGCTGAATAAACTATGGTCTATTTACAGCTATATTTTACTTTGATAAGGCTGATAGTGATGGGAGAACAAAAGGCAAATATTTTCGGTATCATTACTTATTTCACTGTACCAAGATTTTGAAGTCTATAACATTTACTGAAGATTATCATTTACCGCTGCTACAAAGTTAAATTTCACTAGGAACACAATATCACCATGAAATAGATACTGTCAATTATGAGAAAAATAACATCTTCATCAAATGAATCCCAGCTGGCAGTAACAATCACTTCCTTACTTTTTTCCCCCTTACCATTTCTGTTCAGTTGATTTTTTCTCCATACATGTCTTCAGTGGTTCTTCCCTTGGACACTGAACCTCTCCTGTGGAACGCTGTTAAAATTAACAGTAGCCAAAAAGAAAAGGTGTCATATAAATAGGTATTACTGTCTTAGATGTCCTGAGTTTCACATTAACCACTCACCTGGAGTAACAACAGTCTAAAAGCAAGTGAGAAACCAAGCATTAAATGAATTCCCAGTGCTGCTCTGATCAGATTTTTAACTGTGTGAATTGACTTCAGCCCATCACCCTGAGCAACTGAGCATATTAAAACACAAAGACAAATGATGTCAGTGGAATTATTTACACTACATTTAAAAATACCCTGTAAATTACATATACCCATCACTACCTGATTAATAAGTACATTCTGAAAACAATTATAAACAGGAAAAACTAACCCCTCTTGAAGGAATTTTTTCAGTAATTAGAAATGTCTGTGTTCCAACTGAAAATGCAGTACACAGTTTTGAGAAAACAAATAATGCATAAAAGTGATATATGTGCAAAAACTGCCTACTACAGCTAAATTATACATTTTGAATATAGAATACTTCTATTCCTCTTAAGTTAATTTACCATAGCAGTTTATGAAATAAAAATTTCACTGCCTGAAATTATTAGACATCTTACTAATGATAGAATTTCAGTGAAAGAAAAATGCTACATGGTCTGGCTATTCTCTACAACCCACAGTGTACGTTTAAAAAGATAACAGCCTTGGTTGGATGATTAATTAAAAATACTTAAGTATAATTAAATAACATTATCCACTATTTATTGACTTACTTCTTCTAAATGCTGTGGTAAAGTCTGCATGTTATTGGCAATATTGGGACTTTTAAGACTTCCAACAGGCTCTTTGGTACCTTCTACAGGGAAACAAGGAGAAAGAGAAAAGTGACCATTTGAAAAAAATCAGTTTAGGGGCACCTGGGTGGCTCAGTCGGTTAAGCATCTGCCTTTGGCTCAGGTCATGATCCCAGGATCCTGGGATCGAGTCCCGCAACGGGCTCCTTGCAAAGCGAGGAGTCTGCTTCTCCCTCCCTCTCTCTACCCCCCCCAACTCATGCTCACTCTCTCTCTCTCTCTCTCAAATAAATAAAATCTTTAAAAAAAGAAAAGAAAAAATCAGTTTACTTTTTAGAAGTTTCAGGAATATTACAGGAAACAAGTATAATGGCAGAAATATTTTCTATCTTCCTTATAAAAAGTTTCTTTAAATTTAATTAATTAACATACAGTGTATTATTAGTTTCAGAGGTAGAGGTCAGTGATTCATTAGTCTTGTATAATACCCAGTGCTCATTACATCACATGCCCTCCTTAAAGTCCACCACCCAGTTACCCCCTCCCCCCATCACCCTCCCCTCCAGCAACCCTCAGCTTGTTTCCTATGATTAAGAGTCTCTTATGGTATGAGAAACAAACTGAAGGCCTCAGAGGGGAGGGGGGTGGGGGAATGGGATAGACCGGTGATGGGTAGTAAGGAGGGCACGTATTGCATGGTGCACTGGGTGTTATACGCAACTAATGAATCATCGAGCCTTACATCGGAAACCGGGGATGTACTGTATGGTGACTAACATAATATAATAAAAAAACCATTAAAAAAAAAAAAGAGTCTCTTATGGTTTGTCTCCCTCTCTGATTTCATCTTGTTTTATTTTTCCCTCCTTTCCCCCATGATCCTCTGTTTTGTTTCTTAAATTCCATACGTGAGTGAGATCATATGGTAATTATCTTTCTCTGATTGACTTATTTTGCTTAGCATAATACCCTCTAGTTCCATTCATGTCGTTGCAAATGGCAAGATTTCATTTTTTGATGGCTGAGTAGTATTCCATTATATATATATATACATACACACACACACACACATAATATCTTCTTTATCCACTCATCTGTTGATGGACATGTGGGCTCTTTCCATAGTTTGGCTATTGTGGACATTGCTGCTATAAACACTGGAGTACAGGTGCCCCTTTGGATCACTACAGTTGTATCTTAGAGTAAATACCTAGTAGTGCAATTGCTGGGTCGAGGGTAGCTCTATTTTCAACTTTTTAAGGAACCTCCCTACTGTTTTCCAGAGTGGCTGCACCAGAGTACATTCCCACCAACAGTGTAAGAGGGTTCCCCTTTCTCTGCATCCTCGCCAACATCTGTCACTTCCTGAGTTGTTGATTTTAGCCATTCTGACCGGTGTGAGGTCATATCTCATTGTGGTTTTGATTTCTATTTCCCTGATGCTGAGTGATGTTGAGCACTGACAGGATGGGAGAAGATGTTTGCAAATGTCTTATCAGATAAAGGGCTAGCATCCAAAATCTATGAAGAACTTATCAAACTCAACACCCAAAGAACAAATAATCCAATCAAGAAATGGGCAGAAGACATGAACAGACATTTCTCCAAAGGAGACATAGAAATGGTCAACAGACATATAAAAATGTTTTTTAAAAACACCTGAAGACAACCCCTCCCCATCAAGTGAATCCATATGAGCCTTGAGAGACCTGTATCAGTGTGTTTAACTCCACGCAAAGCTCTGAGAGTTTCTGTTTTAACAAAGACTGTCAAGGAAAGGGTCACAGAATTGGTTCACAAAAATGAAGAGGCCCATGATAGATACATAACCAAAAAGGCCCAAGAATTGTAAATTCAGGTTATGAGTTAGTGCATTCAAAATTTCATATATATTACACTCGTTTTTTTTCAAGATTTATTTATTTTAGTCGGGAAGGGGCAGAGGGAGAGGAAAAGAGAGAATCTCAAGCAGACTGTCCACTAAGTGCAGAGCCTGCCACAGAGCTCGACCCCACAGCCCCAAGATCACAACCTGAGCTAAAATCAAGAGTAGGATGCTTAACCAACTGAGCCACCCAGGCACCCCATGCTCTCTTTTAACTTTTGGTTTTAGGCAATTATAAACATACTAATTTAGATATAAGACTAAATAATCTCAGATAATCATTCACTGATTTCAAATTAATAAAAACCAAATAAAAAGATTAGCCAAATGAACTGACCTTCATAGTCTGATTGGTGTATTTCCATTTCCTCTTGGTTAAATGTTTCTACTTCTAAAAGGTCCTCATCAATATCTATAAATTCTTTTTCAGTATCATTAGTAACAGAAATAATCTCATCTTTGGTTTCTTTTATTTCAGGATTATATGCTTCAGTTGGCATTCTATTGACAAGAATAAAGGAGCTAGAATTATAACTCATTCTTAGAAACAAAATCTTGCTTTCAATTGATTCTGTTTACAGAAAAGGAACATTAGGTTTCATATTTATAGTGTTCTGTTTTTTAACCACGTCTGGTACATAGTAGAAACTCAAGAAAAGGTTGTTCAATGCATGACTAAATATCCCCATTTTATTTACTCAAATAACTGGAATAATTTCAACCTATGAACTCTGCCATTCTCACAAAGGAATCTCCCTGCTATTAAAGGCTCAACCTTGTTATTCAAAGATATATTGCTTCATATGTAAAAATGGATGAAATGATTAGCTCAACTTCCTCTGACACAGGAAATCAATTAATATAATGAAAGGATCTCTCAGAATGAGAATTAGCTCCTCTCTCAGGAGACATAAGCTAGAACAAAAGGGAAGAAATATATTTTGCAATGAATTGTTAAACTACTTCAGAAAGTACTCACTTCCTCCTTCTCCACAGTTCAAAGAAATGCTCATTCCTTTACCTTTCAGGGGTTCGATTCTTGCCATTAAGCCCAAACACCATCAAAGAGGTATCATCCACTGAAAAGGAATGTATAGTCAAAAACTTACTTCAAGATACTTTGATGAGATTCATTTTGATCATTTCTTTCCTCAGTGCCACCTTGAGTGAATACTGCAACAGAACAGCCAGCTTCTGTTTTGCAATCATGCTCAATGTTGGGTCCACTCTGAGACTGAGAGTGATGATTTTCTAGCACCTAAAAACAAACCATTTACATTAATTAGCATTCACAATCGAATCCCATACTTTTCACTACAGTTTTAGATTATTAATATTTTCTACAGGCCTACTTCTGATTAAATCTTTCATTCATTTATCAAGTATTTACTGCATTTCTATAACTCAATATTTGATGCTGAGGCAATGTTCAAGTCTTTATTCCACCTGGAAAAAAACAAATCTGACCACCTGAATAGTATTGTAAAGAAATCAGCCTTATAAATTTGTAACGGGGGGTGCCTGGCTGGCTCAGTTGGTTAAGCATGACTCGATTTTGGCTCAGGTCATGGTCTCAGGTCTGCGCTCAGCATGGAATATGCTTGTCCTTCTCCCTCTGCTCCCCCCCCCCCGTGCTCGCTCACTCTCTCTCTCAAATTAAAAAAAAAAAAATCTTTTAAAAATATAAAAATAAATTTAAAAAACCCAAACTTGTAAGGTATGTTACCAATGTTTTCAAGTCACAAAACAATAACAATAAAAATGTTAAGTTGCTTTCACTTAACTCTTTTTGCTATTATAAAGGCACTTAGTAATTATTCCAATATGACACAATGAGTAAAAATATACGCAAGTAAAAATATATGCAGCTAAAAATACAGGGATGTATCTCTTTTAAGTCTCTTATTTAGAAATTTGGGTACGCCTCACCTAGAAACACAAATTTCAGTGAAAACAAATATCACAGTATTTTAAGTAAACTACCTTAGGAATAACAAACACTGATCTCAAGAAATGAAAAAGATCTCGCAAAAACAAAATATACACACATCCCCTGAAACTTAGAATAAATTATTTTAGAATGAAGTCACTTTATTGTTTTTTATTTTAACTTTAATTTTTAATTTTTTTAAAGTAATCTATATACCCAACATGGGGCTTGAACTCACAACCCCAAGATCAAGAGTCCCATGTTCTACCACCGAGCCAGCCAAGGCCCCAGAATGAAGGCACTTTAGAATAGAACAAATTTGGTTCTCTCTCTCTCTCTCTTTTCTCTCCCCACAAAACAAAACAAAAAAGTAAAATGAAAGAGAACAAATACAGAATTAGAACAGGTAGAGGTAAGTCAACCAAGATGGTGACATAGGAGGCTCCTGAATTCCCCCCTCCCACAGACACACTAAATGTACAACTACACACAAAGCAATTAATGCTGAAAGAAATCTAGAAACTAGCTGATAGATTCCTACATATCAAGCAAATGAGAAAATATCCACACAGAGATAGGTAGGAAAGGCTGAGACACACTCTCACCATATATCCCACCTGTGGCACAGCACCCTATAAACAGGAGGGAACTCCCAACTTCACTCTTAGAAGTGAAGGGTTTGGACTCCACACTTAGTACTCTAACTTTTAAGACTCCCACTTGAGGGATGGGCCTCCAAAACACCTAGCTCTGAAAGCCAATGAGGGTTGCATCCATAAGTCCCACAAGACCATAGCAAACAAAGCAGCAGCAACTAACAGGTGCACGAGTACTCACTGCAGCTATCCCCAAAAGGCTCAGCACAGAGGAACAGGTGAAAACACCCATCTCCCAGTCTTCCCCTGGAAGGAATCCCGCTGCATACTTCTAGGGGCTAACTATGATACCCAGGAGTCTGGCAAGCAGATGGACGCCTCCCCTGCCTTCTCTCTCTAGCCCATTCGAAGTCATCAGTATCTCCCTGCAAGCAGCTTGTACACACATTTGGGTGCCCCAACTTTTGCAGCTGCTGACTGAAGGACAGGTCCCCAAATCACGTGTCTCTGACAGCTAACTGAACTTGCATTTATGAGTCCCACAGGAATGTAGCAAACAAAGAAGCAGTTCTTAATGACTGGAGGAACACCCCCCTGTAGTTATACACCTGAGCCTACTTCACAGAGAGTGAGCAAAAATGCCCATCTTCCAGTTTCTCCCCAGAAAGGGCTTACCGACATACTTCGTCACATGCTGCCTCGGAGTCCAGCTTCCAATCACTGTGCACCTACATGCTAAATGTGACCTACACCTTTGGGACACTGATATAGGTCTTGGCATACCCCCAGCTACTGGGAACCACTAAGAACAAAGAAGAAGACCTAGACCATCCAAAGATTTCAGGGCTAACCAAAAGCTCAGGGGATTGATGATGTTCATCTCCTACACGAGACCACTCTATCCAACCTGGGAGATGTGGCTGCTTTATCTAATGCACAGAAACCAACACAGAATGTCAAGTAAAATGAAGAAACAGGAATATGTTCCAAACAAATGAACAAGATAAATCTCTAGAAACAGATCTTAATGAAATGGAAACAATGATATATCCTGACAGAGAAAATCACGGTCATGGAAGTCAGGTGATGAACAAAGTGAACATTTAAGTGATGCATGAACAAAGTGAGAATTTCAACAAAGAGAAAACACAAAAAAGTAACAAACAGAAATTACAGAGCTAAAGAACATGATAATTGAAACAAAAAATTCAATGAAGAGGTTTAAAAGCAGACTGGATCAAGTGGAAGAAAGGATCGAAAAATTTGATGGCAGGGCACTGGAATTCATCCAATCTGAGGAGCAAAAAGGAAAAAAAATGTAAAAGAGTGAAGATAACTTAACGGACTTATGGGACACCATAAAGTAGACAATTATATGCATTCTAGTGGTCCCAGAGGGAGGCAAAAGAGAAAGGAGCAGAAAGCTTATTCTGAGAAATAATAACTGAAAACTTCTTAAATCTGAGGAAAGAAACAGACATTCAGATCCAGGAAGCCCACAGGGTTCTAAATAATACAAACCCAAAAAGACCTACACTGAAGCACATTATAATTAAATTGTCAAAAGTTAAAGACAAATAAAGAATCTTAAAAATGGCAAAAAAAAAAAAAAAAAAAACTTGTTACATATAAGGAAGCCCCTTAATGTTATCAGCATTTTCAGTAGAAACTTTGCAGGCCAAGGGGAGTGGGAATGACATACTCAAAGTGCTGGGGGGAAAAATAACTGTTAACCAAGAATACTCTACCCAGCAGAGTTGTCCTTCAGAACTGAAGGAGAGAGAAAGATTTTCCCAGGCAGTCAAAAACTGAAAGAGTTCATGACCACTATACCAGCCTTACAAGAAATGTTAAAGGGAGTTCTTCAAGCTGAAACAAGAAAACTAATGGGTAACAAGAAAATATGTGAAAGTATAAAACCCACTGGTAAAGGTAAATATATAGTTAAATTCAGAATACTCTAGTGTTATAATGGTGGTGGGTAATACACAACTCTAGTATGAAGATTAAAAGAAGAATTAAAAGTAACTATAATAATTTGCTAATAGATACACAATGTAAAAAGATGCAAATTTTTACTTCACAAACATAAAAATGTGGGAGGAAAGGGAGTGTAAAAACATAGAGATTTTGTAGGTATTAAAAGTTAAGTTGTTACCACCTTAAAATAGAGTATTATAAATACAGCATGTTTTATGTAAGCTTCATGATAACTACAAAACAAAAACCTACAATATACATAAAAAAAAAAAGAAGAAAAAGCGTATCATTACAGAAAGTAATCCAATAACAGAGGAGAAAAGAGAAAGAACTTAAAAAAAAAACCCTGAAAAAAATCAAGAAAATTGCAATATTAAGTCCATACCTATCAATAATTAATTTAAAGATAAATGGAGGAGGGGCATCTGGGTAACTCAGTCAGTTAAGTGTCTGATTCTTGATTTTGGCTCAGGCATGATCTCAAGGTTGTGAGATCAAGCCCCATGTCAGGCCCCATGCTCACTGGGGAGTCTGCTTGAGATTCTCTCTTTCCCTCTCTCTCTCTGTCCCTCCCCGCTGCATGCTCTCCCCCTCTAAAATGAACGAATGAATCTTAAAAGGATAAATAAAAATAAATAAATCTTAAAAGGATAAATAAAAATAAATAAGTAAATTAAAATTAAAATTAAAAATGGACTAAATTATCCAATCAAAAGACAGGGAGAGTTCTCCTAACAGTCCTGGCTTAGGTCTGAGGAACTTTCTTTATTCTATTTGACCTTGCACTACTACCAGAGCTGATCAGGTTGGATGGCCACCTGATCTAAGCTGAGCCAATCAGTCTTTCTTAAAAATATGAATGGCATGGAAAATACAGCCGAGCCGCACTGGCCTTGGAACCATAAGGCTCTATGGAGTTAGGATCACAAGTAGCCACATCTGAGTGAAACTTGCAAAGGTCTAGAGGAGCAGAAAAAGGGTCTAAAAAAGGAAGAGAGTTTACATAGAGAATGGAATATTCTTGCAAAGAGAAGAAGAAATGACAGGTAAAGTGTTCCCCAAAATAAGGCGGTAAGAAGAAGAGCTCCCTGGTGACTTTCCAGTTGCCATAATGACCAGCTGTAATTCCTCAAATAGATTTCACAAGATTTTCCTGCATCCTTCTGAAAAATTCCTCACTGACAAGGAAAAAAAAAAAAAGACAGGGAGTTGTTGTATGGATGGAAAAAAAAAGACTCAACTAGCCACTGCCTATAAGAGAGTCCCTTAAGCATTAAGGACACACAGAAACTGAAAGTGAAGAGATGGAAAAATATCCCATGCAAATGGAAATGAAAGGAAAACAGGAGTAGTTATACTTATATCAGACAAAACAGAATTTAAGCCAAAGAATGTAACAAGAGATAAAGAAAGACATTATGTAATGATAAAGGGGTCAATCCATCAAAAACATTTAACATTAGTAAATATGTATACAGCCAACATAGAAGCAACTAAATATTCAGAGCAAATATTAACAGATATGAAGAGAGAAATAGACAGCAATACAACAGTAGAGGAGTTCAATACCACATGATAGGTCAGATGGACCTAACAGACACTTACAAAACATTCTATCCAATAGCAGCAACATACACATCCTTCCCAAGGGCATATGGAACATTCTCCAGGAGAGATTATATGTTAGGCCATAAAAACAAGTCTTAATAAATTTAAGATTAAAATCATATTGAGCATTTTCCCAACATCGATATGAAACTAGAAATCAATTACAAGAAGAAAACTGTGCAAATCACAAATATGCAAGATTAAACATGCTCCTGAAGAACGAATGACTCAAAGGTGAAATAAAAAAGGAAGTAAAAAAAAATATCTTGAAACAAAGGAAAATGAAAACACAACATACCAAAACTTGTGAGGCTCAGCAAAAGCAGTCTTAAGAGGGAAGTTCACAGCAATAAATGTCTGCATTAAGAAAAAAGAAAGATCTAGGGGTGCCTGGGTGGCTCAAATGGTTAAGTGTCCAACTCTTGATTTCAGTTCAGGTCATGATCTCAAGTTTGTGAGATCAAGCCCCATGTCAGGCTCCACACTCAGGAGGGAATGCGCTTCTCTCCTCCCTCTCCCTCTGCCTCCCCCTCAAAAATTAATTAATTAAAAGAAAAAAGAAAGATCTCAAACAACCTAACTTTATACCTGATGGAACTAGGAAATAAGAACTAAATCCAACATTAGTAGAAGAAAGGAAATAAAGATCAGAGCAGAAATAAATGATATATAGACTAAAAAGACAAGAGAAAAGATCAAAGAAAATAAGAGCTGGATTTTGGAAAAAATAAACAAAATAGGCAAGCCTTTAGCCAGACTCAAAAAGAAGAAGAAAAAAAAGACATGACTCAAACAAATTTAGAAATGAAAGAAGAGACACTACAACCAGATAGTACACAAACACTAGTAATCATAAGAGACCACTATAAGCAATTACAAGCCAAGAAATCAGACAACTTAGAAGAACTGGATAAATTCCTAGAAACATACAGTCTAGTAAGACTGAATTATGAAAAATAGAAAATGTAAACAGATCAATAATGAGTAGAGAGACTGAATCAGTAATCACAACCTTCCAAAGGAGAAAACCCCAGAGCCAGATGGCTTCACTGGCAAACTCTACCCAACATTTAAAGAATTAATGCCAATCTTCCCCAAACCCTTCTAATAAACCGAAGAGAGAGAATGCTCCCAAACTCATTTTACAAGGCTACTATTAGCCTTATACCAAAGCTAGACAAGGACACTATAAGAAAAGTATAGGCCACCATCTTCAGGGAACAAAAGATGTAAAAATACTCAACAAAATATCAGCAAACTGAATTCAATAGTACATTAAAAGGATCATATACCATGATCACGTGGGATTATTCCAGGGATGCAAAGATGGTTCAACATTTGCAAATGAGTCAATCTGATATATCTCATCAACAAAATGAAAGATTAAAATCATATGATCATTTCAATATATGCAGAAAAAGAATTTAACAAAATTCAACATACATTCATGATTTAAAAAACTGTCAACAAACTGGGTACAACAGAAATGTGTCTCAACATTCTAAAGACCATACATGAGAAGCCTACAGCTAATAAATTCAACAGCAAAAAAACAAAAACAAAACAAAAACAAAAAATCCAAAAGCTTCTCCTCTAAGATCAGGATCAAGACAAGGATGCCCAACCTCACCACTTTTATTTGACATAGTACTAGAAGTCCTAGCCAGAACAAGCAATTAGGCAAGAGGGAAAAAAAAAAAAAAAAAAAAAAAAAGGCATCCAAAACAGAAAGGAAGAAGTAAAACTGTCCCTATCTGCAGATGATGGCATGATATTATATACAGTCCTAAAGAGTCCACCAAAAAACAAAGGTTAGAATCAATGAATTGCAGGATGCAAAATCAATATACAAAATCAGATGCATTTAGATACACAAACAACAAATTATTGGAAAGAAAACTTAAGAAACAAATCTCATTTACAATTGCATCAAAAAATAAAATACGTAGGAATAAATGTAACCAAGGAGGTGAAAGACCTTTACACTGAAAACAGTAAGACATTTCTAAAGATCACAAATAAATGGAAACATATTTTGTGCTCATGGATTACGAGAATTTATGTTGTTAAAATATCCATACTACCCAAAGCAATCTAGAGATTCAGTGCAATCCATATCAAAACTCCAATGGTATATTACACAAAAAAAGAACACATAATCCTAAAATTTATATGGAGCTACAAAAGATTCCAAATAGCCAAAGAAATCTTAAGAAAGAATAACAAAGCTAGAGGTATCATGCTTCCTGATTACAAACTATATTACAAAACTGTAATAATCAAAACAGAACAGTATTGGCATAAAAACAGACATATATATCAGTGGAACATTAACAGAGAACCAAGAAATAAACTCATGCGTCTATGGTCAATTAATTTGGAAAAGGAGCCAAGAATATTCAACGAGAAAAGGATAGTCTCTTCAGCAAATGGTTCTGGAAAGACTGGATAGCCACATGCAAAAAATGAAACTGGACCCCTATCTTACACCATTTACAAAAATCAACTCAAAAAGATTTGAGGTGCCTCGGTAGCTGTCAGTTCAGCATCTGCCTTCAGCTCAGGTCATGATCCTGGGGTCCTGGGATCAAGCCCCGCTTTGGGCTCCCTGCTCAGAGGGAAGTCTGCTTCTCCCTCTGCCCTTTGTCAGCATTTCAACAATCTTCACAGCATCTTCACTAGGAGCAGATTCCATCCGTAGAAACCACTTTCTTTGCTCATCCCTAAGAAGCAACCCCTCATTTGTGAAATTTCTATCACGAGATGGCAGCAATTCAGCCACATCTTCAGCTTCTACTTCTAATTCAAGTTCTCTTGCTATTTCTACCACATTTCCAGTTACCCGCCCCCCTGAAGTCTTGAACCCCTCAAAGTCATCCACAAGGGTTAAAACCAGCTTCTTCCCAACTCCTGTTAATAATGATATTTTGACCTCTTCCCATGAATCCTGAATGTTCTTAATGGCAACTAGAATGGTGAATCCTTTCCAGGAGGTTTTCAATTTACTTTGCCCAGATCCATGAGAGTAATCACTATGGTAGGTATAGACTTATGAAATGTAAGACTTTCTTCAATGTAAGACTTGAAAGTCAAAATTACTCCTATCCATGGGCTACAGGATAGATATAGTTGTTACCAGGCATGAAAACATGAATTTCATGGTACATCTCCATCAGAGTTTTTGGATGGCCAGGTGGATTGTCAATGAGCGGTAATCTTTTAAAAGGATTTTTTTTTTTTTTCTGAGTAAGGGTCTCAAGAGTGGGCTTAAAATATTCACTAAACCACTTTGTAAACAGATGAGCTGACATCCAGGCTTTGTTGTTCCGTTTATGGAGCATAAACAGAGTAGATTTAGCATAATTCTTAAGGGCCTTAGGGTTTTCAGAATGGTAAATTAGCACTGACTTCAATTTAAAGACATTGCCAGCATTAGCCACTAACGAGAGTCAGCCTGTCCTTTTTCCTTTTTTTTTTTTTTTAAGATTTGATTGATTGATTGATAATGCAAGTCGGGGGAGGAGCAGTGGGAGAGAGAGAGAGGATCTATAGGAGACTCCACACAGACAGCAAAGCCCAACACGGGGCTTGATCTCATGACCCTGAGATCATAACCTAAGCCAAAATCAAGAATCAGACACTCAACTGACTGAGCCACCCAGGTGCCCCTATTTTCTTATTTGATTAATCATGTCTTTTTTTTTTTTTTTAAGTTTTTACTTAAATTCTAGTTAGTTAACATATAGTGTAATACTGGTTTCAGGAGTACAATTTAGTGATTCATCACTTACATACAACACCGAGTGTTCATCACAACAAGTGCCCTCCTTAATACCCATCACTTATTTAGCCCATCCCCTGCCCACCTCCCCTCCAGCAACCCTCAGTTTGTTCTCTATAGTTAAGAGTCTCTTATGGTTTGCCTCCCTCTTTTTTCCCCCTTCCCCTATATTCATGTTTTGTTTCTTAAACATATGAGTGAAATCATATGGTACTTGTCTTTCTCTGACTTACTTTGTAGAATAATACACTCTAGTTCTGATCCATGTCATTGAAAATTCAAGATTTCATTCTTTTTGATGGCTGAGTAATATTCCAGTGTGTGTGTGTGTGTGTGTGTGTGTGTGTGTGTGTGTGTGTGTGTGTGTGTACCACCAGGTGGTGATCTCAGGATTGTGGGATCAAGCCACTCATCGGGCTCTACGCACAGCAGGAAGTCTGCTTGAGATTCTATCCCTCTGCCTCTGCTCCTCTCTGCACTGGTGCTGTCTCTCTAAAATACATAAATCTTTTAAAAATTTTCTAAGAAAAAAAAAGAATGGGTGCTATACTTCATCAAATGCTTTTTCTGCATCTAGAGAGGATCATATGGTTCTTATCCTTTCTTTTATTAATCCGGTGTTCCATGTTGATTGATTTGTGAATACTGAACCACCCCTGCATCCCAGGAATAAATCCCACTTGACCATGGTAAATAATTCTTTTAATGTACTATTGAATTCGATTTGCTAGTATCTTGTTGAGAATTTCTGCATCAGTGTTCATCAGGGATATTGGCTTGTAATTCTCCCTTTTTAGTGAGATCTTTAGTTTTGGAATCAAGGTAATGCTGGTCTCATAGAATGAGTTTGGAAGTTTTCCTTCCATTTCTATTTTTTGGAACACTTTGATTAGAATAGGTATTAACTCTTCTATATATGTTTGGTAGAATTCCCCTGGGAAGCCATGTGGCCCTGGACTTTTGCTTGTTGGGAGATTTTTTTAAAATATTTTATTTATTAATTTATTTATTTGAGAGGACCGGGGAGGAGCAAAGGGAAAGAGAGGAAGAGAATCTTAAGCAGGCTCCACACCCAGTACAGAGCCCATCGCAGGGCTCAATCTCACAACCCTGAGATCATGACCTGAGCTGAAGTCAAGAGTCTGACACTTAACTGACTGAGCCACCCAGGTGCCCCTGTTGAGAGATTTTTGATTACTGATTCAATTTCTTTGCTGGTTATGGGTCTGTTCAAATTTTCTATTTCTTCCTGTTTCTGTTTCTGTAGTTTATACATTTCTAGGAATGTATCCATTTCTTCCAGAATGCCTAATTTGTTTGCATATAATTGCTCATAATATTCACTTCTAATTGTTTGTATTTCTATGGTGTTGGTTGTGATCTCTCTTTTATTCATGATACCATTTATTTGGGTCCTTTCTCTTTTAGTTTTGATAAGTCTGGCTAGGGGCTTATCAATTTTGTTAATTCTTTAAAGAACCAGCTCCTAGTTTCATTGACCTGTTCTGGTTTTTTGTTTGCTTGTATGCTTCTCTATCATTTATTTCTGCTCCTAGCTTTATTATTACGCTTCTTTTGCTGGCTTTAGGCTTCAGTTGCTGTTCCTTTTCTAGCTCCTTTAGATGTAAGGTTAGGTTGTGTATTTGAGACTTTTCCTGATTTTTGAGGTAGGTCTGTATCACGATGTATTTACCTCTTATGACCATTTTTGCTGCATCCCAAAGGTTTTGGACCATCATGTTTTCATTTTCATTTGCTTCCGTATATTTTTTGTATTTCTTTAATTTTCTGGTTAGCCCATTCATTCTTCAATAGGATATCCTTTAACCTCCATGTATTTGTGGTCTTTCAATTTGTGTGTGTGTGTGTGTGTGTGTGTGTGGTTGACTTTAAGTTTCATAGTATTGTGGTCTGAAAATATGCATGGTATGATCTCAATCTTTTTGTCCTTATTGAGGCCTGATTTGTGACCCAGTATGTGATCTAATCTGGCAAATGTTCCATGTGCACTCAAAAAGAATCTGCTGCTTTAGAATGTAGTGTCTCAAGTGGATCTGTTTAGTACATCTGGTCCAGGGTGTCATTCAAAGCCCTTGATTCCTTGTTGATTTTCTGTATAGATGATCTGTCCATTGCTATAAGTGGGGTGTTAAAGTCCCCTACTATTACTGTATTGTTATCCATGAGTTTGTTTATGTTGTTACTAATTGATTTATATATCTGGGTGCTCCCAAGTTGGGGGAATAAATATTTATAATTATTAGATCTTCTTGTTGGATAAACCCCTTTATTGTGATATAGAGCCCATTTTCATTTCTTGTTACAGTCTTTTCTTTAAAATGTAGTTTGTCTGATGGGCATTAAGGGGGGGCATAAGATGTGATGAGCACTGGATGTTATACACAACTAATGAATCATTGAACATTGTATCAAAAACTAACAATGTACTATGTCGACTTTGCCCAGATGTCGACTAATTGAATTTGTTTAAAAAAGAAAGTTTCACTCTACACACACACAAATACAGTTATTCTGATATAAGTATGGCTACTGCAGCTTTCTTTTGACATCCATTAGCATAATAAATGGTTCTCTATCCCCTCACTTTCAATCTGCAGGTGTCTTTAGGTCTAAAATG
The DNA here is from genome assembly GCF_024610735.1 of Ursus americanus. NCBI lineage: Eukaryota > Metazoa > Chordata > Mammalia > Carnivora > Ursidae > Ursus > Ursus americanus. Next base: position 36,717,625 of record NC_142141.1, on the reverse strand, counting down.
AGTCTCGTGTAGGTAGCATATAGATGGGTCTTGTTTTTGTTTTTATTTTTACCCTATGTCTTTTGATTGGAGCATTTAGTCCATTTACATTCAGAGTGATTACTGATAGATATGAATTTAGTGCCATTGTATCACTCGTAAAGTCACTGTTCCTGTAGATTGTCTCTGTTCCTTTCTGGTCTTTGTTACTTTTGGTCTTTCTTTCCCACTCAAAGAGTCCCCTTTAATATTTCTTGCAGGGCTTGTTTAGCGATCACGGACTCCTTTAGTTTTTGTTTGTCTGGGAAACTCTTTATCTCTCCTTCTATTCTGAATGACAGCCTTGCCAGATAGAGTATTCTTGGCTGCATAGTTTCCCCATTCAGCACGTTTAATATATCATGCCACTCCCTTCTGGCCTGCCAGGTTTCAGTGGAGAGACCTGCCAACCTTATTTGTCTTCCCTTGTATGTTAGGGTTTTCTTTTCCCTTGTTGCTTTCAGGATTCTTTCCTTATCTCTCTATTTTGCAAATTTTACTATCTCTTGGTGTTGGCCTGTTTTTGCTGATTTTGAGGGGAATTCTCTGTGCTTCCTGGATTTGGATGTCTGTTTCCTTCCCCCAGATTAGGGAAGCTTTCACCTATAATTTGTTCAAACAAACCTTCTGCCCCTTTTTCTCTCTTCTCCTTCTGGGACTCCTTTGACACAGATATTATTACACTTTATGGAGTTGCTGAGTTCCCTAAGTCTACGTTCATGATCCAATCTTTCTTTTTCTCTTCTTTTCAGCTTCATTATTTTCCATAATTTTATCTTCTACATCACTTATTCATTCCTCTGCTTCTGCCATTCTTATGGTTATTACATCCAGTCAATTCTGCATCGGGTTATAGCATTTTTTATTTTGGCCTGACTAGTTTTTGTTTTTTATCTCTGCAGTAAAGGACTCGCTGGTGTCTTCTATGCTTTTCTCAAGCCCAGCTAGTGTTATGATTGTTGTTTTAAATTCTGGTTCAGAAATATTACTTCTGTTTTGATTAGATCCCTGGCAGTGACCTCTTCTTCTTTCTTTTGGGATGAATTCCTCCATCTTGGCATTTTGTCTAGGTCTCTGTCTTCTGAGTGTTATGAAAGCCAGTTATGTTTCCTGCTCCTGAGAGTAATGGCTATATTAAGAAGAAGTTCTATACCATCCAAGGCCTTGTGCTTCACCAAGTGTTTCTGGTGTATGCTGTGTGCACTCTGTTGTTATGTTTTGGCTGCTCTTCCCCTCAAGTCAGTCCTCTGCAGAGTTTCTCCTTTCCTGCAATGGGGAGTATTTGGACTTTGTCCAGTGTGTGGTGAGTTTTAAATAGGTGAGTTTTGGTCTGCTTAAAAGAGGCTAGGTCCTGGACGCCTGGGTAGCTCAGTCAGTTAAGCATCTGACTCAGATTTCAGCTAGGTTCATGATCTCAGGGTTAGGAGATTGAGCCCCATGTCAGGCTCCACATTCAGCATGGAGTGCTTGAGATCTCTCTCCCTCTCTCTCCCCTCTGCCCCTCCCTCCATGTGCTCTCTCAGGAAGGAAGGAAGGAAGGAAGGAAGGAAGGAAGGAAGGAAGGGAGGAAGAGATGGATCCTATTTCCCCCAGAGCTTAAGCTTTGCAGCACTCTATGGTCAGTAGGCTTGAGGTATGCCGGGGGTCTGTGATGATCTTCTGGTGGGGCGGGGGCTGGGGAGGGGAGTGAGGTGAGGGGCTGCTGCTGCTCTGACTCTCAAGTACACTTGCCCTGGTTCAGAAGCACCTGCAGAGTGCAGAGGGGTGGGGCTTGGTGTAAGTGGCTCAAGCCTCCACTGTGGGGTGCCATGCTGCTCACTGAAGTCTGTCTGTGCAGATTGGGGGGGGGGGGGGAGGAAATGACATCAGCTTGCTCTCTTGTCCACAGGGAGGGGAGTTCATGCCCACCGCTGTTCAGGAAGCCCTCAGAGAAGAGCAAACAATCTCCCCTCCTGTGTCCCAGGCTTCTGTCAGATCCCTACCTTCACCCTGCCTGTGTCTGAGCCGTCTGCCTATATGACAATGCAGTGTTCCTGTTTTATCTCAAGCATGACAGCTGGGTTTCAAAACTCCAAATTTTACAGACCAGGCAGGCCATGGACCCACACTGATCCCCTGTGGGAGGGTCTTGCTGCGCTCTGGCTGGTGCCAGTTTATCCAAGAAGGGTAGTTGCACAAACGCACAGGGGCTTGGAGTTTAGGGTAAAGCTCAGCAAAAAGCTGGGGTCCAGTTAACTGCCCTCAGCAGCTGCCTCTGCTTGTATGCTACCGAACAGAGCAGTACAATGGAACCTGTGGGACAGTCAGCCTGTTCTTTGAATCCAGACATTGACTTTTCCTCTCTAGCTATTAAAGTCCTAGATGGCATCTTCTTCCAGTATAAGGCTATCTTGTCTACAATGAAAATCTGTTGTTTAGTGTAACCACCTTCATTAATTATTCCAGCTAGATCTTTTGGAGCACTTGCAGAAGCTTCTGTATCAGCACTTGCTACTTCACCTTGCACTTTTATGTTTTGAAGATGGCTTCTTTCTTTAAACCTCAGGAAGCAACCCCTGCTTAGCTTCAAATTTTTCTTCTGCAGTTTCCTCACCTCTCTCAGCCTTCATGGAATTGAAGAGTCAGGGCCTTGCTCTGGACTAGGCTTCGGCTTAACGGAATGTTGTGGCTGCTCTGATCTTCCATCCAGACCACTAAAACTTTCTCCATATCAGCAATAAGGCTGTTTCATGTAATTATTCATGTGTTCACTGGACTAGCACTTTTAATTTCCTTCAAGAACTTTTCCTTTGCATTCACAACTTGGCTAACATTCACAACTTGGCTAACAGTTTGTTGCAAGAAGTCTAACTTTTGGCCTATCTCAGATTTCAATATGCTTTCTTCATTAAGCTTAATCATTTCTGGCTTTTGACTTAAAATGAGAGACATGTGATTCTTTCACTTGAACACTTAGGGGCCCTTATGGGGTTATTAAGTGGCCTAATTTCAATACTGTTGTGTCTCAGGGAATATGGAGACCCAAGGAGAGGGAGTGAGATGGGGGAAGAGCCAGTTGCTGGTAGAGTCAAAACACATTCATTCATTGATGAAGTTCATCACCTAATATGGACATGGTTCGTGGTGCCCCAAAGGAATTATAATAGTAACATCAAAGATTACTGGTCATAAATCAACATAACAAATATAAGGACAATGAAAAAGTTTAAGGTATTGCAATAATTGTCAAAATGTGACAGAGACACGAGGCAAGCAAATGCTATTAGCATATGGTACAGACAGATTTGCTCAATGCAGGGTTGTCCTGAGTCTTCAATTTGTATAAAATGCAGTATCTGCAATGTACAATACAGCAAAGTGCAATAAAACTAGGTATGCCTATACAAACTTTCAGTTATAAAGTAAATAAGGTCCAAGAAGCTAATGTAATATGGTAACTATAGCTGACGACACTGCATTACAGAACTGAAATTTGCTGAGAGAGTAGAACTTAAATGTCTCACCAGAAAAAAAAAAAAAAAGTATGTGAGGTGTTGAATGTGTTAACTAGATGAGGGGAATTCTTTCACAATGTGTATGTCTATTAAATCATCACATTGTATATCTCAAGTTTTTTAATATCTCAAATATCTCAAAATTTTTCAGTTATACCTCAGTAAAGCTGATAAAAAAACAGAAAAAAATTAGAAACTATTAGTATTCTCCAAATATTAAAAAAGTCCATTTCCGACTACTTTACCATACCTAAACCGGTTTTCCAAAAAGTTCATCTCCGCAGTGTTTTTTTTTTTGAGTGCAACAGCAACCATTTAATCAAAAGATATTTATGTAAAAATATTTGTTCTTGCAAACAGGTTTAAAAAGCAGCCTGCTAGTTGCCACTGGGTAGAGAAAAGAAAAAATAGCTAATAAGCACTAACTTCTCTACTGATACTCATCTGCCTTTCTAGGTTTGGTTCTCTGAATTCTAGTCAGGACTATAAGAAAAATGACCCCCTAATGCATCTGATGAGACACCAGTAATAAAAACTGTATAGAGGCCTAGTCCTTCATCTGAACCAACCTGACACTTCAAAAAAATGTAATACCACTCATAGTATCACTTAAAATTATCTCCTTTTTCCTACTCCTTTTTCTTTTTTATGAACACACATAAAACCTCAAAGCCTCAAAGCCTCTATGAAAACACTTTTATCCTAATTAATTACTTTTGAGAATTAAAGGAATCACTTGAAGAAAAAAAATTTGATTATGTAGATTATAATCAACACTGTCATTAACTTTGTTACTTGGTGACTCTTTCATAGATGGAGATACAAAAACAGATTTAATCTACAATGAGAATTCTCATTTGTATATAATAAAGAATTCAAGTACTTACCTTAAAAATGGCATTTTTTGCCTTACATGTAGCAAAATATGGTTGTTCCAAAAGCCACAATGATGTAAGAATGGCAGCCGTAGAGGTCTTTACACGAATGATGGGACTATGCTCACAGGATAACCCAGTGAGACCAGGATCACAGAGCAGTCTTTTATTAGACCACCGTATCATCCATTCCAGCAGCCTTCTTATACTGTCAAATGTGTTATTTAGTGCTAGAGGAAGATCTTCTTGAGGGTTAATATCATTGCACTGAATTGCTTTAAAAATACATCTTCTAGTTTTATTGGACTTGGGAGTCCAAAAAAAATGGTTTGACAATCTCTGGATTATAGGTTTCTCTGAATTGTCATCTTGTATTTTGTAAATTGACTTTTGTTTTAAACCGAACAATCCACTTGTCCCTTCCTTTTTATCGACTTCATTCAAAGGGTTCTCTAAAAATGGCCTGATTCCTTGATTAACCAGTACTGAAGCTGAAGGTGCTTGGTTTTCTGATTTTTCAGACTCATATGACTCAGAAGCAACAAAGCAGGAGCCAGCTCTAAACACATTCTGGCTTTTGGTTTTGCCCTGACGTCGTTTTAATGTTGTATGTACATCAAAAAGCAAAGAATTAAGTTCGTGTTCTCTAAGATGTCCAGAAAAACTGGTTAGAAATGGAATGCCAGAATCCTTGGAATCAAGTAGGTCTCTTTCAAGAACATAACTCAAGAAGAGATCAAGAAACTTAATATATTCATCATCATCACGTTCAAATTCCCAAACACCTATTACAGGAAGTGCATTTTGTAATAACTTTTCATGATCTTTTCTTTCAAGATTTTCTTTCTGATTACATATCTTCTTTTTTTCATTGGACTTATCAATCAATGTTAATTCCATGTGATTTGGGACATTTCTAGCAAAACAAAATTGAAAAAGACAAAGATTCAATCACTAAAACAGATGTAAGAATTGATAACAAAAATTCTCTCCACTGATTGAATCATACATCTTTTTTTTAATGCCTCAATGCCTTTCAAATGAGGGGGTTAGACTAAATGGTCTCTACTGTTTACTAGACCTGAACATTCTGATTCAAAAAATATAACACATTAATACCAAAACACGGAACTTTGTGTTAAAAAAGACTGAAATGAGGGCACCTGGGTGGCTCAGTTGGTTAAGGGTCTGCTTTCAGCTCAGGTCATGATCCCAGAGTCCTGAGATCGAGTCCTTGCTCAGTGGGGAAGTCTGCTTCTCCTTCTCCCACTGCCTGCTTCTCCCCCTGCTGTGTTCACTCACTCTCTCACTCTGTCAAATAAATAAATAAAATATTTTTTTAAAAATAAAAAGACTGAAATGTGCTCCCAGAAATTTCACTTCAGGGGTGCCTGGGTAGTGCAGTCGTCAAGAGTCTGCCTTCAGCTCAGGGCGTGATCCCAGCGTTCTGGGATCAAGCCCCACATCAGGCTCCTCTGCTGGGAGCCTGCTTCTTCCTCTCCCACTCCCCCAGCTTGTGTTCCCTCTCTCGCTGGCTGTCTCTCTATCAAATAAATAAATAAAATCTTAAAAAAAAAATTTTCACTTCAAAAAACATGAATTTTTTTCTGGAAAAAAGAAAGGTCCACTGATAGGTCAGAATTTAGGAACATAAAATCAATAAAAATCACAAGCCACCAATATACATCTTAATTTATGGTTTCTTATTTTTTGCATCTGCCCATTTTGGCTTTCCCTGTACAATGTGCAAAAACCAGGACTGCCCTCAAAATTCTACTACACAAAAGTCGGGAATTTTTTCTAAGTATTCTGCTGCTATTACACCTGCTAGGCAAACCCTTTAACTGCCAATCATAATTACTTTTAAATCTGTTTCCTTTCAACATAGTCCTTAGGTAAGAACACAGATTCTCAGTTCCCTCAATAAAAGAAATAAAGGGTTCAATTCGCGTTGAGGCAACTGGTTGAAGGCACTATATCTCTTCTTCTTAAGAAGGCACAATAAGCAGCCTCCAGTGTATTCCTGTGCTAACACCAAAATTGTTTGGTGAAACAAGCACACCATTTATAATACTATTAGGTATGGTTTAAGCAGATGTTTATGTTTGAAGTAGATAAAATTATTTCATTTAAACGAGATTATGGTTGATTATATAGTCTTTCAGTCATGAAAAGAATAAACTACATGGCCGATAATGGAATTCTAAAGAAAAAAAATTTAGCTAGAGTAATAGAAGTTTAAATGATAAGAATTTCTCAACAATTAAAAGACAAGTTTCAGATATGAATGTGCAATTTCATTTTCCTGGAAACCCTTAAAAATAATATAGCTAACCCAATAATCCTAAATTATGTAAATCTAAAGATTACTAAAAAAAACTAAAATGGAGCGTCTGGGTGGCTCAGGTGGTTAAGCGCCTGCCTTCGGCTCAGGTCACGATCCCAGGGTCCTGGGATTGAGCCCCACATGGGGCTCCCTGCTCAGCTGGGAGCCTGTATCTCCCTCTCCCTCTGCCCCTGCTCGTGCTCTCTCTCTCTATTAAATAAAATCTTAAAAAACAAAAACCTAAACTAAAAGCCCCCCACTGAACTCAAGAATTTCATCTACTTACCTGATTTTATAAGATGAGGTAGCAAAATTATTTGATATCTCAATATTTTCAATGAATTTTCAAGTGTACAGTTTCATTTTACACTCCTAACATCCTTGTGAGTCAGGGAGGGTAGCACTTATCATTCATATTGTTAACAGAGCAATCAGTGAGGGACAAAAAATCAGCTCCTCTGTTGCATGAACATACTGAATATTTTTCTTCCAAAGGAAGTGAATGCTTGCTATTAAGAGATCTCAACTGTACCTTTGATAGACATGTATCCTACTTTTTTCTTCAACTGACAATGCTTCCGAGGTGTCTGCTGCATCTGCATCACTGTGGACTAGAGCATTCCCCAGTTCGGTGAGTGTGCTCCTGCTCAAACTAGTTCCTAGGGAAAACCTATCAAAACCTGGAACCTCAGCTGGTTTTTCTTCTTCAACTGGTTCCCAGATATTCATCTCAAAAGAACCTATATTTCTCTGCACACGTTTTAGGGCTTTCACTCTCACTTTATGAATAGAATGCATAATAACAGACATCATTTCCTCAGTTTGGGGACCTATAAAGGAAAAAGCAAAAGGCCTTAGAGTAAATTAAACTGTTTCAACTCAAAACAAAGGGGGACCCGATTCCAGTCCCTCCTGAAACACGGAATCCAACTGATGATTAAGATTTATTTCTACATTCTTACAGAATATGCTTTCTTCAGTATTTTTTAGAAAGCTGTGGTCCACATTTTAAGGCAGAATTGCAGAAGTTAGAGAAGGTCCATTAAAGTAATGGAGCAGTGCTTATTTCTGCCTTCTCATACTACCTTCAAAGAAAGGAGAAAAGCATAAAAACATAAGCACTAGAAATTACATGCTTTCAAAAGAAAAAGAGAATCTTCCATAACTCATCTATCAGACATCTAAGAAATGACACTTACCTTTCACAACACAGTGTCTGAGTCTCTGCTGAAGAGACTGATATTTTTCTCTTAAAGGAACCCTTATGTCCTCAGGATTGGGAAATGCTTTCACAAAGATTTCTGCTACCTTGAGTAAAATTTAAAAAATGAGTTTTATGAGCAACATCATTCTTAATTAAAATAAAGCAAAAATCCTTTAAAGTCTCCGATTTTCATTTAGTTTGTTTTCACCTACACTCACATTACCTTTCTGATTGGTGGCAGTTCTCCAATAAGGCTCAAAATTAGATCCTGAATAAGTTCTTCAATATTAGAAAACCGAGAGAAAGGCAGCATTCTGTACGCCCACTCCACTGCACTGAGACAATGCTCAACCATACAAGGATCGAACTCCATTTCGAGGTCCTAAAAGGATATTGAGAAATACATTTCCTTTTCAAAAGGATAGATCAGGATGAGTTCAAAAGAAAGTTTGTTATAAACAGTAAAATCTTCAATCAAGCAATAATTTCCCAAGTAATGTTTGCTCATTTCCCTAATTCTTGTGCAGGTAAATACCTTTCTTCCCTCCACATTTTCTCTTGCTTTCTGATATTGCCTGCAACTATAGGATAACTTATCACGAATATGTAGCATCCAACACAAAGCACAAAGTTCTCTGAAGCAACCTAAATCGGAAATACAAATACGAAAAAGTGGATGAGTATGTACATTCGTATAATAACAACTTCACCACTGCTCATTTTTTCCAGAATAAATGTCTTTTTTTTTGTTGATTATAAAAGAAGCATATGTTCATTGCCAATACCTTATATAAAAGTCATGAAAACCCTTTCAGAATTTTTATGCACATTATTTTAGAATATTTCATGCATGGGCAATTGCATAAAAATATTGAAAACATTTTTAAAGTAAATAACTTACTCTATTCACTAGTCGTTTACTTGTTTTAAGCTTCATAGTATATTGTAGATAATGTTCAAAACCAATACACACGGCTCTACTTAATACTGTACAGTTAATTTATTTGGAAAATCCCTTCCGATAGGCAACTAAGTTTAAAATTTTTCAATACTAGAAACATACTTTCCACTATTAAATAATTTTTTAATTAAAAGCAATAAAAGTACACAAAGATACATATAATCATACTACGTATGCTGTGTTGAAACTAGGTCTTTTTTTCATTTAATGTATCCTGGACATCTTTCCACGGTGGTAACATACACATAGTGTCTTTTCATTGCCAATATAGTATTCCATTGTTTAGAAACTTCCCCAAATCAATTGTTACATCATTACATCATTATTAATATTACATCATTATTAATATTTAGGCCTAATTTCTAAGCAATCAGTTCATTTTGGACAAACCTATGGCTTTAATGGAAACTTCATCAAGCTTGTGGTCTCCAGCTGCTCCAGGTCGAAAGAATGCTACACCTCCTTTACAGTAATTAAGTAATGACTGAGGGAAAGGACTCAATGAAGGAAGGGACCCTTTCATTCGGATCTGAAAGAATGATAGAATATGTTCATTATTAGTCATCTAAAAATCTATTTTTAATGAAGTTACAAAGGAACAAACAAGGCAGGTAAGATAAACCATACAGCATGGAAAACACAGCATGGTTCCTATACAACGTAAGAAAATATCCCTGAAATAAGCCGTACTTTCAGAAACTTAGCTCACAGATTTAATTCAAGAAATTCACTAGGCTAGGGATGCCTGGGTGGCTCAGTTGGTTAAGCCTCTGCCTTCAGCTCAGTTCATGATCCTGGGGTCTTGGGATCAAGTCCAGCATCATCGGGCTCCTTGCTCAGCTGGGAGCCTACTTCGCCCTCCGCCTGCCACTCCCCTTGCTTCTGCACTCTCTCCCTGATAAATAAGTGAATAAATAAAATCTAAAAAAAAAAAAAAAGGAAAAAGAAATTCCCTTAGGCTAGGTCACAAAAGAGAAAAGGTTTCAATCAAATTTTTTTTGTTACTCAGTTTTGCCTGTATACAAAGAATTGACTGCTATTTGTCCTGACTTTCCCCAAAGGCATAATAAAGAAAAAAGATATTTAAGTATCTCTCATCCAAAATAAAACTATGTGAAGTACCTAAAAATAAATATGACAAAAGTTCTATCTACCTATATAACTTTTAAAAAACAAGTGACAGAATTAGAAAGTCACCATTTGGCAACTCCTAATAAAGTAATGACTCCAGCAAGGATCATCAATAAATGTTCAATTAGGTAAAAAGTTGCTGGGCTGATGGAGAATGTAAGTGAGTAAAAACAACCCAAACTCATGAATCCATCTCACCATCACTAAAAGTGAGATAAAAAGTCTTATGTGTCACATGGTATGATGGAACAGGGAAGTATACCATACCATTTATGAAGGGCCCATTTCTAAGAACTTGATCAAGCCTCTGTACCTCAATGAGTATAGAGTAATTACTAGTTTAGGGGGGAAATAAAAGGAAAGAGGAATAAGTTAAATGACACTAAATGGATAAACTATCAAACACATGCAGAATACGGTACAGAACAAATCACCGTGTTTCTCTACAAATCAAGAAAAGTAATGAAAGGAAACTGCTACAGAATAAAAGAAAAGGAATCTAAGAGACATAAACCTGAAAACGAAAGGATTAGCAGCAGGTTTGTAATGTACTTTCTCCCTCTTCTATTCACTTCCATAAAGACATGATCTCATCAAATCCCCCTGTAAGCATGCTAATGACAGACTTCTTGTCAAACAAATGAATATTTACTAGATGTAAAGAGCCTAGCTAGGCTGGTTATTATACATAAATGTAGGATGCATGGATTTATGGAGTATGGCTCAGTGGAAATGTCACACGAGCTACATAATTAAAGAGATATAAAAAGGAGATGTTCAGTAACTGATACTCTTTTGTGTCGTGATGTTAAACAGAGGCCAGATAACATTCTTCCACAGCAAAAAAAATCTGGACGCAATATATGCAATTTCATGTTTCACCTGTGTCTTTTAGTTTTATCCTTGAAATCATTGGTATAAGTTTGATCCTGGGTAAGTCTGTTGATTCTTATGAGTCAGACTTGATAATAAAGTCCTTCCTATAATCTCATAACCAAACATGGGTGAACTTCAGTTGGACCTTGATTCCAAAAAACCTACTATATAAAAAAGACATTTTCAAAATCAGGGCAATTTTAATAAGGAATTATTGTTAACTTTGGTATAATAGTATGGTGGTTTTAGAATATGTGCACAAATTCTTTAAAACTCATCCCTTCAAAGGTGGAGCCTAACTTCCCTCACCTAGAGTGTAGCTCGTACTAAATAACTAGTTTCTAGTTAACAGAATACAAAGTGTTTGTATTGATTTCTGGGAGTAAATCACAAAGGCATCGTAGCTTCTACCTTGCTGTCTTTTGGATCACTTGCTCAGGGGAAGCCTCCTGCCAACAACCAGCACAAACTTCTTAGCCATGTGCATGAGCTATTTTGTAATCCGATCTCTGCTCCCTGTCAAGAGTTTGGATTCCTGCAGCACCAGTCCATATTATGGTATGCAACTTCATGAGAAATGTGATTTTTTGCTTTTATGAATAAAGACCTTCTAATTTTGGCAGCAACAAGTGTTCCACCATTCCAACCAATTAGAAAACATCAATTTACTACAACCAAATTTGTAATTAAACTATATGCCCAATAAAGTCTACTTGAAGGAGGTAGAGAATACAGCAATACAGAGAATCCCTTATAAATCATATACACTTCTGTAAGAATGGATCTCCACATTTTTGGTACCTCTTCCAAGATCAGTAAATTCATGGGCTAACAATAAAACTATCAGATAAATTTGAGGAATAGTGAATTAGAGGGAATTTACAGGTCATTTCTGTATACTGCCTAGGGATTGACAGCAAGCCTTAAAGATAAGCCGTAAGTCACACGGGGCACTGGACAATCAGAGTAGCAATGACCACACACACAAAGGCTCTTGTCTATGGCCTGTTAGTCCTAGGAGGCATGTTTTCAGCTGTGTCGCTAAAGTCTTAACACAGTCTTAACGCTAGCTAAGTTAGTTAAAGCTAGGTTAAGTGAGATTACTGTCAGGATTTTTAGGTAAGATCAAACTTCTATGCAATTCTAATTTACAACTTTATTGTAGAAAACTGTTTACTTAAACAATTTTTAAATGAAGTTTCCTATAACAAACAGGCTCAGCAGATCTTGAAACTATTAAAACCAATCTTTCAATAACACAGGAAAACTCTTCGCCCTTCTTAGTAAACATGCTTTAAAAACAACTTTGGAATGACAAGATATCGAATGGGTACAATATCATGTTATATTTTTATGGTAGCTGTAAGCAAATTTTACAAACCTTTCTTTCTAAAAAAAAAAAGTCTAATTTTCAAAAACAACTTGGTAACTTCTCAAAGTCTCTCTAAACGTTCCTACTAATAAAAGTTGTAGATTCTTGTTTTAAATATAATCAAGGGCTGGGGTGCCTGAGTGTCTCAGTCGGTTAAGCTTCCGACTCTTCATCTCAGCTCAGGTCTTGATCTGAGGGTCATGAGTTCAAGTCTCGTGTTGGGCTCCACGCTGGGCATAGAGCCTACTTAAAAACAACAACATTTAAATATAATCAAAATCAAGGGCCAAATTAAAGATATTTGGGGCTAATAATATTTATTTCCACACTTCACAGAGACAGACAACAGGCCAGGTAAGGATGCAGCTATGGCTCAGCTGAAGTCAGTGTAGAAGGCGATGACAGCCTTGCTTATTATAAACAAACCTGAAATCTATGGATTTTAGGGTAGGATTCCTTGGGAAAATGTCATGATCCTAAGTATCTGTAAATATTAGTGTATTTAAATAGTTTAACAAAGCACATAAATGACTAAGACATTTTCAGACCTTCTGCATAACTTTTCTCGCCCATCTCAACTGCAAGATGTACCACTGTGCCACAGGAAAAGAACACTGCGCTGCCCGGAAAAGCAAGAGGACCCGTTGAAGGATTCCAGACACCTTTTGGCGGTTCTCTTTCTCAGCTTTTAAAAGCAGATCTTCACCATCTTCCTGAAAATAAAACAACTGATTTTAGTAGCTAGTAATATGAAAATTTTAAGGGTTAAAGTGAAAATAAATATAGTGTTTCTCCAATGAAAATGTTCCTGGAGATTTATAAGGAAAATTTGGGGGATGGCCTCAGAGATTTCAACTATAGCTATTATCTAGTGTCAAGGAAATATTTCTCTCATCTCAAACAATGTAAAGGGCTAAATTGACCCTAAACCCAAGTCTTCCCCTCTAACAGTAAAAGCCTACCACTCCTGACTCCAATGGTACTAATGGACTGCCAAACAGAACTCTGCATTCTCCCTAGCCAACACTGAATCTCAGTACCCTGATGGAGAGAAATACTGAGGGAGAAATACTTCTGTTTTTCTTTCTCCCCTTCCCTCTCCCTCTGGACATGGACATAGTATCTTAGAAGCTGCTGGTGGCCATCCTGCTCCCACAAAGGGAGCCAGACTTAAGTTGAAGCTAACACCTTAGAAAACAAACTAGAGAGGAAGAGCTCAAATCTATGCTAACAGAACTGAGTTAGAAGTCTACCCTATTACTGGGCTTCTTAATTATGCCAGCCAATTTGGACCAAGTTTTCTATTATTTCCAACCCAAAGAGTTCTAATTGATATAGAGTGATATTTAGGAGAAACCCTACCATTGAGGATTATTTTAATAAAAAATAATAAAATGAATCACTGCTAAGGATCATAACCACTCAAACTAATTATCAGTGTAGCATATTCCAAAAATACCTTAAATTCTATTCCTAATTTCTAAACCAATATACTGAAGACTCAGATGTGACAGAAAAGACGAATTACTGAGAAAAACAATGGGCTATATGTTCCTTCCACATATAACATATTACATTTGAAATAGCAATAAATGAAATATTTCAATCTATCGAAATATAACCTTTATATATAACAAATAAGGAGGAAAAAACCTCTTAAAAAAGAAAAAACCTAGAGAAGTTGCTAATACTAAAACAGTAAGTAGTAAAGAAACAATACCAGAATCACTTCAAAATATTAATCAGATGTTAAAATAATTTAAAAGTAAATAATTTGCATTAATACTTTAAATCTTAAACCGACTAATTGTCATATCATAAGAGCAGAGTAAAAGTTTCTGAGAAGAACACCATATTGCTATTTATCACAGAATTATCAACTGAATATTGCAGGAGAAAAAAAATGGCCTATCAAAAAAAAAATAACGTAAGTCTTTCAAAAGAGGCAGACAATGAGGTGAATAAAAGACTGAAATAATGTATGGCTTCTAAATTCTGACATTCATTATTTGTTACCCTAAACAAATGTCTTTTTCTAAAAAATCTGGATATAGAGAACTCTCTCTTGATTTTGTTTTATTATTGCAATAATTTTAACATTTATTCAATGCTTACTATGTGTAAAAGCTTTTACAGGATATCTCATTTAATCGTCACAATAATGCTCTTACAGGTACAATCATCATCTCCATTTTACAGGTAAGGTAACTTAAACAGTTTAGTACATTGCCTAAGATTATACAATTAATAAACAGGAAAGCTAGGATTTGGAAGTTTGTCTTCAGAGCTTGCATTCTTAACTTGATAATTATTATCAAGTTGATTATTTTAATCAACTTTAAATTAATTAAAAGATTAAGCACTAAGCTTACTTCACTAAGAATAGCTGGCTGAGGACAATATAATGGAGGAGCTGGAAGATACAAGCCGACCGGCACCAAGCCCCACAGTCTCCTACTGAAGTCCTTGGCAGAGTTTACCAGAAGCTGAAATGTCTCTGACAGAATATCTGCATCGGCCATAACTGCTGCTTTCAGTACTTCTTGCACTGAACCAAATAGCAGATTTACATCTTCTTCTTCAATGGGATCTACCAAACACAAAATTAGGTAAAACAGTTAAAATTTATATTATGCTGATCCTACTTTGTAGTATAATTTCCTACCTGAAAAAGCTGATCATCAAAAGTGAACATATTGGTTGACATGCAAAACAAGCCAACTTCTAGAGAAAAATTTATTTTTTTTTAAAGATTTTATTTATTTATTTTACAGAGAGAGACACAGCCAGCAAGAGAGAGAACACAAGCAGGGGGAGTGGGAGAGGAAGAAGCAGGCTCCCAGTGGAGCTGGGAGCCCGATGTGGGGCTCGATCCCAGAACCCTGGGACCACGCCCTGGGCCAAACGCAGATGCTTAACGACTGAGCCACCCAGGTGCCCCTAGACAGAAATTTAATAACTATTCTGCTACTTTACTTACTTACTTATTTATTTACTTAATTTTAATTTTTTTTTTTGAGAGAGAGACTGAGCATGGGGGGCGGTGAAGGAGGAAGGAAGAGAGAGATCTTAAGCAGGCTCCACACCCAGAGCAGAGCCCAATGCAGGGCTCAATCTCATGACCCTGAGATCATGACCTGAACTGAAACCTAGAGTCAAGTGCTTAACCAGCTAAGCCAGCCAGGTGCCCCCACCACAGTATTTTTTAAATAAAAGTTAGTAAAAATGACTTCTGTCATGCAACTAAAAAAAAAAGCAAAAAGATACAAAACATTCCCACCAACAGTGTAAGAGGGTTCCCCTTTCTTCACATCCTCGTCAACATTTGTTGTTCCCTGTTAATTTTAGCCATTCTGACTGGTGTAAGGTGGTATCTCGTTGTGGTTTTGATTGATATTTCTCTGATGGTTAGTGATGTGGAGCATTTTTTCATGTGTCTGTTGGCCATCTGTATATCTTCTTTGGAGAAGTGCCTGTTCATGTCTTCTGCCTATTTTTTGACTGGATTATTTGTTTTTTGAGTGTTGAGTTTGAAACAAACTGAGGGTTGCGGAAAGGGAGGTGGGTAGGGGGGATGGGTAACTCGGTGATGGGCATTAAGGAGGGCACGTGATGGATGAGCACTGGGTGTTATACGCAACTAATGAATCATTGAACATTACATCAAAAACTAATGACGTATTATAAGTTGACTAATTGAATTTAAATAAAATTTTTTTTTAAAAAACAGTCCTACAATCTAGCTTCAACTATATAAATATCTGCATAAATGTGGACATGCCCCAGAAGGTAAAATGCAAGGAGATGCAGGTGATAGAACTGGAGATTTGGGGACTTTTATATTATGAAATATCTAACGCATGCTTTAAGATATAGAATATAATATGAAAACACTCATGTATTGACTTTTCATCCTTGTCTGATATTAACATTGTTGATATATTTAATTAATATTTTTAAAAAATAAAACATTTCAGATACAGCTGAAATTTCTTATGTACCAATCACATTCCACTCACTCTCTCCAGAGATAGCTACTATCCACAATTTGGTATGGATATATTGGAATTCCTAATACACATATGTTGTGTCCTACACACCTAGAGAGTTCAAATTCATTTTCCACTTCACTAACCATCTGCAGAGTTTGTTTTTAAATCAGTTTATAAGGTATAATTTACATATACTAAAATGCATCCTTTTTAAGTATATAGTTCAATGAGTTTTGACAAATCTATACAGCGTGTAAGAATAATGCCCTCACCCCCAAAAAAGCTCTCTTTCACCTTTCTGTTGGCAACCACTGGTCTGTTTCCTGTCCTTATACTGTTACTTTTTTTTTTTTAAGATTTATTTGAGAGAGAGAGAGAGGGAGAGGAAGAGCAAGAATGGGGGGAGGGGCAGAAGGAGAGAATCCTTCAAGCAGACTCCATGCTGATCACTGAACCTGATGCAGGACTTGATCCCACCACCCATGAGATCATGACCTGAGCCAAAACCAAGAGTCAGATACTCAACCAACTGAGCCACCTGGGTGCCCCCCTTACAGTGTTACTTTTAACAAAATGTCACATAAATAGAATCAAACAATATGTAATCTTTGTTTCTGACTTCTTTCATTCCTCACAATGGTTCTGCAATTCATCCATGTTGTTGCGTGTTATCAGTAGTTTGACCCTCCTCAGTACTGATTATTCTATTTTGCAGATACACTGAAATTTGTTTGTCCATTCACAAGTTGACAGGCACTAGAGTTGTTTCAAGTTTTCAACTATTATGAAAAAGTTGCCATGGACATTTGTATACAGGTCTTTGGGTGGTTCTATGTTTTTATTATGCATAGGTAAATACGTAGGGGTGGAATACACTGAGTTTCTATTTCCTCTTTGTTTCTGACTCCTAGAAAGCTCCCCCACTTTCTATATATATTAGCCTTAAAATGTATATTTTTATATTTTATCTAGAATTTTATCTATATATTTCATCTATATGTTTATTTTATCTATATATTTTTATCTATATATTTTATCTATACATTTTATCATGGGAAAGTTTTTCTATATTTTATCTATGTATTTATTGCAGAAAAGTTTTGCAGATTATTTAAAACAACATATTGCCAGAACTGTAAGTTCAGACTGGGACTTTTTTAGTCCCTTTTTTCAAAACCAACTTTCATGCAGTTACATTATCCTTTCATTTATTCAAAAAAAATATTGACAAAGGCGCCTGGGTGGCTCGGTCGGTTGAGTGTCTGCCTCCAGCTCAGGTCATGATCCCAGGGTCCTGAGATCGAGCCCCGTGTTGGGGTCCCTGCTCAGTAGCGAGCCGCTTCCTCTCTCTCCTGCTGCTCTCTTGCTCTTGCTCTCTCGCTCTCTCTCAATAATTGAAATCTTTAAAAATAAATAAATAAAAATTTAATACTGGCAGAAATTATCAAAGAAAAGTTTTTAGTCAGATTTCCAAGTATTATGAGTTCTTTCTGGAAAGAGAAGTTATAATTAGTAAATTCTAAGCATCTAGAGTCAGAAGTCTCACTGCTTAATGGAGACATGCACTAATAAAACCAAAGGGTCCCACAGTAGTGATTAAATATATAACTTTAAATACCTGGCTTCATTACTTTTCATCTAAATTTCTCCATCTATAAAACAGACAAATTGTATAGGGCCCCTAGGTAAATCTATGAGATATATGTGATATTACATTATTTTTAATTTTGTAATACCACTCCAAAATTTTCAAATGAAAAAAACCAACTCTGTGATTTATGCACCGAGCAAGAGTTGAACTAAATACTTTTAAATACTCTCTTGTGTGTGTGATTCTATGAAATTCTACGACTATGACTACAAAAGAAAATAATCCAAATGTAGCAAAATACAACTAGTAAAAAGATATGTACAGAAAACCAGAGTATCATCCAGTTACTGACCATTGTTTTTTGAGCTGGCATAAGTTTTGGATACTCCCATGACTAAGAATAAATAGCAAACTTTTATCTTTGATAACCTTATTTCAAAGTTTAATATATTTGTGGATATTAACAAGCTTTTCAAAATATCATAAGGTTTATATTAATTAAGCTGATACATTGTCAGACTAAATGTAGGTAACACACCTGTAAATTGTTTGTATTTTGAGCCCATTTCATTTTTTGCTTCAAAAGAGGCTGGCCGACCTAAAAAACACTGCAATTTTTCCTGGAAAATCCATGCTGGAGTCAAATTTATTGGTAAATTCAGACTGTTTTTGTTGAACCTGAAATCACATCGAGGTAAGAGAAATGAATCCAATTTTTGAAAAAAGGAAACATTAACACACTAAGAACTAAACATGAGATTTTAAGAAATAGTGAAATTCACTTTATTTATTCATCCTCTATTTTAAAAATAAATAATTAGGAGAAAAAAAGAAATAATTGAAGAAATATTGCACTGAGGAGATTTTTAAGGCTCTCCATGATTATGATACTAATACATCTTCCCATCATTATTTTCCATTGCTACCCTACAGTGAACTCTATCCAAACTACACCAAACTTGTCTTTTGCCATATGCCTTTGCTCATGTTTGGAATGTTCTCCCTCCCTATAGCTACTCCATTTGTCAAGATCCTGCCTTCCCTTCAATGCCCATCTCAAATGGTATCTCCCACATAAAGTATTTCCTGTACTACTGCTCTCTCTCCACTGCACCACTGGCACTTTTCTTACCACACAATCTAAATCATAATAATGTTTTGTCCTAATATCTCCATTAAATTATAAATGCTTTAAACATGGAGATTATGTGCCATTTAAGTTTATATCCACTAAAATACTTGGCATAGAGCTTGGTACAGAAAGGTTACTTAATAAGTAAATATATGTTGAATTATTGAACTGAAAAATATCAAAGATACAGCGATACCATAATATTCAAAAGAGTTAAAATATAGATATTAGATTGATTAGCTTAAAATTCAAATCCTACATAAGACAGACAAACTCTCCCATTGATTAAAAGCCTTTTGAGGTATACAAGAATTGTCTGTACTATCTTTGAAACTTTTCTATATTTCTGAAATTATTTCAAGATAAAAAGTTAAAAATCGTAAAAAAAATTTTTAAAAAAGCCTTTTGAGGGCATTACTAACAAATGTGCTAAATAAAATTTCAGTTTTTTTTTTTAATAAAATTTTTAACACAAGAAAGCTGCTGAGCTGTCCAACACAGTACCACTAGCTGCATTTAGCTATTTAAATTTAAATTAGGTTGAAAACTCAATTCCTTGGTCTTACTAGTCACATTTCAAGTGCTCAATAGCTACATGTGACTAATAGCTATCATACTGGACTGCACATATAGAACATTTCTAACACCAAAAAGTTTTTTTGGACAATGCTGGACTAAGGATTCCACAAAATATGTAAATGCCGGCAATGAGAGAAATAAAAAATAGATTAGTATACTATTTCTTAACCTAAATTTGCCTAAAAATACATACCTTATGAAATTGCTATCATGTTTACAGAACATTTGGAAGGCCACACCAATGGAAACAGATGTCTTCCAGTCTCCAAGTTTATGTGCCAACCACACAGCCTCTGGAACTAGGCCACCAATAAGTAACAATTCAAAGGCATATTCAACTGTCCACACATCAGAAAGATTCTGATCTCTTACAACACTGGCCACCTTAGAGTGTTGTAGAGGAATAAGTCGAAGGGACTGTTCTACAAGTAAATAAAAGAAAATGGATATTACAATTACATTTATCAGAACTCACTCCTCCTCACATAATTACATCTCTCTCTCTCTTTTTTTTAAGATTTCATTTTTAAGTAATCTACACCGAATGAGGGGCTGAAACTTACAAACCCAAGATCAAGAGTCACATGCTTCACTGACTGAGCCAGCCAGTAGCCCCTGTCTCTTTAATTAGTATTTTCTACACAAAATCACAACAAGAAAGATGGCTTAGGGGCGCCTGGGTGGCACAGCGGTTAAGCGTCTGCCTTCGGCTCAGGGCGTGATCCCGGCGTTGTGGGATCGAGCCCCACATCAGGCTCCT
Organism: Ursus americanus; assembly: GCF_024610735.1. Lineage (NCBI taxonomy): Eukaryota > Metazoa > Chordata > Mammalia > Carnivora > Ursidae > Ursus > Ursus americanus. The sequence continues at coordinate 36,697,314 of NC_142141.1, read as the reverse complement.
CTGCTATGAGCCTGCTTCTTCCTCTCCCACTCCCCCTGCTTGTGTTCCCTCTCTCACTGGCTGTCTCTATCTCTGTCGAATAAAAAAAAAAAAGAAAGATGGCTTAACATAGGGGTGCCTGGATGGCTCAGCCAGTTAAGCATCTGACTTCGGCTCAGGTCATGATCTCAGGGTCCTGGGATCCAGCCCCACATGGAGCCCCACGGTGGGCTCCGCCCCTCAGCGGGGAGTCTGCCTCCCACACCTCTTTCTCTCTTCCCCTGCTTCTCCCCCCAGCTCATGCTCTCTTTCTCTCTCTCTCAAATAAATAAAATCTTTTTTAAAATGGCTTAAAGTAATACTTAACATACTCTAGGTTTGTTTCTTTTTAACACTGAAGAAAATGCCTCATTAGTGGGTCATGAAGTAAATGCCAGCATTCTTAAAAACCAAAACATAACAGAGTGGATACAGAAAAAGAAGAGACAGTATTGAGTACATTACATAAAACAAATATAAATACAATTTAATGAAACTTTATGTCAGATAATATAAACATACATATACACACTTAAATATACTGGGCCACAGTGTATACTTCATTACTGTGGGCTTCTCTGAAATACATCTCTATTTCTCCTACTAGAAATTTGGAGAGCAGAGATGCATTTTACATGACTTTGTATTCCTCATAGTGTCTTGCAATAAAAAAACTAATCTGACATGAAACTCAAGCATTAGGTGTTCAATATATTAGTGTTCATCAGAAAGTAGAAAAGAGTGATTTTCAAAATCCTGACTAAATGGACAAGATTTCAGTCTGGCCTGGGATCAAATACAAAGAGTCATATCCTTCTCCCTAGCCTTCCATACCTTTCCCTAATTAAAGTAACATGAATAAGCACCTTGGAAATACAATTTACTCAACGGCTATTTTTTAAAAAGTACATATTGTTAAGATTCCCACTTACTTCCTCAAAATAAAACTGGCAAATGGTATACATGGGTTTCCGCTCCTTGAAACGATTAGTTTCTCACGTGACCTAGTCTCTGTCCATACCAAACACTAACACTTGAAGCTTTCTAACAAACATATTAGGATAGACACAAAAAATTGTCATTCACTTGAATGTTTGATTCTGCATAGGCAAAAAGCCTGGAGATTCACAAAATTTTTCCTACTTTTTTATTTACCGAGAGCAAGGTACCATACTATTAAAAGAACTTGAATGATTTAATTTTCTGAAAATTTTATTGCTTTCATACAGCAAACATCACACCAAATAAGCAACTCAAATCCTCAATACATTCTGTCACTAGTTCTGATTAAAGATTAACATAAAATCTATTCTAAGTCAAGCCTGGAGATAACCTTTTTCAAGATACTAGGAAACTAAAGAAACTAAAAGATACATATATCATGTTTCAGTATTTAAATTTTCAATAATCACAGTCTCAGGCTTAGGAAGAGATCGCAAAACTTTTTTTTTTTTTAATTTATTTGACAGAGATAGACACAGCGAGAGAGGGAACACAAGCAGGGGGAGTGGGAGAGGGAGAAGCAGGCTCCCAGCAGAGGAGCCTGATGTGGGGCTCGATCCCAGAATCCAGAACGCTGGGATCACGCCCTGAGCCGAAGGCAGACGCTTAACGACTGAGCCACCCAGGCGCCCCAAGATCACAAAACTTTCTTTCCTAGCCTCTCCTCTCACTGGGAAGATATTTACACAAGGAATAAAAGCATATGTATTTGAGCTTTTATGAATGTTTATGAATATGTCCAAAACAATTAAATAATTCTATCACCTTTCTTTCTACAGTATGATCAATATCAATCTTCCCTAGGTATGCAAAGTAATCTGAAAAAATAAAGATCATGGCAAACAGCTAAAGTCCTATAAATAATGTAGGATAGGAAAGATAAGAAATTGAGACACATTTTCTAAGTCAGAATTTGACCTCTTTTTTTTTTTTAGGTTTTTCAAAAAACACATGATTTTTTACTCCTCTTCAGTAAAATAATGTGGATTAAGGATACGATTTGTTGTCAGACACATTACTACCAAAAATATAAAATACAAGTGATAAATACCTCGGGATGTAACAAAAAAGAGAGCTTCAATATAAAACCACCGTAATGAAATAAATACAGTTGACCCCGAACAACATGGGTTTGAACTGTGCAGGTCTACTCATACACAATTTCTTTGGATAAACACAGTACAGTAATATAAATGTACTTTCCCTTATGATTTTCTTAACATTTTCTAGCTTACTTTATTGTAAGAATACAGTATATTATACATATACAAAATATATATTAACTGTTTATCTTACGGGCAAGGCATGTGGTCAACAGTAGGTTAACGACAGTTTACGTTTGGGGGAGTCAAAGTTATGTGTGAATTTTTGACTGTGCAGGGGGTCAGCACGTCTAACTGCTGTGTTGTTCATGGGTCAAATGTAATATCAGATGTACAAGGAAATAAGTAATATGTATCTGAGAGGCTTAGAGGAAAGCATTCAAGTGAAAGGAGCACATGCTGTTAGGCAGAAAAGGCAGGGAACCCCAGCTGAATCTGAGTTAGGACATGGTAGTAAAGGACAATGGTGGATGGACAGGAGAGCAGACAGAGCCTGGTGGAAGCTGAGCACCTGTTTCTGTTCACACCAGCTCCCTAAGGGGAATGAAGCATGAGAGACTATGGGCTCTGAGAAACAAACTGAGGGCTTCAGAGGGGAGGGGCGTGGGGGAATGGGATAGACTGGTGATGGGTAGTAAGGAGGGCACGTATTGCATGGTGCACTGGGTGTTATACGCAACTAATGAATCATAGAACTTTACATCAGAAACCAGGGATGTACTGTATGGTGACTAACATAATATAATAAAAAAACATTAAAAAAAAAAAAAAGAAGCCATAATCAGGTCAGGACCAACTCTTCTTCCCAGGGAGGCAGCGACCTACTAGAAAAGAAACCATGAGATAAGTTCCCTTCTGATTCTAACTCACACACATGACTCTCTAGGGAGCAGAACCTCCTGAAGAACCCAGGTTAGAAGAGGGACTAGCACTACTGCTGAAGTGTTTAAGTGGGTGGGGCCAGTCCTCTGCTCCTACCCACACCCTGAGACAGTTACAGAAGACTCTGAACACAGTTCAAAATCCATGGTTCTGTGATTAAGTTTGCTGACCACTTGTTGCTACCTCTATCAAATTTTTAAAATATTTTATTTATCTGAGAGAGAAAGAGAGAGAGCACAAGCAAGGCGGGGCAGCAGGCAGAGGGAGAAGCAGGCCCCCTGCTCAGCAAGGAGCCCGATGCAGGGCTCCATCCCAGGATCCCTCGATCATGACCTGAGCTGAAGGCAGATGCTTAACAGACTCAGCCACCCAGACGCCCCCTCTATTAAACTTCTAATTACCTTACATCTTGTACTATTCTATGTATGTGTACATATTTATCAGTTACGTTACTTCCTGCTGAAAGCCCACTGCACTTAAAGTGGAGATTCCTTCTCCTGGCTCACAATGTCTGGCCCCCATCTCTGACTTCACATCCTATCACTCTCCACCTTGTCCTCTATGCTCCAGCCACACCAGCCTTCCAGGTTCCCAAATGCACCAAGTTTGTTCTTGTTCTGGGGCTTTTGTGCAGGCTCACGTTAGAATGCTCTAAGTCCTCATGAGTCCATAGCTGCTCTTTCTTGTCATTAAGAGTTCATCCTAAATGTCCCCCGCCCTCAGAGAGCACTTTCCCAAATTCGCCATCTGAAATACCCACTCAGTCACAATGTGTTACTTTACTTCAATTCTCTGCATACCAATTACCACCACTTGATATATGTTGTTTATGTACTCATTTATTTGATTTTCTGTGTCAAGCTATTAGATGTAAACTCCATAAAAGAACAGGTATTTTATCTGTTTTGTTCATGGCAGTCAGAATAAGTCCATTTTATACATCAAAACAAAACAAAAACACTACAAATATCTTCATATTATTAATCTCATATGGTGCAAGTTAGTACACTTCTAGCACCTACAACACTGCTTGGCACACAGCAGACACTCAACAAAATTAGTGGAATAAAATGAACATCATAGAAATCTGTGTACATGTTTCTCTCCATGAGGGCAGGCCAGTTCTCTCTGCACTAATCTGTGGTACATTTTAACATTAATAAAATGATGAAATAGAGCAAATAAATGATACAAAGAGAATTATAAAAGTAAATCACCCAAAAAAAATTAAATTCTAAATTAGCATACTCAAAATTTGTTAAATTTCCACATTTTTATATAAATGACAGTCCTTTTAGTTTAAAAATGGAAACTTTATAAAAAATGCCAATTTGTCTAAAATTTGTAATTAAAAATCCATACTCAACAAAAACAAACCCCAGCAATTACCCTTCTCAGATTTTATTCATTTACAGTCACTGAGGATCTATGGGTCACACACTAAGCCAGAACAGTATTACTTCCATAGAATAATGATCACTATATAAGCTGATTTTAAATACTATGTGAAAAAACAAAGTGAGAAAATTATTTGCATACTTCGTTACCTGTTTCAACATGAAGGGGAGGAAGAACATTCACACTGTGAGGTGGCAAAATGTAAAGCAGCTGATTGGTGAAATAGGCGGCCATGAAACGAGCCATGGACTGGATAACCCTCACTGCAGCCTCCGGACGAGCATTTCTAGTCATTCCAAACTCACAGTGGGACTTCTCAGGAACTAAAGAATACAGCAAATGACCAAAGGAGATTCTGATCAAACTATCAAAAAGTAGTAATATTTAAAGTTCCCAACATTATACAAGAAGAAAATTATAATTACGAGTTTTTTCTGAGATGAGCACCCACGACCTGTATGACCTAACTTATAATAGTATCTATGCTTCCTGAGGATAACAGAACAAAAATAATTAGCTCACAATCATGAGCACATGCACTTAGGAACTACTATGACTTCAAGTTACCAGTTTTATTTTAAAACACGGAAGGATAGCTCTCTCACTCTCTCCGACAAATAAATAAAATCTTTAAAAAAATTAAAAAATAAGAATAAAACATGGAAGGATACATACAGAACAATCCAGCATGATGGACTTGCAAGCTTAGATTTCATCATTTTCCCTTTTTCCTTCCCTTTCCAATTTTTTTTCTTTGATGAAAGGAGGCAGAGTTTACTACAAAAATAATCTGAAAAGCACTAGAACAGCAATTCTTTTTTTTTTTTTTAAGATTTTATTTATTTATTTGAGAGAGAAAGTGAGTGAGAGAGAGAGCACAAGCACGGAGGGGGTAGAGGGAGAGGGAGAAGCAGACACCCCTGCTGAGCTGGGAGCCAATGCTCCATGCTCAAGCCCAGGACGCTGGGATCATGACCTAAGCCAAAGGCAGCCACTTAACCAACTGAGCCACCCAAGCGCCCCTACAACAGTGATTCTTAATGCTGTTTTCTGTACCATTAGATCTGGGGATTAGGATACACTCCCATTAGTAAGAGTGGCTCACTATTATAAGATTCTTTGGGGAGGGAGGGACAAAAGGAAAATGTGGGGTGGAGGGAGAGAGTGGGTGGGGGAGTGGGAGTTACATCAGCATTTCCGTGGTGATTCTGATACATAAATTAGCAGGAGCAAACGTGTCATCCCTATTTGAGAATCAAAACTCAGTAATATAAACTGCCATTCAGAAATCCGAAAATAGTTAAGCTAGTAGATATAGATAAATACTAAGTTAACATTAATTTTTATGAAATTTATGATCCTGAGGCACCTGGGTGGCTCAGTTGGTTAAGTATCCGACTCTTGATTTCAGCTCACGTCACCATCTCAGCGTTGTGAGATCAAGCCCCAAGTGGGCTTGCTCAGGGTATGGAGCCTGGCTGGGATTCTCTCTCTCCTCTCCTCCCCTCTCTCTCTCTCTCCCTCTCTAATTAATTAATTAAAAAATAAAATTTATGGCCCCAACAATAGCAAAATATTTTTCTTTCCCAGAAGTCACTTGATATATATATTCACAAGAATATTAAGTTCCATATTCATATGAACCACTTCTATCTTGTCACTGTATACCTCAGCACATTGCACTCCTCCTCTCACAGAACAGGCACTCAAGATTATTGCTAATAAGCTTCTTTTAATAAAAGGACTCTTGAGAAAATCTTATTAGCCTTCAAGCAGTATTCTTCATTTGGCCATTTAAAGTCTAGAAAAACCATACTATTTCTTCACATTAAACTTAAAAATACATGGGTACAAATCATTTTCTCCTTCATTAAACTTATTGTAGGAATTATACAAAGGCAAGATTTCTAGTACTTTTAATCATACAAAACTCATTACTGGAATCTCAGAAATAAGCTCCTTAAATGGGGAGCAACCTAATTCTAAAAGATGGTCAGAGTAAAAGTGTATCAATTCAGAAGTAAAAAAAATTGAAACAGTAATTCTGTATGTGGCACCCTAATGATGTTATTAATAATGGCAACCTTATGCAATAAAAATTAAATTATGACTATATACAAAGATTTAATAACGTAAGTATGCAGGAAAGAGATAACAGAACAGGCCTACTACTCGAAACACTTGCATATAATGTTGGCCCTTGGATGGCATCTGGGAACTTGGATTTGGGGAAGATTTCTACCACCTTAACTGATGAGAATGGCTTATGAGACCCGTTTGTACAAACAATGTGGTTTATGCTGAACACCTGTTTTTCTTCTGAGAGTGTAGAATTTTGGTATGGGCTAAGCAGAGGGGGTCTACACGACTAGCCAGCCACTAATTAAAAACCCTGGGCACTCAATCTCTAAATGAGCTTCCTTGGGGCACCTGGGTGGCTCAGTCAGTTAAGCGTCTGCCTTCGGCTCAAGTCATGAACCCTAGGATCCTGGGATCGTGCCCTGCATGGGGCTCCCTGATCATTCTTTCTCTCATCTCTCAAAGGAATAAATAATATCTTCAAAAAAAATGAGCTTCCTTGGTAAACAATATTCACATGTGTTGACAGAACCTATTGCTAGAGGAATTAAATGTGTCCTGTGTGACTCCACTAGGAAAGGAGTCTTAGAAACTTGTGCCTGGTTTCCTCTGGACTTCATCCCATGCACCTGTTCCTTTTGCTAATTTTGCTTTGTATCCCTTCATTGTAATAGATCATAGCCTTGAATACAATTATATACTGAGTCCTGTGAATCACTGAACATGGGGAGTAGTCTTTGGGACCTCCAATCTGGTAGGGATACACTTAACACATTCTAAACAATAGTCATTAAAAATTAAAACAAATATATTAATACAGGTTCAGCTTATTTTAAAAGTTACATCACGTAGTGACACCACTGAGAAACGATGAAGAATATCCAATCAGTTAAAAAGTCACATATAAAAATTTTTCACTCATACACAGCTAGCAAAGCTTTTTGGAGGGTAATCTGATACCAGTCTTAAAACCATGGATTCTCCTTGATCCAATAACCTCATCTGTAGAAATTTATCCTAAAGAAATTATTAGTAACGACCACAAAAATTTATGTACACTGCAGCACTATTTAAAATAGTAAATAGGTGGCAACAACTAAAATGTGCAAAAATGGGGGAAAGGCTTAATAGGTTTTCAAAAAAGAATATTATTTACATTGGAAAATATTCATCAAAATATTAAATTTTAAAAGATTACAAAAGAGAACACACAGCTCTAATAATATACATATATAAATGTGTACATACAAAAAAGCGACAGAATTATAAGTGATTTTTTTCTTTATACTTTTTCATATTTTTCAAAATTATCTAAAACAAACATATTACTTCCATAATGAACACAAAAATTTTAAAAGACAAAAATCACAAAAAGTAAGAAAAGTATAAACAGTGGCTGAAACAATAAAAACCTAAGTTGTCATGGACTCCAGCTAGAAAGTTCTGATACACTGGACATTTCAGACACATTCATATGCATAGCATATATCAAATGGTCTACTACCTTATAAACATTATAGGTATATTATGTGTTCATATATATCTTTCACTCTGGTTATTGCTTAATTTAAATATACCTCTTTTAACAAGGGCAATCCAGATACTCTGCAGCCTTTTAAATCAATTTTTAAAAAAATAGTTGAAATACCTCAGAAAGTGATTTTCATCACTTTACTAAACCACTTTAAGCAATAAAGAAAATATAGAGTAAGGAAAAATACTTGGATACCTGATATTATGTCTAGCAAATATGGCTGTGAGAAAACAATTCTGTCAACTGAGCAGGTAATTATTACTAAGCCCTGAGGATCCAAAGTTTTAAAAAGACAAAAACGAAACAAAACAAAAACAAAACAAAACAAAACAAAAAAAAAACCAAAAAACCCATGAGGCTTGCTATTGAGAAGCGGACAGGTCAAAATTCACTATAACATAATTTAGAGCAACCAACTTTTATGTATAAGCAATTTCATATCTAAATTTATGAACACAAATTAATGAGATTAAACATACTGATTGTTGAAATTTACATACCTGAACAATCCTCATTTTCTTTTACAGGTAGGCGAGAACACCTCAATATTTCTCTTACTAGCTGATCACACAATCCTTGAGCATCATTTAAATTATAGCTATAGAGGTAGCAGTATAAAAGAGAAAGATAATAGCGTATCTGAAGAAAACATGTTCTTCTTCCTCCTTAAACAAGAAAGAATTAAGCTTACATTAAAAACCTGTTAGAAAGGTAATGTTCCTTTTCTTTTTTTTTTTTTTAAGTAATCTCTACACTGAATGTGGGGCCAAACTCACAACTCCAAAATCAAGAGTTAGATGCTCTTCCGACTGAGCCAGCCAGGCACCCCAGCAAGGTAATGTTCTTGATCTGGGTGCAAGGTAAACAGGAATGTTCAGTTTATGAAAGCTGTACACTCAGATTAGGTGAATTTTTCTGTATTTGTTTTATACTTCAAAAATAGGGTTTTTTTCTTAAAACAGGTCGGCAATACTTCGTTCTTTTTCATTTTAAGTTCTGAATGATTTATTATCTTTCATCAGGCCTTAGAACAACTAAGATTTTTATCCCAAGAAAGCTGCAAATCTTCATCATCTCAGCACTAAATTAACAACATTTATCTCAAGGACACATGGTATAAAACAGAAGGAAACATGGTAAAAAAGAAAATCCCACGAAACCATACATATGAGACTTCCCCCAGGAGAAGCACTATTCAATGAGATAGGAGCCCCTGACCACCGCATCTAAGAATCTGAAGGGTGTTTAGAACTGACGCCTTATCCATTCTTCCTGAGTAAAAGAATTCCAATTTTATTTGGGGTTAACAATGCACCCAGGGGCGTCTGGTTGGCTCAGTCAGTGGAACATGATACTCTTGATCTCAGGGTTGTAGGTTCAAGCACCACACTGGGTATAGATTACTTAAAAATAAAAAAATATTTAAAAAAATAAATAATGCACCCAGATCACAATTTCTCACTTAGATGTGGCCATGTGAAAAAATGACTGAGTTCTGGACCAAGAGATAACACTATGTAGAATTTCCAGAAAAGCTGCTCAAAGGGAGGTAACTCAGCTAGGAGGTGCACCCTTTCTTGCCCTTCCTGCTTCCCTCCTTCCTGCTGACTAGAATATGGATGTGATGGCTGGAGTTCCAGTACCCAATTTAGCTCATGTAATGGCCTTAAGATTGGAAGCAATGCACAAAGGATGACTAAGTAGAAAAACTAAAGGACATAGGTCCTTAATTAGACCACAGAAACACCAAATCAGCCCCAGATGTCAACTTCTGGTCTCCTTTTGTAAGAAAAAGAAATTTCTTTCTTGTTGAAACCACTATTACTTTCAGTCTTCATTATCAGAAGCCATTCCTAGTGGATACAGTTGGAAATGAAATTAAATGTAAAGGTCCATAATGGAATTCATTATGAAAACCTTTCTCCATCAGAACATCTCATCTCCTTGAATGCCACGCTTCTTCATCCAGTTGGACAATCCCCAAACGTGAGAACTACATTAGACTTCCCTCTCCAGATCTACTCAGCCACAAGTCCAACTGATCAAACCTATTGTCTGTCAGGTATAACCTCTGCTGTCCAGTACTCTTGACATCGCTTTGATTCCTGCTTCCATGTGAAACCCACATATCTACGCCACATTCCTACGAACGACCCTCCACATTGTACCTCCACATCGTTCCAAATGGCCTATATTCATTTGAAAAGTTATCTTTCCTACATAAAGTATCTAACTGATCCCAATCTCTTTGAGATAACATCTGAACCTCTTGGCATTGCATACAGTATGTTTCTTATCATCTATTCTCTACATACCTCTCACCTTAGCTCTCACCACCCTATCCCCAATACTGCACACATTTATCATATAATTTAGTCCTATCAAACAATTTCCAGTTTACCAAATTGCCATGGTTTCTCACACCTTTTTGCTTTTATAATGCTATATCCTGCTTTTATAATGTGTTAAACAATTACCCCTATTTTAATTGGCTAATTTATACTCAATTTTAAATGTCAACTCCTCCAGGTTTTCCGCAGACTAATGCTTACACTCCACCCTCAGATTGTACAAAGTGGTCTTCTGCGCTTCCCCAGCATCTACCAAACAACATAACGAGAAAAACACTAGTTTTTTTTTAATGTAATCTCTCCTCCATACTGTGGGTAAAGTTATTTATTTCAGTTATTCCTAGTGCCTAATACATGAGGGACACGGCAGGTCCTTGATAAATACTGGTTAAAACAGGGGAATGGGGGCGCGTGGGTGGCTCAGTCGTTAAGCATCTGCCTTCGACTCAGGTCATGATCCCAGCATTCTGCGATTGAGCCCCGCATCGAGCCCTGCATCGGGCTCCCTGCTCAGCGGAAAGCTTGCTTCTCCCTCTCCCATGCCCCCTGCTTGTGTTCCCTCTCTCGATGCCTCTCTGTCAAATAAATAAATAAAATCTTAAAAAAAACAAAAACAGGGGAATGAATGAAATATGCAAAGCAGTCAGAAAAAAAAACTTAATAATTGGCCAAACCTGACCATGTAGTAGTTACAGTTCTGGCTAGCTCCAAGGTCGCTAGCTGAGAACTTCTATCATCCTAGCCACACCCTCAATACCATAGCAGCTATCACCAGTTTCTAGAACCTACATTCCTCTAGTCTCATTAAAAATTCCATGAAGCCCATACTTAACCCAACAGTCTAACTCACAGGAAATCCTTAGCTCCATGTTTCTCTAAGTTTGTGGCAAATAGCCAAAAAAAACAAAACATTATTTTTATTTAGGATCTAAATCTCATTTTTCCCCCATCAATCACAGCTCCCATCACTAACCAAAAAAAGGACAGAAGGAGCCTTATCTATAGATAACAGAAAAAATTTTTGGTGCTACAAATTCCAAGACTAAAAATAATTTTAAATAGGTGTTTCTGACAGTTAAGGTGCCTACCATTGTGTATTCTATTTGAGCATTAAGAAATTGTGAGCACTCAGAAACCTGGAATTATTTTTAAGCTCTACAGCATGCCAAAATACATTCCTACCAATATAATGGCGACTATTATTTTTTAACACTCTCCTACCTTTCTCTTGGGTTTCTTGTAGAGCTTTCTTCCACAGTTGAACAGATTTTTCATAGGATCCTAACAGGAAACACTCTTCACCTACAAAGTTTTTAACCAACAATCTGTCATGGTTAATGACATTACTTTATAAAAATTTACTTCATTTTAAAATTTAGTGGATATAGCTCAGCCAGAAACTATTTTGAAAAACAATCGCAACCAATTAATAAAAATCAAGGCCCAACTAACTATATTGCTTATTCACAGACTTAGAAAATGTTTATAAACTACTGACCATTGATAGATTTAAGTTCCGAGGCTTGGTTCAAGTGAATTCCAGCAGTCTGTAAGTTAGCCTGGATATGACATAACAGAGCCTTGACAGTAGATGCTTCCTGTGTCATCTTTTCAGTTAACTGTCTGTCACCTTCAGGAAGTCTTTGACTTAATTGTGTCTGATACCATAAAGTTTTTTTGTACAACACTCTCCAGAGAACAATCAATCTGCACACAAAATTAAGTGATCACCAAAACCAAATTTGACTAGGAATAAAAACAAGTACAGCCTCCTATTTAGCCTTATTATTTTTGCCTGTATTCTTCACTGATATAATAACATATATATAAACTGATCAGATTTAAATATAGCACAAAGCTCACTGATCAAAAAATGCATAATGCATTTTTTAAACCTTCATGGTTATTTTTCTATAGTGCTCACCTAAACCAAAATCATTCAGTAGTTGGGCATGTATCATGGCTGCCTAAGACTAATAAAATACATGTGTTGAATAAAATTTGGCATAAATCCTAAAATATTTTAAAATAATATAAAAATTTATTAATGCTGACTGGTAATGGATACGGGGTTTCTTTTGGGGATTATAAAAACATTCTGGAGGGGTGCCCGGGTGGCTCAGTCAGTTGGGCATCCAACTCTTAGTTTCTGTTCAGGTCATGGTCTCTGGGTCATGGGATCAAGCCCTGCGTCAGGCTCAGGGAGGAGTCTGCTTGGGATTCTTTCCCCTTTCCTCCCCCTCAGATAAAGGAATAAAATCTTAAAAAAAAAAAAAAAGGGGGGGGGCATTCTGGAATTAGTGCTAATAGTTCTACAACCTTGTGACTATACTAAAAATCACTGAATTTTATACTTTAAAATAGTGAATTTTACAGTATGGGAATTATATCTCAATTTTTCAAAAAGGAATACATCTATAATGTTGATGGTTCCCTAATATAAAGTACTTATACCTGCGTCCTGGTTGTTGAGCAAGATTTGCTACTTGAGGATGAATCTTGAAAGATGAGTTCCAAGACCAGTTTTCCTGAGAATCACTATCTTGAAACATTTGAAAAATGGGAACCACCAATTTCTCTTGGTCTGCTGTTCTACTTCCATCAATTGATGCTGAAATAACTTCAGGTTGGAGAATGTATATGCCATTTAAATTATCAGCTACCATTTTAAGTAAATGAAAACAAGCCAAAAGCTTCTCTGAAAATAACTGACCCTGTTGTTGCTGAGTCAGCAAAAGTTTTATAGTATTTGAGGTCAGCTTTACCAAATGTCCCACATCTTGTTTGTATCTCATATCCCAATACTGGATTGATAAACACTGATGAAAAAATTGAAAGATACAAAGTACCCATGCATTTTGTCTTGTGCTCTTGCTTAAAAAAAGATCTAGTTTGGGGAAAGGACATTTTATAAATTGAAGAATGTAGAAAAAATGAGTGATACAAACTACTGTGTAATTTAACATTACATTTTTTTCCATCACATTTTTTGAAATTCCTATAGCCCATGCTGCAAGGAGATTTTTCTGGACAGAATGCAGTTCTGTAATGGTTTTATCTGTCTCTTTGATATTATCCTTTGCATGTATTGTATCAAACATAGATGCAAATTCCAATCTTCCCTCCTTGACACTACTGAACAACGGATCATTTTTTTGGTTCCAAAGTGAGAATAAGTTGTCTGGAAAGTGTTTGCCTTCATTAGTTTCTTCTGCTTCAAAATCCTAAAACATGAGTGAAAAAAATACTTAATGCCATTTAATACCTTATAAGTAAAAGCACTGGTGTTCTCAAATTTCTCCCCCTTTAACAAGAGAAAAACAGTATGTGTTTCTTGGAATAAAGTCAATATGTAACTGTTCAAAGTAAATAAAACACTGCTAAGTACCTGGGAATCTGCTGTTTTTTCATTTAACTTCATTGTTTCTTCTGCCTGTAAGAATCTGGGGACAGTAGAATCAGCTAAATTTTGATTTCCTTGGTGTTTTAACAGGCTACATCTCAGGGAATCCAGTGATCGCAAGTTCAGCCCTTTGCCTTTTGGCTGTAGAAAATAAAAGATTTCCAAGAGTAAAATTTTATCTGTAATTCTATCACAAGCAGTTAAAAGTTCTATAGACAACTGTATACAATCCAAGAACATTACTGTCACTATGGTTTTAAATCTGAGAAAACTAAGAAGCCAACTTTTACCAATTATACCAAAAAGCACTATACCTTAGACAATATCATACTTTGGTATGTGTTCTCAAGCCTCTGGGTTGAATCAAGTAGAAGGGATCTCATGAGCACTGATGGAGACAGGTTATCAACAAATCGAAGGGTTGTGACCATGTATCCATCAGAAATAATGAGGTAGGGTAACCGTGAGTGTGCTTTTATAGAAAATCTCTGTCTCATAGGGTCACTATCAGAAGCTGATGAATCTACAGAATTATTTGAATCTTGAAATGTAAACTGCTGTGGTCTAGCAAACAAACACAAAATTAAAGAATTAGTAAGAGAAAAATCTTAAAGGAAACAATCCTATTATTCCAAAGAAAAGCAAAACAATTAAAAGCTACAAAATGATAAAAAAGACAGTTAAATATAGTAACATTAAATTGTATATATCTGTAAGGAAAACATAAATGATTACATAATATGTAGGTTTGTATGTTTTTTAAATACTCCCGAATGGTGCCATTTGCTGTTTTGTTTTTAATTTAGTTTTATTCAAACTATTTCAGAGAATTAAGGCAGTTCATTTTTACTATTACAGAATTAAATAGTTAACCTTCCTTCTTACCATATATTTAAATATACTTATAAGAATATAATTATGAGTTATGAATATACTTGTTATTAAGTATGAGAAAAAAGGGGCGCCTGGGTAGCTCAGTTGGTTGAGTGTCCAACTCTTGGTTTCAGCTCAGGTCATGATCTCCGGGTTGTGGGATCGAGCCCTGAGTAGGGATCCATGCTGGGCGTGGAGCATGCTTAGGATTCTCTTTCCTGCTCCCTCTGCCCTTCCCTCTCTCAAAAGAAAGGAGGAGAAAGAAAAAAAAAAACTGAGAAAGACATTTGGGAAAGATGGCAGTGAGTAAAATTTACCAGCTTAAAATTAAATTTGACTGAGTTTCCACATAAATGTACGTATTTACTGTTACATTGGTATATGTTTGATTATGATTACTTAATATCACTGCTTATTAAGTTTGGGGCTTTAAAATAAGAGAACAAATAATCAAAGATATATTATAATCTCTTCCTGGTTAGGAAACTATTCAAATACAGATTTTTTTAGCTAAATGATCAACAACAGGACACTGGTTAATTACAAAATGTACACACCACAAAGAATCTATCGAACATTAAAAAACTACTTCATGGAAAGATGTATAATATAAACTGTTAAATCAAAAAAGCAAAACAGTATAATCTCCTCCAGTCCTGTCCATGTTGCTGCAAAAGTTGTGAAATTGTTCTTCCTGATGGCTGAGTAATATTCCATTGTATATATGGACCACATCTTCTTTTTTTTTTTTTTAATTATTTATTTGACAGAGAGAGACAGCCAGTGAGAGAGGGAACACAAGCGGGGGAAGTGGGAGAGGAAGAAGCAGGCTCCCAGCAGAGGAGCCTGATGCAAGGCTCGATCCCAGAACAGCGGGATCATGCCCTGAGCCGAAGGCAGATGCTTAATGACTGCACCACCCAGGTGCCCCTGGACCACATCTTTTTAATCCAGTCATCTGTCGAAGGGCATCTCAGCTCCTTCCACAATTCAGCTATTCTGGACAATGCTGCTATGAACATTGGGGTGCATATGGCCCTTCTCTTCACTACGTCTGTATCTTTGGGATAAATGAAATAAGTCAAGCAGAGAAAGACAATTATCATATGGTTTCACTCATTTATGGAACATATGAAATAGGAAGATCGGTAGGAGAAGGAAAGGAAGAATGAAGTGGGGGTAAACGTAAGGGGGAATGAACTATGAGAGACTGTGCACTCTGGGAAACAAACTGAGGGCTTCAGAGGGGAGGAGGGTGGGGAACTGGGATAGGCCAGTGATGGGTATTAAGGAGGGCACATATTGCATGGTGCACTGGGTGTTATATGCAAATAATGAATCATGGAACATTGCATCAAAAACTGGGGATGTACTGTATGGTGACTAATGTAACAAAAATTATAAAAAATGGGCAAAAAAAAAGCGCAAAATAGTGAACAGTATATATCAAAGAACTTTTGTTTTAAAAAAGAAACTAATATTGTTATTATAAATGCCATACATGTATTTTTTAATTTGGAGGACAACACACTAAAATGTTAATAATTGTTATTTGGGAGGAACAGGATTACAAGAGTGTTTCATTTTCTATACTATTTAGTTTTATAGCATTTGATTTTTTAGTTTATTTTTTAAATAATAAATATGTATTACTTTCATAACCAGAAAAAGTAATTCATTTTAAAAGGTCCTAAATTAATTTTAAAGAAGAATATCAGGAAATTCAAGTCAATTATGAAATAGACCATAAAAAATAAAGAAAAAATACTTTCACTGCAGGAAGTGACAAATTTTTCAATTAGAATTTTCTAATACTGAAAATTAAGCATCGTTTTTTTGCTAAATACAATCAAGGACACACCACTCCTAAATTTCCTTTCTGTGAGGCAATGGCAATGGATTTGTTTCAAAGGACTTTTCCAATTTTTTTGTACTGTAAATACCTATGTATATAAGTCAGGTTATAGCTAATATCAACAACAATAACAACAAATATTTACTGAGCACTTACTTTATATCAGAACTGTGCTAAGCAATTTATTACTATTTATTATTTTACTTCATTCTCTCAACCCTAAGAGATAAATAGAGTCATCTTCATTTCACAGTAAAAGGAACAGAGGCTTAAAGTATACCTTACCCAAAGTCACACAACTATTAAGTAGAGGAACCAAGATTTGAATTTTCATCTGACTCCAAAGCCAAGCTGCTACCCCAACCCACAATTAAAAATTAAAATACAGCTAAATTCTAAAGTCTTCTATCCACTTCCCACAACTTTTTCCTTTTTTCCCTTTAGGGAAAAAAACAGATAAATCCAAGTGCCAAGTTAAGTTTAAGTTACTAATTTATTTAAGTGCTCTTCTTTTAAAATAATAAAAGACATATCATACTTCTTTGAACTTTTACATAAAAGAAGATAAATGTTTTATCAGTGTTATTGAATATTTAAATAACTTATACTTACATAGTCACAATGTCAAATTTTCACCAGGATTAAGCAAAAAGAAATAGAAGAAAACTATAAATAAGAAACAGATATTGAGATGACAGACTCAAAGAAAGAATAAGACAATTTGAAAGACAAAATTATTTTTAAAAAATACATAGTAAAGTAATACCAAAGAAGAAAACCTTCTGTAAACAAATTAAAAGAATTCAAAGGTCTCACCTATATGTTATTAGTGGGTGAAAAGGAATAAATTCTGCTGGCCCAAATTCTATGGAGCAACCAAATGTAATTAATGTTACTAATTCACCTTGACAGGCCAATAAAACCAGGGAGCCGCGTTTTAACATACAAGCCAGAAAAAGACTGTCATGAGTCCAGCTGGTATCACCTACCCAGTAGGACCTAGAAAAAGCAAGACAGTATGCTTAGAAAGGACTCTCTACAATGTCTTTCACAATTTAAAATGGCCAAGCAAGGGTGAAACACTTCAAAAATAAGGGGAAAAGAATGAATAGTAGGCAACTGCCACATACATTTTTTTATTTTACTTCCCAGAAAAAAAGTAAGAAAAAATAATGTTTGCTCATAAATATGTACTCCATACAACAAAGCAATTAGAAATTCACAGATACATAAGCAAATGATAAGATGAAAATACTCCCTAAAAGAGTTAAGCTTTTCAGCCACTCACATTATAATTAGAACAACTTTGATCATATTGGTGTCTGCAACCAAATCCACTGATAGATTTAAATACCATGCCTGTCCTCTCTGCAGCTTGACAGAGTTCCACACAGCAGCCAACTTCCTCCTCCCAAAGCCATCCTTACTACTCCTTAACTATCTGGTTATACTAACTTTCATGGAGACAAAAAGTAGCTCCTCATGTAAATAATGACAGACACTCTAAGTCAAGCGGACCAATGCACTGAGACCAGTAATACTTTTACTTACTTTATTGAAGTATAGTTGATACATGATGTTATATTAATTTCAGATATAAGAATGAGTAATACCTTTAGAAAGAAACTTTTGGAGAGGGAAAGAAAATGAAGAGGCAAAGCTAGATAGACCTGAAAACTCTGGAAATTCAGAGAACAGCACAGGTGTTCAGAAAAGGAAATTAAGAAGTCCAAGAGGAAATCTGGTAGTCATGTGCCATCCAAAATCACGACTTATGTTGACTTATGTTGCTATTAACCCATATGCAGAGCATGCCAACTTTGTTTAAAAACTAACACCTCAGCCTCCCGGAGTATATAATGGTTTTCCCAATCCAGGTTTTTTCATTTTGGTCTCTAATTAAGCTCAATATTTCCCTACCCAGTTGCAATTCCACTCCTCCTGAGACAACACAGGAAAAAATAAAAGAGAAAAGAAAATATGTTCATGTATCTTTCACCCTACCACCCTACTTTCTAAAAGTAGATTTTCCTTACATAAAGCAATTTTTAGAATTTATCAAGCACAAATCCTGAAAGTAAATTGCATTATCTATTTAAATACCTATTTAGATACCTTTTGAATTATCAGAGCCTTAAACTTATTAAGCTATTGGAAAATAAAAACACTATGTAGAAACACAGAGTTCTTACCTGATAAGTGTAGCTGGGACCACAGGATTCTTATTACTACATCCTCTCAGGCTACCACAGAGAGTAACAAAATTCAGTGTGTTTATAAACAATACCTGAGTTGCCTAGAAAGAAAAAAAAAGACAACAAAACCATTAAATTATTTTACTTTAATCATTACTTTTAATTCTAGAGACCTAGTATTATATCAATAAACTATCTTGGAAGTCTTTCCCAACTGGCAAAATACTGAAAACTAATAATGAAATAATACTGAAAACAATACTGAAAACTAAAACCCCTCACTCTTTTATACTATATTTTAAGGCCATCAGTTACCACTTTAGCTTTTTTCTTCCTTTTTGCTACCCTCTTTTCACTTCTGAAGGCCAAGTTTTGAAACTACAGCAGCTACTTTAAATAACTTTACCAAGCCACAATGTTAAATTGGATCAGAAAACACGTTTAAGGGGCGCCTGGGTGGCACAGCGGTTAAGCGTCTGCCTTCGGCTCAGGGCGTGATCCCGGCGTTATGGGATCGAGCCCCACATCAGGCTCCTCTGCTGTGAGCCTGCTTCTTCCTCTCCCACTCCCCCTGCTTGTGTTCCCTCTCTCGCTGGCTGTCTCTATCTCTGTCGAATAAATAAATAAAATCTTTAAAAAAAAAAAAAAAGAAAGAAAAGAAAACACGTTTAAAAAACAGAAAGTAGTATCAAAAAACAAGGAACTCCAAACTGGACTAAACTCTTTTATAGGTTACTTCCAAGACAGATTACATTTACTGACCTTTGGGTCCTTCTGATTAAGAGTTACTGCCAGGGTAACACCATCTCTTGAAAAGGCAGAAAGGAGAGCTCCTCTTGACTTTACTGATTCACATTTAGGAACTAGATTGCACAGAAGGCAGTTTTGTTGTGTCCAATGAACATGGTACGGCAATGATCTAAGAAAGTAATGAAATAATTGAAAATAGGAAATGTAACTTTTAAATTAATATTTAGTTCATCACAAAGAACTTGAGTCCAACTAAATTCCTACATGTGCACAAGTATTAGGGGGCCTCTTAGCAACTGTTCAGAAGTTTCACCCAAAGGGGCGCCTGCGTGGCACAGCGGTTAAGCGTCTGCCTTCGGCTCAGGGCGTGATCCCGGTGTTACGGGATCGAGTCCCACATCAGGCTCTTCCGCTATGAGCCTGCTTCTTCCTCTCCCACTCCCCCTGCTTGTGTTCCCTCTCTCTCTGGCTGTCTCTATCTCTGTCTAATAAATAAATAAAATCTTAAAAAAAAAAAAAAAAAAAAAAGAAGTTTCACCCAAGGCACAAAAGAGCAGTTGCCAGTTACACAAGTTCAATATCAGTATTTTGTTAGTAATGGCATGTTCCACAGTCAACCCCAAATACATCTGCCTTGATGAAAGGTTTACGTGACAGATATTTCTACATTATTATAAACATTTTTACAGAAATTAAATAGGTAGAGAGAAAAGGATTTTTAAAATAGTGGCAATGTTCTGGGGTGCCTGTCTGGCTCAGCTGAAAAAGCCTGTGACTCTTGATCTCCGGGTTTTAAGTTCAAGCCCCACGCTGCGTGTAGAGATTACTTAAAAATAAAATCTTGAAAAAAATAAAAATAGGGGTGCCTGGGTGGCTCAGTTGGTTTAGCATCCAACTCTTTTTTTTTTTTTAAGATTTTATTTGTTTGACAGAGAGAGAGACAGCCAGTGAGAGAGGGAACACAAGCAGGGGGAGTGGGAGAGGAAGAAGCAGGCTCCCAGAGGAGCAGGGAGCCCGATGCGGGGCTCAATCCCAGGACCCTGGGACCACGCCCTGAGCCGAAGGCAGACGCTTAACGACTGAGCCACCTAGGCGCCCCATAGCATCCAACTCTTAATCCCAGTTCAGGTCTTAATCTCAGGGTTGTGAGTTCAAGCCCCATATTGGGCTCCATCCTGGGCATGAAACTTCTATACAAAAAAATAAAAAATAAAATAAAATAAAATGGTGACAATGTTCCATATTTGATATGAGGATGGTTATACACACATATATTTATCAAAATCCGTCTCATTATACACTTAAGATTCATTCATTTTACTTTATATAAATTATACTTTAATAAAGTACTGATAGCATATGAAAATGAAGAAAAGAAACAGAAAAATATCAGCATTCTATGCTTTTAATACACTGTATTTTACTGGGCTTTTTAGAATAAAACTATTTTTATTTTACATTTATTTATTTTTAATTTAATTTAATTTTATTTTATTTTATTTAAGTAATCCCTACCCCCAACATGGGCTCAAACTCACAACTCCAAGATCAAGAGTGGCATGCTCTTCTGACTGAGTCAGCCAGGTCCCCTAAATAAAACTATTTTTTTTTATTTTTTTAAATTTATTTATTTGAGAGAGAGAGAAAGAAAGCACTTGAGCAGGGAGAGGGAGAAGCAGACTCCCCACTGAGCAGGGATTTCCCCATGCAGGGCTCTATCCCAGGACCCCGGGATTATGACTTGAGCCGAAGGCAGATGCTTAACCAACTGAGCCACCCAGCACCCCAATAAAACTATTTTTAATTTAAAAAGTATTTGAGCATTCAAAAGGTACACTAGTAAATTCAAATCATGTCCCTTTTAAAATTCAATTGAATTATTTTTCAAAAGCTATCACTATACCACAGTCTTTCTTACCTTTTACATGTTCTCAATTCCAAGAAATGAAACAAAACAAAACCAAGAAAAACCTTCTAAAGTAAACATTTAAAATGAAAACTAAAATGACAAAGTAGTATTTATGGGAAGAACGGCTTTGTAAAAACTCAGAAGTTCAAACTCACATTTCATTTAACTAATCTTACAATGTTTTTTTGAGAGAAAAATATTGCTGTAAAAGGGATAAAAAATAAGGAAGGAAATCTTTACCTTACCCTTTAAGTGTAAATACATTTTCATGCCACCGAATTGCTAGAAATGCCAACTTCAGACATTCTCCAGAATAAAAAGTAAATGAACATAAGCAGCAATCTCCAAATAACTGTAGATAAATTTAATAAACTTTAGTATATAATTCAACTGAAAATAAATCAAGATATATAGAACATATATTTCTCATCATGAATAAAATAAAATATGGAAATCCTGCTTATATTTTTATTCTTAATATTAGGCTAAAGAATAAGTAATTAAAAATAAAAAAAGAGTAAGTAACTTTTTTTTTTTTAAGATTTTATTTATTTATTCGACAGAGATAGAGACAACCAGCGAGAGAGGGAACACAGCAGGGGGAGTGGGAGAGGAAGAAGCAGGCTCACAGCAGAGGAGCCTGATGTGGGGCTCGATCCCACAACGCTGGGATCACGCCCTGAGCCAAAGGCAGACGCTTAACCGCTGTGCCACCCAGGCGCCCCAAAAGAGTAAGTAACTTATTTCTGAAGTCAGAAGCACAACCGACTGAGCCATCCAGGCGCCCATTAAGTAACTTATTTCTGAGGCATGTCCCAAGAAAACACTGCCATTTACTATGACTATTACTGGAAAGGTTCTTATTCTCACATATTTTTCTCTTATTTTATAGTTATATATTATTTAAATTAGGGCACTACCCCTAGAAGTGGAAGAAGGTAGAGGAAAATAAAATTTCAAAATGTGATTTCTAACAACAGTGGATTGGGTAATGAAATGTTGGTCCATACATACAAAGAATGCGGGTAGCTATTTATAGTTTTTTAGTTAATACATTCTTTCTTGGAAATTAAATGTCTTACTTAATATCACTAGTTCTAGCTTTTTAAATTACTAAACTAGTTATATTTTAAAACTAAGGAAAAGTACAGAATCAGACCTATAGATAGAGAACGAACTGCAGGGTGCCAGAAGCGGGGTGGGGAGGATGGGCAAAATGGGTGAAGGGGAGTGGGAGATACAGGATTCTAGTTATGTAACAAATGAGTCATGGGAGTAAAAGGTAGAGCATAGGGTATATAATCAATGATATTGTAATAGTTTTGCATAGTGACAGATGGTGACTATACTTGCGGTAAGCACAGCATAACACAGAGTTGTTGAATCGCCATGTTGTATACCTGTAACTAATGTAACACTGTGTGTCAACTATACTCAAATAAAAAAATAAGTAAAAATTCAATTTTAAAACTAGGGAAAAGTGAAACTAGGGAAAGAAAAAGGAAGCTCTAACTGAAATCATTTTTTTTATTTAAGTAAATAATTAACAGTGTTAGTTTTGAGTGTACAATACAATGATTCAACAATTCTACACATTTCTCAGTGTTCATCAAGATAAGTGTGCTCTTCATACCCTTTATCTATTTCATCCATCCCTCACCCACTTCTCACCCACCTCCCCTCTGGCAACCTCCAGTTTGTTCTCTGTATTTAAGAATCTGTTTATTTTGTTATTGTTTGTTCATTTTGATTTTTAGATTCAGCAAGTAAGTGACATCATGGTATTTGTCTTTCTCTGACTTATTTCACTTAGCATCATACCCTCTAGGTCCATCCGTGTCATTGCAAATGGCGAGATCTCATTCTTTCTTATCACCGAGTAATATTCCAGCTCATCTCTATACCACATCTTCTTTATCCACTCACCTATTGATGGACACTGGGTTGCTTCCATAGTTTAGCTACTGTAAATAGTGCTGCAATAAACATAGAGGTGCATATGTCCTTTTGAATTAGTGTTTTTGTTTTCTTTGGGTAAATATCCAGTTGTGGAATTAGTGGATCATACGATATTTCTATTTTTAATTTTTTGAGGAAACTCCATACTGTTTTCCACAGTGGCTGCATGAATTTATATTCCCACCAACAGCACATGAGGGTTCCTTTTTCTCCACATACTTGCCAAATGTGTTATTTCCTGTCTTTTTGATACTAGTCATTCTGACAGGTGTTAGCTGATATATCTCAGTGTAGTTTTGGTGTGTATTTCCCTGATGATTAGTGATGTTGAGCATCTTTTCATGTAACTGAGGCCATCTGTATGTCTTCTGTAGAGTAACGTCTATTCAGGTTCTCTGCCCATTTTTTAATTGGATTAATTGTGGGTTTTGGTGTTGAGTTGTGTAAGTTCTTTGTATACTTTGGATATTAACCCCTTAACAGAAATATTATTTGCAAATATCTTCTCCAATTCAACAAATTACCTTTTTGTTTTGTTGATGGCTTCCTCCTTCCCTGTACAAAAGCTTTTTATTTTGGTGTACCTCCAATAGTTTAACTTTGCTTTAGTTTCCTTTACCAGAGGAGATGTATCTAGGAAAATGTTTCTTTTTTTTTTTTTTTAAAGATTTTATTTATTTATTCGACAGAGATAGAGACAGCCAGCGAGAGAGGGAACACAAGCAGGGGGAGAGGGAGAGGAAGAAGCAGGCTCCCAGCGGAGGAGCCTGACGTGGGGCTCGATCCCAGAACGCCGGGATCACGCCCTGAGCCGAAGGCAGACACTTAACCGCTGTGCCACCCAGGCGCCCCTCTAGGAAAATGTTTCTAAAGCTGATGTCAAAGAAATTACTGCCTATGCTTTCTTCTAGGAATTTTATGGTTTCAGGTCCCACATTTAGGTCTTTAATCCATTTTGAGTTTATTTTTTTGTGGTGTAAGAAAATGGTCCAGTTTTCTCACTACCATTTGTTGAAGAGGCTGTCTTTTCCCCCACTATATATTCTTGCCTCCTTCCTCATAGACTAACTGACCATGTATGCATGGGTTTATTTCTGGGTTCTCTATTCTGATCCACTGAGCTATGTGTCTGTTTTTGTGCCAGTACATACTGTTTTGATTACCTCCAGCTTTGTTCTTCTTTTCCAAGATTGCTTTGGCTACTCTGGGTCTTTTGTGGTTCTATACAAATTGTGGGGTTATTTGTTCTAGTTCTATGAAAAATGTTGGTATTGTGATAGGGATTTCATTAAATTTGTAGACTGCTTTGGGTAGTATGGACATTTTAACAATACTGGTTCTTCCAATCCATGAGCATGGAATATCTTTCATTAGTTTGTGTCAACTTCAATTTCTTTAATTAGTATTTTATAGTTTTTGGAGTACAGATCTTTCACCTCCTTGGTTAAGTTTATGCCTAGGTATTTTATGCTTTTTGGTGCAATTATAAATGAAATTGTTCTCCTAATTTCTCTTTCTGCTACATCATTACTAGCGTAGAGAAATGCAAGAGATTTCTATATATTCATCTCGTATCCTGTGACTTTACTGAATTCATTTGCTGGTTCTAGTAGTTTTTTTTGGTGGAGTTCAAACCATTTTTAATAAACATTTTAAAAAATATGACCAAGAAATGTAATAACATTTTTTCCATAATAATTTCACAATTACTGTGACAATTAATGATGACTAAAGATATATGACAGTGCTTTACACACTCTACTCAATAACTTCACGTATAGTGTCTGTTCTTAGAGTGGAGATCTCAACTTCTATAACACCCTGTCTAATAAGGATTTTACCTCATTTTTTATAAAAACAGCATGCACTACAGCTTCTTTATCTTCATTAGAAGGCAAATGAACTGCTTCTTCAGGTATGATCTGGGACCACTGGCCTACCAATGAAGAGCTTTTAGAAGAGAAGATATTCTTGAATTCCAAATATTCCCAAAGAAATATGCATCCAGAAGGAGTTATAAGCAGAACTCTCTTCCCATTTCCAGATACATACAAGTACAGTCTCAAGGAGCTTGCTTTAAAAAAAAATAAAAAAAAGTTAATTAAACCTCTGATGTCTGAATTCTTCCCAGAAAGTACATAATTTATCTGACAATAAGAAACCTAAATGATGCTTCCATTCAGGATAAAACTAAGGCACTACTAATAAATTAAAAGTACAAATAACAGTAACATTTATCATGTACTTGTTATGTGATATTAGGAACCCATTGTTAGGCCAGACTTTTCTTCAAGATGACTCTAAGAATCACAAATAAACACCACCAAAAAAATTCATACATATGTAAGAAAACATATATATGTATAATTCTCCATATGTGTAGATATATATGTACACATACAGAGATATATTTTTAAAATAGTAATAAGAAAATGTCTCATCTTCTTTTCCGTCTATTTACCAAGTAAACCAATTTAAGCAAATAAAAAACTCCCACCTGCTGCAGCTTGAATCATTTTCTTAAGCTTTTCAGTTGCCTGTATAGTTTTCAAGCAATCTTGATCTTTGTTCCAAAGAAAAAGCTCCCCTGTAGTGAGTACCCCAGCCAGCCAGGCATCTGTTTCCAAAACGGAAATACAATACTTATAATCTATTATCTCCCTTAATATTACCCCAAATTACGAACAAACACAATTAATCTAGCCTTTTGAAAATATCAGTACTACTTAACCATTACTGGATGTTGTTAGGAAAATAACATCCTTCAGTAAAGGCTGCAGACAAGGAATTTTCTTCTTTGTTCTTCCTGATACCAAATTAATTTCATTTATGAATTTATCATCCAAAAGAAAAACAGCTTCATTTTCCTAAGAGAAGAAACATGTGAGACTTAAGAGGTGCCAGAAGTTAATTCAACCTCTAACTTAAATGATCGCACAAAGGAAAACAAAGTGACATTCAAGAAAGATTATATACTTGTACCACAAATAATAAAATGAACAATAAGGCTGATTAGGTTACCTGGAGATTTTTTCATTCTATCTTAAAATACTTCTTAATAGAATTACTAGGGAGACTAACCTAATGGTTGCATCTAGATCTTTTTGACCTTTAAAATCTTCCAATTCTGCTAGCCAAAACTGAGTTATGTGTTGTTTAATTTCATCAATTTAAACAGCAGTATAAGTTTTTTAATTATTTACCTAGATTAAAACATATATGTCTTCTGAAATTTATAAACCCCAGGCTCTGATCATTTTTGATTATCTAGAAAAAGTATGCCATTTTGAATGAACCTTGTTTTCATATATTTTAGGGCAGTGGTTTTCAAAGCACCACCTAACCAACACTATCAGCAACACCTGAGACCCTGTTAGAAATGCGCACGCTCCACCCAGACCTACTCAGTCAGAAATGCCAGGAGTGGGGCCCAACACTTGTTTTAAAAAGATCACCAGATAAAGGGGCGCCTGGGTGGCTCAGTTGGTTAAGTATCTGACTCAATCTCGGCTCAGGTCTTGATCTCAGGGTTGTTGAGTTCAAGCCCTGGGTTGGGCATCACCAGATGATTCTGTACCACTGCAAAGTTCAAGAGACACTGTTCTAGAGGAAGTTAACACTATAATTTCTCACAGGAAATGATTCTAAACACCAAGTTTTTAAATTTTCGTAATTATTACATATTTCAAGAGGATTTTATAGGTTTGCCAACTTTCCCTAAGGTGAGGAATCTATTCCATATATTGTGAATGGTGTTCCTGGATTGCTGGTATATTCTGGCCCATCTTTATTCTAAGTTCTAAGGGGCACTTTTATTGAATACTCATGAAAATCACATGGGAGGAAACACTTCATTGACTGTTCAGGTAAAGAAAGGTTCAGAAGATTAAATATTCCCTTTTGGTTACACAAAAGTGAAAAGTTTTTACACCATGCAGGAGGAAACGATCAAGAAAACAAAAAGGCAATCTGCTGAATGGGAGAAGACATTTGCAAATGATATATCGGGTAAGGGGTTAAAATCCAAAGTACACAAAGAATTATACAAATTATACAACTAATTTGTATATCCAATTAAATATACCAAATAATCCAATTAAAAAATGGACAGAGGACCTGAACAGAAATTCTTCTACAAAAGACATACAGATGGCCAACAGATACCTGAAAAGATGCTCAGTATCACTAACCAGGGAAGTGCAAATCAAAACCACGCTGAGATATATCACCTAACATCTGTCAGAATGACTAGAATCAAAAAGACAAAAAGGGGGTTGCCTGGGTGGCTCAGTTAAGCATCTGACTCTTGGTTTCAGCTCAGGTCATGATCTCAGGGTCCTGAGTTCGAGCCCCACATTGGACTCTGTGCTCAGTGGGGAGTCTACTTAAGAGTCTCTGGCTTTCCCTCTGCCACTCTCCCTGCTCACGTTCTCTAATAAATAAACAAAATCTTTTAAAAAGAGAAAAGATAAAAGGGGCACCTGGCTGGCTCAGTCAGTGGAGCATGCAATTCTTGGTCTTGGGTTGTAAGTTCAAGCCCTATGTTGAGTATAGAGATTACTCACAAATAAAATCTTAAAAAAAATAAATAACAAGTGTTTGGCAAGGATGTGAAGAAAAAAGACTCTTGTGCACTGTTGGTGGGAATATAAATTGGTGCAGCCACTGTGGAAAACAGTATGAAGTTTTCTCAAAAAATTAAAAATAGAAATACCATATGATCCACTAATTCCACTATTGGATTTATTAGTCAGAGACAGACAGAGAGAGTGAGAGCACAAGCAGGGGGAGTGGCAGGCCAAGGGAGAGGGAGAAGCTGGCTCTCGGCTGAGCAAGAAGTCCGATGTGGGACTCAATCCCAGGACCCTGTGATCATGACCTGAGCCGAAGGCAGACGCTTAACCGACCTGAGCCACCCATGCATCCCTCCACTACTGGATATTTACCCAAAGAAAACAAAAACACTAATCCAAAAAGACATATGCACCTCTGTGTTTATTGCAGCACTATTTACAGTAGCTAAACTATGGAAGCAACCCAGTGTCCATCAATAGGTGAGTGGATAAAGAAGATGTGGTATAGAGATGAGCTGGAATATTACTCGGTGATAAGAAAGAATGAGATCTCGCCATTTGCAATGACACGGATGGACCTAGAGGGTATGATGCTAAGTGAAATAAGTCAGTTAGAGAAAGACAAATACCATGACATCACTTACTTGCTGAATCTAAAAATCAAATGAACAAACAATAACAAAATAAACAGATTCTTAAATACAGAGAACTGGAGGTTGCCAGAGGGGAGATGAGTGGGGAGATGGGCAAAATCTCTAAGAGGTATAGAGTTCCAGTCATAAAATAAACAAGTTACAGAGATGAAGAGTACAGCACAGGGTATATACTCAGTAACATTGTGACAGTGTTGTATTGTGACAGATAGTCACTGTACTTATTGTGAGGAGCACTGAGTAATGCACAGAATTGTAGAATATACACCTGAAGCTAATATTGTTATGTTAATTATATTTAAATTAAAATTTTTCATTAAAATACTCCCTTTGAGGGGCACCTGGGTGGCTTAGTCAGTTAAGCATCAGACTTCAGCTCAGGTGATGATCTCGGGACCCCGGGATGGGGCCCCACGTGATGCTCCACGTTTGGCAGGGAGTCTGTTTCCCCCCCTTCCCCTCTCCCTCCCTCTGCTCATGTTCTCTCTCTCTCAAATAAATAAATAAAAGCCTAAAAAAAAAAACAAACCTCCCCTTGATATATGCCATCTCAACCTTAAACATAATAAGACAAAAATTTTTTTGAAAGTAAAATAGTTCTTCTAGACAGACCATTTTACCTTCTGGACAAGCTAACCTGCTCACCATAAAAAAATAAAAACAAACACAAAAATCCTGTTCTGTAAGCACATGATCCTTCTAGAGATGGTGGGGGGTTTTTTAAGACCATACAGCATTCTATCTTAGAGGCAAAGTATACATTTACACATTATTACAGCTGGTATTGTATGAAGAAAGAAAAACCTACCTGTCCCAACCAGGAAACTCGTGGCCAGGGCTTTTTCTGCTTGATACTTGTTGATGTCAAAACTTCTAATCTTACCTCCATGCTTGTTAAAATAATAATGACCAATTAAGTAAAGACAGTCTACAAGATGCTGTAAAAAAAAAATCATGGTAATAATAAATAGCCTATAAGATTTACTAAGGATCCTAATTAAGAATTTTCACAAAGTAAATTACTTTTTCAACAGCTCAAATTAACTCTCTTTTTAAGGTAAGATATTGAGAATGCATTTAGTATCTCATATCTCAAATAGGCAAAATGTATTTGCTTTTTCACAAGTTTTTTCTCATACTATGAAGATAAAAATAAACTAGAAAAAGATCTTGACAATAAAGTTTCTATGTGATATGCTTTTCTCAGTGCCATAGGTTGTATTTCGCAAAGATTGTCACAACAGTATCTCCCATCCCACATGCCCTTCTTATACTGTGACTTTGACAGTTCTCTCACTGAGGGCTATTTGAGATATGCATTCTTAATATCTTACCTTAGAAAGAGGAAAGCATGAATCCGTATAAGTAAATTAACCAAGTGAACATTTTATTAAAAATGGCATATTTACACTGTTTCAAAAGCATAAAAATACTCTATAAAGTACTCATTAATTGCAAAAAAGAAAAGAGTAACATTATAATGAAGAAGCCAGGCAGACTCCATTTAATCCAGTGATCAAAATGAAAATTATCAGAAATGGGACAACCGGAGATCATGTGTCACCTAATAGGTAAAATGAGAAAAATGTCTCTGTGACATATGTGCTAAAGATACATAACCTGAATCTAATCACAAGGATGTATTATTAGGCAAATCCAAATTGAGGGACATCCTACAAAATAACGGATCTGAAATCTTCAAAAGTTGCAAGGTTATGAAAGTTGGGAAAAAGGCCAAGAAACTGGTCCCAGATGGAAAACCTGATAACTAAATGAGCTGCAATGAGTAATTGTAAATTTTATCTTTTCATGATAAAGGACAATATTGGCAACTGGAAAAACCTGAAGAGAAAAAGAAACTGAGGATGATATGGTTGTAATGTATGAATGCTAATTTTCTGATTTTGATGGGTGTCTTCTATCTATGTAACATCCTTGTTTGTCGAAAATACACACTAAAATATTCAGAGGTAAGAGAACATCAGTTTGTCACTCACTCTCAAATGAGTCATGAAAAAAAGTCCCTTGTACTATATATGTAATTTTCCTATAAGTTTCTGACTGTTCCAAATTAATTTTTTTAATTTTTAAAATTGAGAAATCATACATAATTTGGCCATTGGCCTGTATTCGTTCATAGCGTTATTCTTTCCTTTTTTTAAATTCTATATTCCTAATGCTATTTAGTTTATGAAATCCAAAAAAGTTGAATTTATTTGGTATGATTAATGTCATCTTTAAAAAGAAAGCAGCTGAATTTTTATAAAATAAGCTTTAAAAGAAAAACTATTCAAGTACAGCAAAGAGGACCATTAAGATGCTAGCCATCCTCATATTTTATACCGTAACATTGTTTTTCAATTGCTCAGAACCCTAATAATCTAAATGAAAAATTATTTTTATAAATTATAAATATAAATAAAATTATAAATAAATATAAACAAAAATTCTTTAAAAAGAGCTAACCAGGGGTGCCTGTGTGGCTCAGTGGGTTAAGCTCCTGACTCTTGATTTCGGCTCAGGTCATGAACTTAGGGTTGTGGGATGGAGCCCCAATTTGGGGCTCCACACTCTGTAGGCAGTCTGCTTGTGAGTCTCTTCCTCTCCCTCTGCCCCTCTCCCCGCTTGTGCACACACACACACACACTCTATTAAATAAATAAATAAATAAATAAATAAATAAATAAATAAATAAATATTTAAAGAAAAGCTAACCAAATGCAAGAGGAATGATACCATCAGAAAAGCATCATTTGCAGTTCCTAATGAAGTAACAGATCTAGTCAAGAGTGTCAGCAGTTGCTAAAACTATTAGGTGAAAGTAGATGAGGAACTTTATTAGATGAACTGACACAGCCTACAATCTTAAAACTACTAACTGTGAGACAAAGACATTATATTACTCCTGATATGCTGCTATGTAGATGGGAAGTACACAGAACTATCTATGAAATATTCTCTTTTTTTAAGATTTTATTTATTTGAGAGAGACAGAGTGAGCATAAGCAGTGGGGGGTAGGGGTAGAAGGAGAGGGAGAAGCAGACTCCCCACTGAGCAGGGAGCCCAACGTGGGGCTAGATCACGACCTGAGTTAAAGGCAGACACTTAACCAACTGAGCTACCCAGGACCAATGAAATATTCTTAAAAAGATAAAATTTTTAAAACTGAAGCTTAATCTCTGACTCTAAACACCAATTGGCAAGAAATAAAGAAAATAAGGGAACATACTAAATATACCAGGAGAATAAA
This sequence comes from Ursus americanus, assembly GCF_024610735.1. Classification (NCBI taxonomy): domain Eukaryota; kingdom Metazoa; phylum Chordata; class Mammalia; order Carnivora; family Ursidae; genus Ursus; species Ursus americanus. The sequence goes on along the minus strand of NC_142141.1, from coordinate 36,665,525 downwards.
ATCAACTAAATTCAGAATGTAAAAAATGTTATTGGATAAATGATGCCGTTTCTTCAACAAATAAATGGCATTTTAAAGGGGAGGGAGAGATGGGGCACCTGGGTGACTCAGTCGTTGAGCATCTGCCTTTGGCCTGGGGCATGATTCCGGGGTCCTGAGATCAAGCCATCAGGCTCCCTGCCCCGCTGGGAGCCTGCTTCTTCCTCTCCCACTCCCCCTGCTTGTGTTCCCTCTCTCACTGGCTGTCTCTCTGTGTCAAATAAATAAATAAATAAATAAATAAATAAAATATTTTAAAAAACAAAATAAAATAAAGGGGAGGGAGAGAGTGGCACCTGGGTGGCTCAGTTAAGCGTCTGGCTCTTGATTTCAGTGCTGATCACGATCTCAGGGTTGTGAGATGGAACCCCAAGTTGGGCTCCATGCACAGTGGGGAGCCTGAGATTCTCTCACTCCCTCTCCTTCTGCCTCTCTCCCCACTCACATGTGTACTCTCTAAAATAAATAAATAAATAAAATCTTTTTAAAAGGAGGGAAGGGGGAGAAACTGCTATATATGTATTATATAGCTATAGATATGCTCATATATATAAGGGGGGGAGTACTAAGAGACATATTAACCAAATGCAATATATGAGGATCTTTTTTGGACCTTAGTTTAAATAAACCAGTTAGAAACAGATATTCAGCAGCTGCCTAAAAGAATAAGGAAGATCTCTACGAACTGCGATTTCTAAAATATATTGTTAATTGAAAAAAGTAAAGTGCAGGGACACCTGGGTGGGTGGCTCAGTCAGTTAAGCATCTGCCTTTGGCTCAGGTCATGATCCCAAGGTCCTGGGATCAAGCCCCACACCGGGCTCCTTGCTCAGCGGGTAGCCTGCTTCTCCCTCTTCCTGCTGCTTCCCCTGCTTCTGCTCTTTCTCTGTCTCTCTGACACATAAATAAAATCTTTTTAAAAAATAAATAAAACAAACTTCACTGACTCTTTAAAAAAGAGAAAAGTAGAATGCAAAAGAGTATACATAGGGGTGTCTGCCTGGCGCAGTTGGTAGAGAAAGCGACTCTTGATCTTGAGTGTGAGCCCTACATTGAGTGTGGAGTCTACTTTAAAAAAAAGAGTATACTGAGTATTCTACTTTGTACGTAAGGAAAGAAAATAACATATGCATCATTTAATTTTGCAAAAAGAAACAGAAAAATGAAACAAAAATTAACAGAACAGGTTAACTACCATGGGGCGGGGGTGGCAAAAAAAAGTGGAAAGGCTAGGGAGAGAGGGATAGTCAATATACCTTTCTGTATAGTTTTGACTTTTGGAATTACATTAATAAACAAGAATAGAGGGGGGACATAAAACTTAATACAAAGAGAAGCAAATCCGACCATATTTCAAATGAGTAAAATAACCACAATGAAAAGAGAAAGGATTAATTCAAATAACTTTAAATACAGTATTTTGACTATATACTCTCAAACTGAAGATAAAAAGAACTACAAACAAATCTCAAATTCTTCTTAGTGGTTTGTTTTTCCTAGGGGTACAAGTATAGAAATTATGAAGCTATTTTTTCTGTACTATAGGACTGAGCAGATGAACATATACCTACATATATGTGTGTGTGTATATGTGTGTATGTGTATAGCTGCTGATGGGAGCCAGCATTTTCATTGTAGAAGAAAGGGAAAACAAAGAATGGGGAAAGGTAAAGAAGAGCCCTAAGGGGCTGGATAAGAACTAGAGGTATCAGTATAAAAACTCATGATTTCTAGCTCTGTCTTCTAAAAGGGCCTATAGAAGCAATGACACTCGTAGCAATGAGTAAACCTAGCACCCAGATTTTGGTTTCTTTTCTTTTCTTTCCTTTTTTTTTTTTTTTTTTAAAGATTCTACCCACCCATTTGAGAGATAGAGAGAAAAAGCAAAAGCGGGGGAGGGGGAGAGGGAGAGGGAGAATCAGACTCCCTGTTGAGCACAGAGCCCAATGTGGGGCTTGATCCCAGGATCCCAAGATCATGGCCTGAGCCAAAGTCAGACACTGACCTGACTGAGCTACCCAGGCGTCTCCAGACTTTGGTTTCTAAGTACCATTCCTCAGTAAGAGAAACCAGGGCTCCCTGAAAAAACACCTGATTTCAGGGCAGGGATAGTGAAGGAAACAGATGGACCTGGAACATCTTGTTCCAAAGTAAGGAAGCAAACATATGATGGGGACATATCGAAAAGAAACAGGACCAAGGGGTGCCTGGGTGGCTCAGTTGGTTAAGCATCCAGTTCTTGGTTTCAGCTCAGGTCATGGTCTCAGGGTTATGGGACCAAGCCCTACCTAGGGCTCCATGCTGAGGACAGAGTCCACTTGGGATTCTTTCCCCATTCCTCTCCCCACCCCCACCCTCCCCCACCCTGGTGCTCACACATGCTCGCTCTCTCTCTCTCTCTCAAATAAATAAATGAAAGAAAGACAGACAAAAAAGAAAGAAAGAAAGAGGAAGGAAGGAAGAGAGGAAAGAAAGAGAGAAGGAAGGAAAGGAAAGAAGGGAAGAAAGAAAGAAAGAAAGAAAGAAAGAAAGGAAGGAAGGAAGGAAGGAAGGAAGGAAGGAAGGAAGAGAGAAAGAGGACCAAGATTGATGGGCTAAATCCCACAGGTCAAATTTGAGACACTCTGAGCATCAAAATAAAGAAGATGAGCAAGAGGTCACACTCTATTAAGTAAAGAATAAATGAGGCCACACTGATTTGAGGGTAGATGTGAAAAATCACCATTTTACAACTATCATAGTAGAAACTGATTCAGGGATGAACCGTCAACAGATGCTAAACCAGGCAGAGGGAGAGGGAGGATTCTGATAAGGCACAGGATATTTACATCATCTGGAGGTATTCCCCCACAATTGCAGCTGGCCCTTGAACAACACAGGTTTAAACTATGAGTATCTACTTATACACAGATTTTTTTCAATAAATACGGTATAGTACTGTAAATGTATTTTCTCTTATGATTTTATTAATGCCATTTTCTTTTCTCTAGCTTACTATATTATAATACAGCATAAAATACAACATAGAAAATATGTGTTAAATACTTGTTATTGGTAAGGCATGGCCAACTGTAGGCTATTAGTAGTTCAGTTTTTCTGGAGTCAGCAGATTTTCAATTGCATGGGGGTGGGGGTTGGCACCCCTAACCCTCACGTGCTTTAAAGGTCAACTGTACTTAATTTGCAAAAAAGGAGAAAATAACAGTGAACAGGAAAAAAAAAATGATAGTTGAGAAAACAGATTAACATAAAAGGGAGACATTATGCTCCTCTGATTGTGATTTGAAAGACATAACATTTTATGTATATAGTATTCCAGCAAAAAAATTCAAACCTAACTATTCATGAGGAAACTAATTCATACTGAAGATTTTTATATAAATGGGCTATTAGTCCTTAAAAATATCACTATCATGATAAACAAAGGTTCAAGAACTATTCAAAGTTAAAGAAGATTAATGACACTTGACATAACTGGAAATATGGACCACAGCACAGCTAAAAGTAACATATCAATGTTAAAATTCGTGAATTTGACAAATGTACGTGTTTACGTAAAAAGAGTATCATTGCTTTTAGGAAATACATATTGTACTACTTGAGTAGTAAGGCAGAAAGAGGCATGATGCATGCAATCCACTCTCAAACAATTCAGAAAAAAACAATGTGTGTGCACAAGCATAAAGAGAAGAAAAAAGCACGGGCAAAATATAAACAAGTGGGCAAACTGGGTAACAGTATAGGAGTTCTTTAGTATTATTTTTTGCAATTTTTCCATAAACCTGCATTTCAAATTCAAAAAAGATGAAAATTGAATATGCCAGGGTATTAGATGACATTGAGGAATTAATGTTATTTTTGGTGGTATGTGAGTAATTCCATTATGGGTTTTCGGGTTTTTTTTAAGGGTGCTTACCTCTCCCAGATATGAGAGATACAGTTTATACTTAAGTATTTATGCCAGGAATTTGCTTTAAAATACTCCAGAAGTATGGTCATATATAAGCCTTTCAACTAAAATGTAAAGGATAAAAAGATGGCTCAAGGTGTAAAGATAGACTCCTACAGGATTTGATGAGGGATGGTCTTTCATCTTTTAGAACTCTAAAAGATGTTCTCATCTCCTGTTTCATGGCAAAGATTATTTCTGCCTCCTAGTGAACTGGCAGTCAAAACACTAATGCTACATACGGATAATAATAAACATCACGAAACGAGTAAAATCAGTTAATGGTAGAAAGAAATTTTAAAAAATAAATTCAATCACACCCACAAAATAGGTTAGGAGGAAACACACGTTAAGTCTACCCCCAAAAAGTACTTCATTCAAAATTCGTTGGCGAACGCAATTTCCAGAGAATAACTCAAGTTCTGTTTTCTCCACCACATACGAGCCTAAGAAATCGCGTCTGTTCCTCAGTGCTCAATTTATACGCAAGAACGTCAGACCCAAGTTTCCCCACGACCACCTCGCACAAGTCAGGGGTCATCCCCAGGGACCCGTCCCGGGCTTCCTACCCGACCTGCGGCTTAGGCTAGGTAGGGAGGGCGGCCCTGTGCCCCGTGGGGTGCTCGCCGCGGCGCCCCCCCTCCCCCGACGACCTGGGGCTGGAGGACCAGGGTCCGGCCGAGGGCAGGGGCGCAGCGGAGGTCGTCCCACGCCGGCCGGAGGGCGTCCCACGCCGGCCGGAGGGCGACCCGACCCCCGGAGCTCCCGCGCCTCCGTCAGCCTGAGGATGCTGCGGCGACAGGGCCGAGCGCGAGGGAAGGACGAGAGGACTGGGTGCGGCTGAAGGAGGAGGGGGGGTGGGCGTGAGGGAGGTCGCGGAGGGACAGGACGCGAGGGTGCAGGTAGCGACCGAGGAGCCCCCGGACGCCGGCGGCCGGGCGGGGCGGGGAGGGGGCTGGGGTCGTGAGTGGCAGGAATCTACCGGCAGTTACCTCCGCCGGGGCTCCGCCCGTCCGAGGCGAGGAAGGCGCGGCGAGGCGGAGGGAGAAACGGGCCGCGTAGCGAGAAGGCGGAACGGCGACGGGCAGCGGCCCCGCCGGCCGCCCAGACGCGAGCCCGTGCCCTGACGACGGCGGAGGGCGGGGAAGGAGACGTTGGCAGCGCCAGGGCGCCTGCTCCGAGCGGGTGGGGAGCGCGGGCGGGAAGCTCGTGAGGCTCCTCCCTCCTCCTCCTCACCCTGGCGCTCCGTGTTCCCACCCCTAGTTTTCCGAGCCGCCGGGAGCTCCCGGCTCCAGGCTTCCGGCTCCAGGCTTCCGCCTCCCGCCGCCGGGCTCCTCCGCGGGCTCCCGGTGCCCCCGGTCTGCGCAGCTTCCGCCGCTCGCCTCTTGAGTGCCCAGGCGCTGCACGGCGCTTTTCGGGGGACTGTTTAGTAACCGACTGGTGTGTAACTCCCGGGATGTCACCTCCCTTGTGGAGACCTCCCCGGACCCGTAAATAAAACGGTCGCACAGAGCACTCCACAGATAGGTGTGCAACCTACAGCACTAAGGAAAGCGTGTCTGTACTCGCCATCCTAGAGACTTGTTAGTTTACGGTACTGTTTTGGCTTCCTTTGCCCCCGTCCTGGTCCAGCGGACTGACCGGGGACAGGGGTCACCTACAAGCAGCTCTAGAGCTCTGTCGAGCCTGGAAAAGCATTTTTTCTGTAGCTTAAACTTTAATGCCTTCGGCAGTGGCATGCTCTGTTTCCCTCCTCGCCCTTCTCTTCACACGTTGATGTCTCGGGCCTGGTTTGGGGGATTTTGTTTTTTATTCTACAAAGTTTCTTTATTGAGCGTTTGCTTCATTCTGCATTTACACTATAACATTACTGAAGTTCTCATACATAAACGTGTACACTCTAGTTTTGTTCTTTAATATCAGAAACAATGAGTCAATATATATTTTAAAGTTTTTGATTTAGTGTTTCTCAATTCTGACTGCATATTGGAATTATTTGGAGAGCTTTTAAAAAATATTGGCACTTGCGGTCCACTCCTGAAGATTCTGATTTGATTGATCGGGGATAGAACCCACTTTTGTCTGGCGTTTAGAAGTTCCCCAAGTCTAGCAGTGCTGGGCACAGTCCCTTGAGTGTGGGCTCTTGATTTGGCGCAGGTTATAATCTCAGGGTGGCGATATGAGCCCCAGGTCAGACTGGCTGTGGGCGTGGAGCCTGTTTGAGATTTTCTCCCTCTCCCTCTGCCCCTCCCCCTGCTTGTGCTCTTTCTCTCTTAAATAAATAAATAAATAAATAAATAAATAAATAAATAAATAAATAAATAAATAAATAAAATCTCTAAAAGTTCCCCAGGTCTTTACTGGAATTAAAATTTAAAAAAATAAAAAGAATCACACTTAAAAAACAAGATAATAGGGGCTCCTGGGTGGTGCAGTCGTTAAGCGTCTGCCTTTGGCTCAGGGAGGGATCCCAGCCCCGCATCAGGCTTCCTCAGCTGGGAGCCTGCTTCTTCCTCTTCCACTCCCCCTGCTTGTGTTCTCTCTCTTGCTGACTGTCTCTCTCTCTGTCAAATAAATAAATAAAATCTTAAAAAAAAAAAAAAAAACACAAGATAATAAGATTTCCTCAAGTGATTCAAATGCGAAGTGAAGGTAGAGCCTGATACGTATATTACAAAATAGACGTTCTTAATCATAATACTAATTCACAGGCCTCCAGTATCATGAACGTTGCATATTGGCCTCATTTGAATCTTTGTCAAATAAGTGACAATGGTAATATGCATTTTTTATTTCTAGTGAGGTTGAACATTTTTCAAATATTTTCTATCCATTTGTAATTCTCCTTTTATGAATTGTTTCTTTATATTCCCTGACCATTTGTTCAATTGCATTGTTCAAGTGTTTATTATTGTAAATAACTACTCATGAGAATTAATTATTCTGCCAAATAGAGCAAGTCTGTCATTTACTTTTTCACTTTGATGTAAGTTATATGAAAATATGAAATAACTAAACTTATTTTTATAAAGCTTTTCATTATTATTATCCTCATTTAAATCAAATGTCAGCTGGTGTCACTATACTTTTTTTTTTTCTTTAAGATTTATTTATTTCAGAGAGAGCACGGCTGTCCCCAGGTGTCAGGGGGAGGGGCAGAGGGAGAAGGAAAAAATCCCAAGGAGACTCTGCACTGAGAGTGGAGCCCTTCTCATGACCCCCAGATCATGACCTGAGCTGAAACCCAGAGTCAGAGGCTTAACCGACTGAGCCACCCACATGCTCAAGAACACCAGTTCTTAAAGAATTTCAGAGGGTTGGAAGAGAACGAACAAAAGTGTGGTGTCATGAAAGCCTAGGAAGGATGAGTCTAGGAAGGAGTAACCAACCATGTGAAAATCCAAGTAAGGACAAATAAAAATAAGGCTCAGAGTTCCCACAGCAGCAGTGTTGGTGTTTTGTAGTTATAGTGCCAGATATATAACTGAAATCCTTCTGGTAGCAGATAATAAAATCAAATCTAACTAGCTTGAGCAAGAAAGGGAATTTATTGTAGAGATTGTGGTGTATCCCACAGAATCTAAGGAGTGGTTTCAACTACCAGTCCTTGGAAGGAACGGGAACCAGGACAGATCATAGGCATTCTGTGTAGAGCAGTGCTCTCCAGTAGAAACTTCTGTAATGGTGGAAAGTTTCTGTGTCTGCTCTGCCCAAAATGGTAGCCATTAGCCACAATGGTATTGAGCACCTGAAATGTAACTAGAGCAGCTGAGACACTGATTTTTAAAAAAAAATTTTTTTTAAGATTTTATTTATTTATTTGACAGAGAGAGAGACAGCCAGCAAGAGAGGAAACACAAGCAGGGGAGGTGGGAGAGGAAGAAGCAGGCTCCCAGCAGAGGGGCCTGATGTGGGGCTCTATCCCAGAACACTGGGATCACGCCCTGAGCCGAAGGCAGACACTTAACAACTGAGCCACCCGGGGCGCCCCTTAAATTTTATTTTAATTAAATTCAAATAACTACATGTGGCTAGTGTCTTCTGTATTTTACAGCACAGCTTTAAAACCTTGCCACTAATATGACTCAATTCCAATTGTTCTCAGTTCAAAATTGCAAATCTCTTGGCAGGAAAGTGCAAACAGTGCAGTTCGGGTAAAGGATCCATTTCTGGACCAGTCTGCTATGGCTAGGATCACATAGTACAGAAATGGCTGCTGAGTGCTTATTTGTGTGTATTTGAGGCCTTTCTTTCAGCACAAGGGGAATCATTCTACGCTGAGGTCTATTACAAGATGGAGTGATGAATTATTTAGGATAAGACTAGGCTGCCATATCAAAAAGGCCCTACAAAAAATCAGTGGCCCAAAGAACAGAGACATTTATTTCTCCCTTATGAATCTATTGCAAGGTGACTAATTCGACTTGGAGGAGTAGCTCTCATCCATACAATTATTCAGAGATTCTTCTTCCTTCAAGATACTTGCTCTGGCATTCTTCAGTGTCTTATTGCATAATCAAACTGGGTCACCGTGGATTTCAGCCAAGAGAAGGGGAATCTGAGATTGTATGTCCACAGTATTAAGATCTGAGCCCAGAAGTAGTACGCAATATTTCTGCTTCTGCTACATTAGGGAGAACTTAATCACATGGACATTGCAAGGGAGGCTGGGAAACGTAGACCAGCAATGTACCCAGTAATACGGAAAGAATGTTTTGGTGCACAATTATTATTATGGACAACCAATTTGGTGGACAATTATTACAAGTAGTTAGATTTTTTTTTTTTTAAATAATGATTTTTTATTATATTATGTTAGTCACCATACAGTACATCCCCGGTTTTCGATGTAAGGCTCGATGATTCATTAGTTGTGTATAACACCCAGTGCACCATGCAATATGTGCCCTCCTTACTACCCATCACCGGTCTATCCCATTCCCCCACCCCCCTCCCCTCTGTAGCCCTCAGTTTGTTTCTCATAGTCCATAGTCTCTCATGTTTCATTCCCCCTTCTGATTACCCCCCCTTTCTTTATCCCTTTCTTCCCCTACTGATCATTCTACTTCTTATGTTCCATAGATGAGAGAAATCATATGATAGTTGTCTTTCTCTGCTTGACTTATTTCACTAAGCATTATCTCCTCCAGTGCCGTCCATGTTGTAGCAAATGTTGAGAACTCATTCTTTCTGATTGCTGAGTAATATTCCATTGTATATATGGACCACAACTTCTTAATCCAGTCATCTGTTGCAGGGCATCTCGGCTCCTTCCATGATTTAGCTATTGTGGACATTGCTGCTATGAACATTGGGGTGCATATGGCCCTTCTCTTCACTACGTCTGTATCTTTGGGGTAAACACCCAGTAGTGCAATGGCTGGATCATAGGGTAGCTCAATTTTTAACTTTTTAAGGGACCTCCACACGGTTTTCCAGAGTGGCTGTACCAACTTGCACTCCCACCAACAATGTAGGAGGGATCCCCTTTCTCCACATCCTCTCCAACAATTGTTGTTTCTTGCCTTGTCTATTTTTGCCATTCTAACTGGCGTAAGGTGGTATCTCAGTGTGGTTTTGATTTGAATTTCCTTGATGGCTAATGATTTTGAACATTTTTTCATGTGTCTGTTAGCCATTTGTATGTCTTCATTGGAAAAGTGTCTGTTCATATCTTCTGCCCATTTTTTGATTTGTTTATTTGTTTCTCGTGTATTGAGTTTGAGAAGTTCTTTGTAGATCTTGGATACCAGTCCTTTATCTGTAGTGTCATTTGCAAATATCTTCTCCCATTCCGTGGGCTGCCTCTTAGTTTTTCTGACTGTTTCCTTGGCTGTGCAGAAACTTTTAATCTTGATGAAGTCCCATAAATTCATTTTATCTTTTGTTTCTCTTGCCTTTGGGGATGTGTCATGAAAAAGGTTGCTTTGGCTGATGTCGTAGAGGTTGCTGCCTATGTTCTCCTCTAGAATTTTGATGGATTCCTGTCTCACATCGAGGTCTTTCATCCATTTGGAGTTTATTTTTGTGTATGGTGTGAGATAGTGGTCAAGTTTCATTCTTTTGCATGTAGCTGTCCAATTTTCCCAGCACCATTTATTGAAGAGACTGTCTTTTTCCCACCGGATGTTTTTTCCTGCTTTATCAAAGATTAGTTGCCCAAAGAGCTGAGGGTCCATTTCTGGGCTCTCTATTCTGTTCCATTGGTCTATGTGTCTGTTTTTGTGCCAGTACCATGCTGTCTTTGTGATCACAGCTTTGTAGTACAGCTCGAAATCCGGCATTGTGATGCCCCCAGCTTTGTTTTTCCTTTTCAACAGTTCCTTGGAGATTCGGGGTCTTTTCTGGTTCCATACAAATTTAAGGACTATTTGTTCCAGTTCTTTGAAAAACGTTCTCGGTATTTTGATCGGGATAGCATTGAAAGTGTAGATTGCTCTGGGTAGCATGGACATTTTAACTATGTTAATTCTTCCGATCCATGAGCATGGAATATCTTTCCATCTTTTTATGTCTTCCTCAATGTCTTTTAAGAGTGATTTATAGTTTCTAGAATAAAGGTCCTTTACGTCTCTGGTTAAGTTAATTCCAAGGTAACGTATGGTTTTTGGTGCTATTGTAAATGGGATGGATTCCCTGATTTCTCTTTCTTCGTTCTCGTTATTCGTGTACAGAAATGCAACTGATTTCTGAGCATTGATTTTGTATCCCGCCACGTTACTGAATTGCTCTATAACTTCTAATAGTTTGGGAGTGGCTTCTTTTGGGTTTTCCATATAGAGTATCATGTCGTCTGCGAAGAGAGACATTTTGACTTCTTCTTTGCCGATTTGAATACCTTTGATCCCTTTTTGTTGTCTGATTGCTGTTGCAAGGACTTCTAGTACTATGTTGAATAATAGTGGCGAGAGTGGGCATCCTTGTCGTGTTCCTGATCTTAAGGGAAAGGCTTCCAGCTTTTCCCCATTGAGAATAATATTTGCAGTAGGCTTTTCATAGATGGCTTTTATGAGATTGAGAAATGTACCTTCTATTCCTACACTCTGAAGGGTTTTAATCAGGAAAGGATGCTGTATTTTGTCAAATGCTTTTTTGGCATCGATTGAGAGGATCATATGGTTCTTGAGTCTTTTCTTGTTGATATGATGTATCACGCTGATTGATTTGCGAATATTGAACCACGCTTGCATCCCAGGTATGAATCCCACTTGATCGTGGTGGATAATCCTTTTAATGAACTGTTGGATTCTATTAGCAAGTATCTTGTTGAGGATTTTGGCGTCCATATTCATTAGGGAAATCGGTCTGTAATTCTCCTTTTTGATGGGGTCTTTGCCTGGTTTGGGGATCAAGGTAATATTGGCCTCATAGAATGAGTTTGGTAGCTTTCCTTCTGTTTCTATTTTTTGAAATAGCTTTAGGAGAATAGGTATTATTTCTTCTTTGAATGTTTGGTAGAATTCCCCAGGAAAACCATCCGGGCCTGGAGTTTTGTTATTTGGAAGGTTGTTTATCACTGACTCAATTTCTTCATAATTAATTGGCCTGTTTAAGAAATCAATTTCTTCCGGTTTCAATCTTGGTAGTTTATAGGTTTCCAGGAAGGATTCCATCTCTTCCAGATTGCTTAGTTTATTGGCATATAGCTGTTGATAAAAATTTCTAATAATCCTTCCAATTTCAATGGTGTTCGTCGTGACCTCTCCTTTTTCATTCATAATTTTAATAATCTGGGTCCTTTCTCTTTTCTTTTGGATAAGTCTTGCCAGGGGTCTGTCAATTTTATTGATTCTCTCCAAGAACCAGCTTCTAGTCCTGTTGATCTGCTCTACTGTACTTCTGGTTTCTGCTTGATTGATTTCAGCTTTAATTTTGGTCAACTGCTTCCTTGTGCGTGGATTAGGCCTGTCCCTCTGTTGCTGTTCCAGCTTCTTGAGGTGAGAATATAAAAACTGCATTTTAGATTTTTCTATTCTTTTGAGTGAGGCTTGGATGGCTATGTATTTCCCCCTTAGGACTGCCTTTGCAGTATCCCATAGGTTTTGGACTGTTGTATTTTCATTCTCATTGGTCTCCATAAATTGTTTAATTTGATTTTTGATTTCCTGGTTTATCGAGTCATTCCTGAGCAGGATGGTTCTTAGTCTCCAAGTGTTTGAGTTTCTTCCAAATTTTTCCTTGTGGTTGAGTTCCAATTTCAGAGCGTTGTGGTCTGAGAATATGCAGGGGATAATTTCAATCTTTTGGTATCGGCTGAGACCTGTTTTGTGTCCCAGAACATGGTCTATTCTTGAAAATGTTCCATGGGCATTAGAATAGAATGAGTATTCTTTGGTTCTGGGGTGTAGTGTTCTATATATATCTAAGAGGTCCAACTCGTCGAGTATGGCATTCAAAGCCTTTGATTCTTTGCTTAGTTTTTGCCAGGGTGTTCTGTCTATTTCTGAGAGTGGAGTGTTGAGGTCCCCTACTATTAATGTATTTTTATCTATATGTCTCTTTATTCTGGTTAAGAGTTGGCTTGTGTATCTTGCTGCTCCCCTGTTGGGGGCATATATATTTATAATTGTCATATCCACTTGTTGAATACTTCCTTTAAGAATAATATAGTGCCCTTCTGCGTCTCTAACTATAGTCTGTAGTTTAAAATCCAATTTATCTGATATGAGAATTGCTACCCCAGCTTTCTTTTGAGGTCCATTTGCGTGAAAGATGGTACTCCATCCCCTTACTCTCAGTCTGAATGCATCTTTGGGTTTGAAATGAGTCTCTTGTAGACAGCAAATGGATGGGTCATTTCTTTTTATCCAATCTGCAACCCTGTGGCGTTTAAAGCAAGAATTTAAACCATTAATGTTCAGGCTGAGTACTGAGAGATATGCTTTTAATTCTGCCATGTTGTCAGTAAAGTCTTTTTTGTATTGGCTGTGACTTTCTGTTTTGTATCACTCTTGGGGCCTTTTTACTTTTATAGAACCCCCCGTAATACCTCCTGTAGGGCTGGTTTCGTGGTTACGAAATTGGCTAGTGACTGTCGATTCTGAAATGTCTTTATTTCTCCATCAATTCTGAATGACAGCCTTGCTGGATAAAGGATCCTTGGCTGCATGTTTTTCTCTGAAAGAGCTTTAAAAATGCTCCCCCAACCCTTTCTCTCATTCCAGGTCTGTGTAGACAGGTCTGATGTAATTCTGATGCCTTTGCCTTGGTACGTGAGAAATTTCTTTGCCCTGGCCGCTTTCAATACTGTATCCTTGGATCTCATATTTGCGAATTGCACTATGACGTGACGTGGTGTAGGTCTGTCATGGTTGATCTTGGGAGGGGTCCTCTCTGCCTCTTGGACACGAATTTTTGTTTCCCTTGCTAGATTAGGGAAGTTTTCAGCTACAATTTGTTCAAATATCTCTTCTAGACCTCTGTTTTTCTCCACCCCCTCGGGGATGCCGATGATTCTAACATTGGATCGTTTCGTTGAGTCAGTAATCTCCCGTAGCCAACATTCGTGGGCGTGGATTTTTTTAAGACCATCTTCTATTTTTATTTTTTCCTCTATTAACCCATCCTCCAATTCACTAACCCTTTCCTCCGCTTCCGTGACCCTGGCCGTCAGAGCCTCTAGTTTTGCCTGCATTTGGCTCATAGAATTTTTAATTTCTGTCAAATTCGCTCTCATTTCCGCCCTTAGGGATTGTATATTCTCAGTAATATTTTCCTGAATACTTTTTTCAAGTCTACTCATTATCTTGACCATTGTTACTCTGAATTCCATTTCTGATAATTTGGTTACATCCATATCCGTTACTTCTGTGGCAGAGGCCACTGACTCACTGTCTTTTCTTTGCTGGGGGGGGCTTCTCCTTCTTGTCATTCTGATGAAGAGAGGTTGCGGGGTTTCCAGAGCCCAAAATTATTGACTGGGTCCCAGGCCGTGCCCCTTGTTTTATAGGGATCTTAGAGATGTGGGCTTCTTCTTTAAAGATTTTATTTATTTACTTATCTGAGAGAGGGAGACAGACAGTCAGCAAGAACGAAACAGAAGCAGGGGAGTGAGAGAGGAAGAAGCAGGCTCCCAGCGGAGGAGCCCGATGAGGGACTCCTTTCCGGAACGCCGGGATCACGCCCTAAGCCGAAGACAGGCGCTCAATGCCGGCGCCACCCAGGCGCCCGGGTTGTGGGCTTCTTGATTTTTCAGCCTGCCTTCTGTGTTCTGGGGGAGGGGCCTGCCGCGCCGATACTCAGGCAACCCTGTTTGGTTAGAGTCTCCGTGTCCCCTGCGAGGGAGGATGGGGATGGGCACTCTCTGAGCCGGTATTTCCAGGCTTTTGTTCTCTGGCGGCTTTCCCTGGCGGCCGGCTATGCCTCTTCTGAGGGTCAGAGCAGCAGAGGCTGCATTGTCACAGAACAGAGGGATTGCGGCCCGTTCTCCACTGATGTTCTGGCCACTTTAACTCTATTACTGTTGGTGCTGCTCAACCCTGCAGCGTCCCGGGATGTGCGCCCCACACCCGGCGTCCCTGCCCTCACTTCCAGGGCCGGCGCGTCTCTGTCCTTTGTGTTTCTAATGCCGCCAGCCGCCAGCCGCCCCGCGCGCACTCCGGGAGTTCCCGGTCTCAGTCTGGATCCCGTGAGCACACCGGGATTCCGGTGTTCCGGGAGATGCCTGGTGGCGCGCGCGTTCACGGCTCACCGGTCTCAGTCCGCTCTCTCGCGGGTGCCCTCTGTGAGTCCGCCCGCTCCCCTGTGCAGGTGGCTGCCGCTTCCCGGAGCCCAAACGCTGTTTACAGCTCCCCTCTTCGTACCTCAATACTCAGCGCTGGAGATGTTCATTTGTAGAGATCCAGATGCATCATCCTGCGTCTCAGGCTGATTCCGTGGTTATTTAGGCTGGTCTGGTACCTATCCAGCTCGACTCAGGGGACCGGCTGAAAAAGGGGTCCCCTACTCCTCCGCCATCTTAACTCCAAAAGTCCACAAGTAGTTAGATTTTTAAAATAACGATACGTATTTTCTGCCTTCAAGGTTATCACAGTTTTGGTAAGGAGATAGATGACTATTTAACTAGCAATGAATAAGGAACATGTTGTAAGAATGCAAAGAATGACTCAAAATGGTATTTCTCAAACGTTAAGGTATATAGGAATCACTTGAGAATCTTATTAAAATGCAGATTTTGACTCAGTAGGTTTGGGGTGGAGGGAGCCTTGAGATCTGCTTTCCTAACAAGCTTCCAGTGATGCCACACTTCAGGTCCTTGGACCATACTTTGAGTAGCAAGTAGTTGCAGATTCAGCAGAGGAAATGGCAATTGAGCTACACCTATGTGATATGGTGATTAAGAGTCCAAGTTTGGTGGGGTGACTTGGTGGTACAGTAGGTTAAGCATATGACTCTTGGTTTCGGCTGGTTATGATCTTGGGTGGTAATCTTGGAGTTGTGATCCTTGGGGTCGTGAGATCGAACCCCACGTACCGCCCCACGTCTCACCCCATGTCACACCCCGAGTTCAGTGCAGAGTCTGCTTAACATGGTCTCTCCCTTTCTCTCTGCCCCTCCCCCCTCAAATAAATAGTAAATCTTTTGAAAGAAAATAAAAGGGAGTCTAGATTCAGATATTAGACATCCTATGTTTAATTCCAAACTCTATGATATACCAGCTGATTTAAATTGCTTATCTTTAAGCAAGATTTTTAAGATCTTAAGTAACAGAGAACCTAAACTGGATTTAACAATAAAAGAAACCAAACAATAAATGATTAGCTCATTAATGCAGGGGTTCAGCAGGTTTCTGGCAAGTTTTGATCAGGCAGGGCTTTGGTTCTATTTTTCTCTAATTGTTGTCACTCTGCCTTTCGTCTTCAGGATGGCTTCTTTTGTGGTAAAGTGAGAAGATGGCAAATCTACCATTTTACAAAGAAAATGTAGTTTATAATTTTTTTCTGTAATTGAATATTCTTCATGAGCCCTTACCCCTGTGTGTAGCAGGGAAAAATCTTTATCTTGACATTAATAGTACTACCATTTCTTCTTTGTAAGAATTTCAAATAAATGCTGTATCTTGTGGCTTTTCTTCTCCTCATTCTACTTAATCTATAGGGTAGATTCATAGTGATAGTGGGAAGAGGGGTTGTGTGCCCTAAAGGCAATGGGGGAGAGAGTACTTGGCTTCAAACTTTGTTTTCTATATTCTTACCCACTGCTTCAGGATGTTTGATGTTTGCTCCTAATCTCTTGGATTGGTATCTACTGTGGTACAGCGGGTTAGCCTCTTTCTCCCGTGATGATGCTACACTGCCCACTAAGGCTCAGCCTTTCTTCTTTCCATTCTGTGCCTCTTCAGGGGGTCCCCTTGCTCTCAACTTCCCCAGAGTATGTAAGTTACATGCCTCAAACTTGACTTAAGAGCTAAGAGCAGCTCAGTCCCTTTCCCTATCACATTACTATGTTTTATTCTAGTGGGATCACCCCCATATTGGGGGGTGGGCCTCCTAAAGGACAATTTTTTCCAATGACAGAGAAAAACGCCTTGGCTTTCAACTTTCTTCTTCACCCCATCCTCATGAGATTTGATCTTGAAATACATGCATATCTGATTCCTTGTTTCCACTAAGCCAGAGGGGCTTCCTCTTCTTGCCTGCACAGTACTCCTCTTAAACATATTCTGAGTCTTCTTTGGATTGCCCTGCATTGTGGCTTATGGCAAAATGCCATAGTCAGACTTTAATGTTTTGAATTTGGAATTTAACAAGAAATTTAGAGAACTCCTTTCTCTGTAAATAAAGCTGAACTGTTTAGACTGCTGTCTCATTAAAGAATCAAGTAATTTTACTTGGGGACTTGAAACTGAAAATGAAAACTTTGTTTTAGGTGGTATCTATCTTCTTTTTTTTTCTCATTGAACTTTTGTTTTAATGGATCTCAAAATTGTGTGACAGATTTTTTTTAAATGTTCTTTTTTTTTTTAATTTTATTTTTTATTCGACAGAGATAGAGACAACCAGCGAGAGAGGGAACACAAGCAGGGGGAGTGGGAGAGGAAGAAGCAGGCTCATAGCGGAAGAGCCTGATGTGGGGCTCGATCCCATAACGCCAGGATCACGCCCTGAGCTGAAGGCAGACGCTTAACCGCTGTGCCACCCAGGCGCCCCATCTGTGACAGATTTTTAATACTTTCCATTAAAAAGTACTGATTTTAAAAACTAATAACTTAAAACTGCCACACACACGCACACACACACAAAAACCCCCCAAGTGCTCACAAAACATTCTCCTTTCCTTCTGAAGGTTTTACAATGCGTTGTTATTATTAACCAGTCTTTTACTATTAAACTTAGATGGCCAATTGACACAAAGAGTTCTGAGACCGTTCTTCCACCACTGATTAAAACTGTGGTGGCTGGTATTGGGGCTAATATTCATTTAGCCTTCTGAGCTCTCTGGGCAGACTTGGTGACTTTGACAGCTCCAGCTGCCTTCTTGTCCAGTGCTTCGATGACACCCACAGCAACTGTCTGTCTCATGTTATGAACAGCAAAATTACCCAGAAGAGGATAGTCAGAGAAGCTCTCAACACACATAGGCTTGCCAGAAACCATATCAACAATGGTAGCATCACTAGATTTCAAGAACATGGGACCATCTAGCTTTTTTCCAGAACGACAATCTATCTTCTCCTTCAGCTCAGCAAACTTGCAAGCGATGTGAGCTGTGTGACAATCCAGCACAGGTGCATATCCAGCACTGATTTGGCCTGGATGGTTCAGGATAATCACTGGAGCCATGAAGTCAGCTGCTTCCCTTGGTGGGTCATTTTTGCTGTCACCAGCCGCGTTGCCAAGATGAACATCTTCGACAGATACATTCTTGACAATGAAGCCCACACTGTCCCCAGGAATAGCTTCACTCAAAGTTTCATGGTGCATTTCAACAGACTTTACTTCAGTTGTAACATTGGCTGGAGCAAAGGTGACCACCATGCCAGGTTTAAGAACATGTCTCCACTCGGCCCACAGAAACAGTACCAATACCACCAATATTGTAGACGTCCTGGAGAGCGAGATGCAAGGGCTTGTCAGTTGGACAAGCTGGTGACAGAATGCAATCCAGAGCTTCAAGCAGTGTGGCATTCCCATCTCTAGAGGTGACTTTCCATCTCTTGAATCAAGGCAGTTAGCACTTGGCTCCAGCATGTTGTCTCCATTCCAACCAGAAATTGGCACAAATGCTACTGTGTCAGGGTTGTAACCAATTTTCTTAATATAGGTGCTGACTTCCTTAATGATTTTCTCGTTATCTCTTCTGGCTCAGTGGAATCCCTTTTGTTCATACCAACAATTAGCTGTTTTAGTTGTTTTACACCCAGTGTGTAAGCCGGAAGGGCATGCTCATGGGACTGCCCATTCTTGGAGACACCCGCTCCAAATGCATCAGCATCAGCAGCCACAATCAGGACAGTACAGTCAGCCTGAGATGTGACTGGAATCGTGTTTTTATAAAGTCTCTGTGTCCTGGGGCATCAATGATGGTCACATAATACTTGCTGGTCTCAAGTTTCCACAGGGAGATATCGATGGTGATACCACATTCACGTTCAGCTTTCAGTTTATCCAAGACCTAGGAATACTTGAAGGAGCCCTTTCCCATCTCAGCAGCCTCCTTCTCAAATTTTTCGATAGTTCTTTTGTTGATCCCACCACATTTGTAGATCAGATAAACAGTAGTGGTAGACATGCCCGAATCTATGTGTCCAATGACAAGGTTGATATGAGTCCTTTCCTTTCCTATTTTGGCTTAGGTTTATCGGTGGTTTTCACGACACCTGTGTTTTGTGTGACAAACCTGTTGTGAAAAAGCTAGGTGGTATCTATCTTCTTTTTTTTCAAGATTTTATTTATTTATTTGACAGAGAGAGAAAGCACAAGCAGAGGGAGCAGCAAGCAGAGGGATAAGGAGAAGCAGGCTCCTAGCTGAGAAGAAAGCTCAACGTTGGCTCCATCCTAGGACCCTGGGATCATGACCTGAGCAGAAAGCAAACGCCTAACCGACTGAGCCATCCAGGCACCCCAGCATCTATCTTCTATATAAGAAGTGAATGTCACTGATTCAATGAATGGGTAGTAATGATAGCTTTGTACTTTGTCAGCTTGGCTAGGCTGAATCCCCTCCTGGTACGTTTCTAGCTAGAGTAGACCACAAGGAAGATTCTTATGGGAGATTTCGAAAGCAGAAGTGAAGTAGCTGTCTTGTAGCCCACATATGTGGTCACTTATCTGCTGGCTTTGCAGCTGCTCTAACTTCCCGTGGATCCTCTTTCAAAGTCTCCAACTCCTGGGCCAGGTGTAAGGATTTAGCTCCATGAAGGCCTCAGCTTCTGCAGGACACCAATACCACCAAGGTCAGAAGCAACAAGAACTGACATGGGTTTTGGCCATCCTCAAGAGCTCCAGTTCATGCTTGTAGGGTCCAACCTGTCCTTGCCCTCTTCTCCTTTGCAGCCATCCTCCCTTGCTGCCTGCCTGCTCTATGAACTTCGAGCTCCAACATCTGATGCAAAGAAACAGCCTTACAGAGACTTACAGCTCCCTTGATTGCATAAAGTCAAATTCCTGCAAAAATACACACCACAAACACACACATTTTCTAGTGCTTCTTTCTCAGAACCCTGACTGTATAATATGTAAGGCAACAAATTTTAAAGAATATGAAATTACTTCCCAAAATATTATTTAAAAGTATCACTTCTGCTATGGTAGCAAAAGGCTACAGATGTCTCAGATCCTACACTGTCACACCACGCCATCCTGAAATACAAGATCTAGTTCCCCAACCTGTGCTTCACTCTGATTGGAACAATTTAAGCCACATACCTGCTTTGAGTCAATCACTTGTACTAAAATAAATAAATAAGCATTGATTGGGTTAGGCTTTAGTTAAGTGTCATTTATAGACTAATCACTGTGACAAGGTGAGTTACAGGACTGTAGCTGCAATAGCTACTTCTGGCTTTTCCCTGTCACCCGAAATGCAGCCGTTTTATATGTTAAGTATGCTTCCATTGCTTCATTTGGAGGGTCAATTTATCACGTACTCGGGCAGACAATGAATAAGAATCCAGAAGCCATTTTGACCGTCTTCCAGTTCAACAGAAACTATTAAGCTGAATTATGCAATCTGTTAGAGTTGCCAGGTTGTCAGAGACAGAAGACTAATTCTCGTGGCAAGCATTTTGGACCCATATGTCATCTCAGCCACAGGGACTCATCCTCTGATTTCTCTTCTGAGGCTCTACTTCAGAAAGGGACCCACAACAGCTGTGTGACTTGACAGACGGGCTGTGCGGGGATGCTGTGACAGTTTACTAAGCTGCCGTTCATTCTTGATCTTTAGATGAGTGTAACAGTACTGTTGGAACGTGCACCCTTTTAGTTTCAAGTCCTAAATTCTCCTCTTGTTTAAAGAGAAACTGGAGTTGTTATTTCTACTTTCAGAAAGCCTATCAAAAGGAAAAAGACAACCCATGTCAAGGGGAAAAAAGTACGTCAAAAAGTAAGACCGGCCCCAATTCCTTGGCTATTAAGACAGGACATCGGAAAGAATATACATGCTTTTAGGTAAGGCTCTACATCTTGACTCAGTGGTAAACAAGTGTGTTCACTTTGAGAAAACTTATCCTATGATTTGGGTGCTATTCTGTATGTTATTTCAAGTAAAATCAGGGTTGTTTTGTTTTGTTTGGGGGGGGGCATGCAGAGGGAGAGGGAGAGGGAGAACCCCAAGCAGGCTTCGCACCTAGCACAGAGTCTGACACAGGGTCTAAGCTCACAATCCTGAGATCATGACCTGAGCTGAAATCAAGAATCGGACGCTCAACTGATTTGAGCCACCCAGGTGCCTCAAAATCAGTTTTTAAAAAATCATATATTGGGGTGCCTGGCTGGCTCAGTCAGTAGAGCATGCGACTCTTGATCTTAGAGTGATGAGTTTGAGCCCCACATTGGGTGCAGAGATTACCTAAATAAATAAATAAAAATAAATAAAAAAATACATATTGAAAGCTATCATTTATTTTTTTGAAAGCTACTGTTTAGTTTTTAAAAAAATATTTATTTGAAAGAGAGAGGGCACGCACACGTGTGCACACGAACGGGGTGGGTGTAGAGGGAGAGGGAGAAGCAGGCTCCCCACGGAGCCCCAATGTGGGGCTCAATCCCAGGACCCTGGGATCATGACTTGAGCCAAAGGCAGATGCTTAACCAACTGAGCCACCCAGGTGCCCCTGAAAGCTACCATTTAAACAAAAATAAAATTCTGCTTGACTAAACAAAAAAGAGATCTATCAGAGCCCAAACAGATTCACCTTTAAAGGACGTAGGATTTTGATAAAAAGGGGAGAAAAATCATGAGTTCAGGTTTGGGTTTTTTTTTTCTTCATTTTTAAGGGGACTAAGAGGACAAACTATTCGATTAATCTGAGGATGAAAAGTATCATTTTCTCAGATGTTCTGATGAGGCTTCTCATATCCCTAAAAGGTTATCAGCTAATGCAAAAATGTGGTCAAAATGCGAAGCTGCCCTCATAGTGGCCGGAGTGGAAGGCTGCTGCTCCAAAGCACAGTCTTCTTAAAATCTCCCGGTTCCCAGGTTCGGGCTCAGCTTCCATCACATGGAATAAACGGAGGACTCATTCAGGAAGTGTAAAGTGAGCTTCTTGATGCAGATTGTAAGTACAAGGCATCCTGTGGGTGCTGACGTAGCAGACTCCTTGAGAACGGGATCTTAGCAGCCAGATGAGTAGTACATAAGCCTGTCCTCCCACATTGCCCTACCTCAGCTAACTAACTGGGCCACGTAGGACTTAAGGCAGTGGTATGTTGGTAAATATTTAACAACCTGCTTTACAGGGTTGGGGAGAAGCCATGAAATGGTGACTGTATGTGGAAGGAGGGAAGAATTTAAAAATAATACCCATATTTTGGAGTTGAGATTTCAGATAATAAAGACTGAAGTAGAAAAACAGAGGAGGAGGGGGGCACCTGGCTGGTTCAATTGGTAGAGCATGCAACTCTTGATCTCAGGGTCATGAGTTCAAGCCCCATGTTGTGTGTAAAGCTTACTTTAAAAAAAAAAAAAGGAGAAAATTAAAGAAAATAGAGGAGGAAGGAGTGGGTAGATTGCAGGGAGAGAGGAATGAACACAGATCTGGTCCATTTGGACTGAAAAGCTTTGGAGGTCATCTAAGTGAAAATGTTCATTACACAGGCAGAAGCTCAGGTGTGGGCTGGAGATATGATACTCCTAACTCCCGCATGGTAAACTGATTCATCTTAAAAAGAGTTACAGTCTTCAGCTGACAGGAGCTTCCTAAATGCAAGAAGCATAACTGAGAGTTTTAAAACAAATTTTTAATTTCAAAAATGTCATAATGCAATTTAGAAATGATGTTTACTTGCAATGAAAAAGAGTAAAAAATAATAGTATTGTTAAACTACTCTAATATTTGAAGTGCAGAAAAAACTGAATAAAAATAGATTACATTAGTTCTTATCAACTTTTGGATTTAAAAGCCTTATTTGGGGGGGCCCGAGTGGCTCAGTCGGTTGTGTCTGCTGTCGGCTCAGTTCATGATCCCAGAGTCTCAGGATCAAGTCCTGTGTTGGGCTCTCTGCTCAGCGGGGAGTCTGCTTCTCCCTCTGACCCTCCTCCCTCTCCTGCTTTCTCTCTCTCAAAAAAAAATAAATTCTTTTTTAAAAAGTCTTATCATTTAGCTTTAATCTTATGCAGAAAAAATTTTTTTAGAAGATTTTATTTATTTATTTATTTGAGAGACAGTGAGAGTGAGAGAGAGGGAGTGGCAAAGGGCAAGGGAGAAGCAGGCTCCTCGCTGAGCAGGGAGACCAATGCAGGGCTCGATTCCAGAACCCTGGTATCATGACCTGAGCCAAAGGCAGGTGCTTCACTGAGCAACCCAGGCATCCCCAAAAATTTGTTTCTTAGGAAAATGAAAGTTTGAAGAGTTTAAATGATTTACTAGAAGACTCCAAAATATTCTGGAAAAAAAGTTTTATTATTAAGAGAATTTAAATGAAGAAACTGATAGAAAATGAAAGAAAATTATGTGCCCTTTCAAGACCTTTACATTCAATATTCCTGTTCTTCATTTTCTTGATACAACTGTATCACTAGCATAATTTTTCCTCTCACGAATAAGAGGAAAAAAGAGGTGGGAAGTATCCTGAGGAAGAGAATGAGCAATCTGTGAATCCTGAGATTGAAATTAACTATATAACATAAATGTGGAGGAAATGCATGTGATCAGCAGAGAAGCTGGTTCAATGAAAAAGTCACTAGTAAGTTACATATATTGTAACTAAAGAAATGTTGAACATACATCACATGCATTTCAGGGTCAATATCCCATACTTCGCACAGTTACTCAAAATAGATTTTTCTCTCTTTTCCTGACCATTTTGCCAAATGAAAATGATCTACCTAAAAAAAATATGTCACAATCAAGATCTTCGGTGACTCGTCATTGCCTACAATGAATGCACTGTTTCATAAATAATGTTCAACTTATTTCTTGTTGCCTATATATGTTTAATAGTCACTATAAAGAAATAATGTGTTGAATAAACACCACGTACAAGACATATTAATACAGTGGATAAATGTGCTAGAACAATGCTACTCCAAGCTTGATCCACTGACCGCCAGTAGCAGCATCACATTAGAGGTGGCACATCTGTTTTAGCAGGTTATCCAGGTGATTCTTATAATTACAAGTTTTAGAAACACTGTTCTAGAGAGCTAAAAAGGAGGGGACCTTGTTTCTCTTAGGGATCTCACCCTCCCAAGGGTACGGAAAACATTTGCTGTGCAGCTGGAACTGTTAAACCCTCTCACAAGTGCTCTGTGATAAAAGGAACCTGTTCTGACTCCGAAGGACCCTTTAGCCATGCTGGCTTATAGTCCTTTGGAAAGATGTAGCTTCAATATTGTGAGTTGAGTATCTTTAACATATATATTAATATGCTTGTGTGTAAATGGGTTTAAAAAATACATATATATAGCAGAATGGAGTCACGGCTAAATAACATTTAAGCAAGACTTTCATTTTAAGTAGACGTTAACATAATTTTAAGTTTATAGAATTAACAATGCATAACTTACATTCATTTTACATATTCAAAAAAACTAAACTTAAGGAACTGAAAGCTGAAAAATATGAGAGGTAGTGGTGCCTACTGAGTGACAGTTTGATAGTCTATTAAATATTATGAATTAGATTATAGGAAAAAGGGAGCTAAATTCTAAGAGAATAAATATGAAAAGTTCAACCCATGATCTTGGGAAAAAAGGAGGGAAGAAAAACTATTTTCAAAATGTACTATAAAAATTGCTAGATAACATGCTTCATTGACAATAAGAAGGTAATTACTCTTGATGGCATAAAAGGTGAGAGGAAAGAAGTCCATGTCCTTGCTTTTTTGTTAGTCCTGGTGATTCCCACTCTGTTCTCCTTCCTTGTTGTTGCCATGACTTTGGGGAACTTGGTTTAGTTATTCCAATTTGTTGAAGACTAAAAACTACATTACTAACAATTTTACTTTATATATTGTGTCTTGCGTAAAACTCATTTGTTGTGGTTATCGACTGGGAGGAAAAAGAATCAAACAGGGAGCAAATTCCCAGATGATGCTTATATGCTGGTTTGGTGCACACACTTTGAGAACCGCTGCTCTAACATAGTCGGTAATCAGTCACAAGGACTAGTAGGTAGACACTAAATGGAAAACAGTTATCTCCTTCCATAGGTTTTTAGGACATAGAATATTAGTTACACGTTTGCCACCTGCTCAAAACATAGTCAAGTATATATTAATCTTTAAGAATTACAAATGACAAAATTAGTAGCTGGAAGAAATTTCTTTCCAAAGACAAACCCGAACCTAAATAACTTTTTAAGAGAAAATGTTTATTTGCCTATATTAGGATTGTTGTAGAATCCAGTGTTATGGGACTTGCTCAGCTAGCCTACTTAAGTTTTGATATCAATATCCTTGGACTAACTTGAAAATGAATAGTGTAAATTCAAAATTTCTGCCTTCATTAAATTAAAAATAAGAATTTCTAAATGTTTTTTATCTTTGTATTAAGCTCATAAGTAATCTTATTTCACTTATTTTTTTAACCTGATTATTAAAAAACAAAATAAAAAATAATTGAACTGGCAAATGTACTGTTTGTAGATATTAGCCACTTATTAAAAACACATTTCTATTAAAATTGTTCTTAAATTCTTAGATTTAGAGCACCTGATATCTGGACCCAGCTGAGCTTTTATTTTACAGATTAAAATGCATGGACGACAATACATTACAATAATTAATGAAGCCGTTCTAGTTTAGCCTGAAGAGATTTAAAATTTCCCGTGATGGCTTGTACTGCAACTGAAGAGCTCATAGACTGAAGCTCAACCAGATAACCACAAATGGCATCCAGGCACAGATTTGTAAATCTTCTCCTGTAAAGGAAAAGATACCAGGATCAATTACTGATACATTTAGAAACATTTCCTCCTGTAAGACTTCTTTCCAACTTTTGCTAACTTTACTGTAGTCCCAGCAAGAGAAAGGATCATATGATTAAGTAAATGGTAAATAACTGAAAACAGACAAGAAATGCAGGGATGAGGTAAATTACCACATGACCACCATGTTCCTCTGGAAGATTATTATAATGGGAAGGAGGCAATAAGGATAACTCCTTAAATTAATATTATTTACATTCTTTTGATCTTTTCAAACAAATATACCTTGAAATGGCCAGTAATCTCACAAAGACATAACTGAACTGCCCTAGATCACTAATTCAAAGCAGGAGTTTAGAAGTAATTCATAAATTACATCACTTACCTACAGGAAGGATTCAGGACAGGGGTTGAAAAATGGAAAAAATTCTAACCTTTTATACATGCTGATATCATTCAAATAGTTAATCTCCATATCTTCCCCCCATTATAACTCTGTTGCTCAGATACTTATTAGAAACATTTAAGCTTTTGCTGTAATACAATATCTAATTCATAGTTACCTCTCACAATTTAAAACCTGGCTAGGATTCTCAACATATCTTGCCAATAGTACATGTATACAATCTAAAAGGTGCAGTGGCTTCTTCATTCTGTTCCAGAATGGATCCTATAAAGAAAATATACATCATGAGTTGTAAAGCAAACTGTGTCAACTGATTTTTCAACCAATTATGTTATTAGTTAAACCAGTCATCAGGTCCCAGGCAAAATTTCCCGATATTAAAATAAGCATTTAACGCAGAAGCACTGTGGCACTGGGTGCGTTGATGGCTCTCACTATTCTGTGAGGGCTTCCTGAACAGCATGGGGTGTGAGATGCCCTGTTCAGGGAGGAGAGAGTGGGGTGGCACTATTTTCCCCCCTTGCTACCAACACAAGGAAACTTCAGAGATCAACATAGTGGCCCCAGTGGAGGTGGGTGCTGCTTACATCAAACCCCGTCCCCCCTGTGCCTGGGAAGTACTTATTTACTGGGAATGGTCTGACTCTGAGCCAGTGTGATAGGCCTCTCCCCCAGAAGATTAGCATGGGATGCACCCCTGCACCAAGTCTAACGATCACAGAGTGCTTCGAAGCATCACCTGCAGTACTGGTGGAACTAGGACCAGGCTTTACTTTTTTTTTTTTTCCCTTTAGAAACAGACTTAGAGTTTTTACTTTGATTGTTAGTTTGTTTCTTCATTTCCTTTTCTCTTTTTTGGGGGATCAGACTTCCTTCTTCCCCCAACCTTTCTTTTTCCTTGGAATCAGGCTCACAGTTTTTTGATTGTCTGTTTGGGTTTTTTTGGTCCTTTTTTTTTTTTTTCCCCCCGATCAGGCTATTTTTCTAGGCTAACAAACAAATCAAAGCACACCTAGTTAAAAGGTCCAAACACTCCTCACGGCAAGAAGGAGCAAGCTCTGCAGAGGACTAATCAGTGGGAAAGAGCAGCCAAAACACAACAGCAGAGTGCACACAGCATACACCAGAAACACTTCCTGAAATGCCAGGCCCTGCACAATGTATGACTCCTCCACTTTTTTTTTCCTTTTTAAAAGAAAGGGAAAGAGAGAGATGGGGAGGGGCAAAAGGAGAGGGAGAGAGAATCTTAAGCAGGCTCCAGGCCCAGCGTGAAGCCTGACATGAGGCTCAATCTCATGACCCTGAGGTCATAACCTGAGCCAAAATCAAGTTGGACACTTAACCAACTGAGCCACCCAAGCACCACTGACACCTTTTAAATATAGCATTACTCTCAGATGCAGGAAACATAACAAGCTTTCAAAACACGCAAAAGACAGAAACTTACCCAAAATGACAAGATAGAGGAATTCTCTCCAAAAGAAAGGTCAATAAGAAATCACAGCCAGAGACTTGTTCAAAACAGATATAAGCAATATATCTGAATAAGATTTTAGAACAAGTCAGAAGACTATTAGCTGGACTTGAAAAAAAGCATAGAAGGCACTAGAGAAACCCTTGTTGTGGAAATAAAAAGACTAGAATCTAGTCAGGCTGAAATTTTAAAAATGCTATAACTGAGATGCAAAACCAATTGGGTATAATCACAATGAGGACTGAAAAAGCAGAGAAGAGAATAGGTGATACAGAAGATAAAATTATGGAAAATAATGAAGCTAAAAAGAAGGAAACTATTAGATCATGAAGGCAGACTTAGGGAACTCAGCAAATCCATAAGGTGAACCAATATCTATATCATAGGAGTCCCAGAAGAGTGGGAAAAGGGGGCAGGTGTATTTGAACAAATTATAGCTGAGAACTTCCCTAATCTGGGGAAGGAAGGGTAGACACATAAGGTTAGCAGCAGACCTGTCCACTGAAACCTGGCAGGCCAGAAAGAAGTGGCATGATATATTCAATGTGCTGTGAATAGGAAAAATAAGCAGCTAAGAATACTATATCCAGCAAGGTTGTCATTCAGAATAGAAGAAATAAAAGAGTTTTCAAGACAAGCAAAAACTAAAGGAGTCCATGAACACTAAACCAGGTCTGCAAGAAATATCAAAGGGGACTGACCCATTGAGCAGGAAAGAGAGACCAAAAGCAACAAAGAGTAGAAAGGAGCTGAGGGGCGCCTGGGTGGCACAGTGGTTAAGCGTCTGCCTTCGGCTCAGGGCGTGATCCCGGCGTTGTGGGATCGAGCCCCACATCAGGCTCCTCTGCTGGGAGCCTGCTTCTTCCTCTCCCACTCCCCCTGCTTGTGTTCCCTCTCTCGCTGGCTGTCTCTATCTCTGTCGAATAAATAAATAAAATCTTTAAAAAAAGAAAAAAAGAAAGGAGCTGAGACAATCTATAGCAACAGTGACTTTACAGGTAATACAGTGGCACTAAATTCATATCTATCAATTATTACTCTGAATGTAAATGGACTAAATACTCCAATCAAAAGACACGGGGTATCAAAATAGATTAAAAAAAAAAAAGACCCATCAATATGCCACTTACAAGACTCATTTTAGACCTACAGACACCTGCAGATTGAAAGTGAGGGGGTAGAGAACCACAATCATGCAAACGGACATCAAAAAAAAAAAAAAAAGCTGGAGTAGCCATACCTATATCAGACAAACTAGATTTTATTTCTAGATTTTTATTATTATTTACTTATTTGTCAAAGAGAGACAGAGAGCCCGCAGAAGCGGGGGAGCTGCAGGCAGAGGGAGAACTAGGCTCCCCACTGAGCAGAGAGCCCTATGTGGGACCCCATCCCAAGGACCCTGGGATTATGAACTGAGCCAAAGGCAAATGCTTAACTGACTGAGCCCACCCAAGCATCCTGACAAACTAGATTTTAAACCAAAGACTGTAATAAGACAGGATGAAGGGCACTAAATAATAATAAAGGAGTCTATCCAACAAGAAGATCTAACAATTGTAAATATTTATGCCCCTAATTCGGGAACAGCCAAATATATAAACCAATTAATAACAAACTTAAAGAAACTCGTTGTGAATAATACAGTAATAGTAGGGGACTTTTAACACCCCACTTGCAGCAATGGACAATCATCTACGCAGAAGATCAACAAGGAAATAAGGGCTCTGAATGTCACCCTGGACCAGATGGACTTAACAGATATATTCAGAGCATTTCATCCTAAAACAGTAGAATACAGATTCTCTTCGAGTGCACATGGAAGATTCTCCAGCACAGATTACATATGGGTCATATATCAGGCCTCGAAAAGTACAAAAAGATTGAGATCATACCATGCATATTTTCAGACTACAATGCTATGAAACTTGAAGTCAACCACAAGAAAAAATTTGGAATGACAACAAATACACAGAGGTTAAAGAACATCCTACTAGGGGTGCCTGGGTGTTCATTCAGTTAAGTGTCTGCCTTCGGCTTCGGTCATGATCCTGGGGTCCTGGGATAGAGCCCTGCGTCGGGGAGGCTCCCTGCTCTGCAGGGAGCCTGCTTCTCCATCTCCCTCTATCCCTCCCTCCTTTATGTGTGCACGCGCACTCTCTCTCTCTCTCCCCTCTCTCTCTCAAATAAATAAAATCTTAAAAAAAAAAAAGAACATCCTACTAAAGAATGAACCGATTAGCCAGGAAATTAAAGAAGAAATAAAAAAATACATGAAGGCAATTGAAAATGAAAACATGATGGTCCAAAACCTTTGGGATGCAGCAAAAGCAGTCATTACAGGGAAATACATAGCAGTACAGGCCTACCACAAGAAGCAAGAAAATTCTCAAATACACAACCTAAGCTTACACGTAAAGGAGCTAGAAAAGGAACAGCAAATGAAGCCTAAAGCCAGCAGCAGAAGGGTAATAATAAAGCTAGGAGCAGAAATAAATGATATAGAAAACGAAAAAAGATCAACGAAACTAGGAGCTGGTTCTTTGAAAGAATTTATAAAATTGATAACCCCCTAGTGAGACTTACCAAAAAGAAAACAGAAAGGACCCAAATAAAATCATGAATGAAAGAGATCACAACCAACACTGTAGAAATACAATTATAAGAGAATATTATGAGCAATTATATCCCAATAAATTAGGCAATCTGGAAGAAATGGATACGTTCTTAGAAACATATAAACTACCAAAACTGAAACAGGAAGAAACAGAAAATTTGAATAGATCCATAATCAGCAAGGAAATTAAATCAGTAATTAAAAATCTCCCAACAAACAAGAGGCCAGGGATGGATGGCTTCCCAGGGGAATTCTACTAAACATTTAAAAAAGAATACCTATTCTTCTGAAACTGTTCCAAAAAATAGAAATGGAAGGAAAGCTTCTAAACTCATTCGATGAAGCCCGCATTACCTTGATTCCAAAACCAAAGACTCCACTAAAAAGGAGAATTACAGCGGGCTCCTGGATGGCTCAATCAGTGGAGTGTTGGACTCTTGTTTTCTGCTCAGGTCATGATCTCAGGGTTGTGAGACTGAGCCCCGCGTTGGGCTCCATGCTCGGCACAGAATCTGCTTGTCCCTCTCCCTCCCCCTCTGCCCCTCACTCTGCTTGTGCGCTCTAAAATAAATTTTTTAAAAAGGAGAATTACCAATATCCCTGATGAACATGAATGCAAAATTCTCAACAAGGGGCTCCTGGGTGACTCAGTCAATTAAGCAGCCAACTCTTGATTTTGATCTCAGGGTCCTGGGATCAAGCCCTGCATTGGGCTCAGCGGGGAGTGGGCATGAGGATTCTCTCTCTCCCTCAGCCCCCCTCCCCACACGCACTCTCCCTCTCTCAAATAAATAAATCTTAAAAAAACAATTCTCAGCAAAATACTAGCTAATGAGATCCAACATTTCGTTGAAAAGATTATTCACCACAACCAAGTGGGATTTATTCCTGGGCTGCAGGGGTGGTTCAATACCCACGTATCAATCACTGTGTTACACCACATCAATAAAAAGAAAGGATAAGAACCATATGATGCTCTCAATACATGCAGAAATAGCACCTGACTAAATATAGCATCCTTTCTTGATAAAAGCCCTCAAGAAAGTAGGGGTAGAAGGAGCATACCGCAACATTATAAAGACCATATATAAAAACCCACAGGTAATATCATCCTCAATGGGGAAAAAAACAGAGCTTTTCCTCTATGGTTAGGAACAAGACAGGGATGTCTACTCTCACCACTGTTGTTCAACATAGAACTGGAAGTCCTAGCCTCAGTAATCAGACAACAAAAAGAAATAAAAGGCATCTGAATCAGCAAGGAAGAAGCCAAACTTTCACTACTCACAGATGACATGATACTCTACGTAGAAAACCCAAAAGACTCCACCAAAAAATTGCTAGAACTGGTACAGGAATTCAGCAAAGTTGCAGGATATAAAATCAATGCACAGAAGTCTGTTGCATTTCTATACACTAACAATGAAGCAGCAGAAAGAGAAATCAAGGAATCGATCCCATTTACAATTGTACCAATCGATCCCATTTACAATTGTACCATAAGATATCTAGGAACAAATCTAACCAAAGAGGTAAAAGATCTGTACTCTGAAGACTAGAGAACTCTTATGAAAGAAACTGAAGATGATACAAAGAAATGGAAAAACATTCCATGCTCATGGAATGAAAGAACAAATA
The DNA here is from genome assembly GCF_024610735.1 of Ursus americanus. Lineage (NCBI taxonomy): Eukaryota > Metazoa > Chordata > Mammalia > Carnivora > Ursidae > Ursus > Ursus americanus. The sequence goes on along the minus strand of NC_142141.1, from coordinate 36,633,873 downwards.
TTGTTAAACTGTCTATATTACCCAAGCAACCTACACATTCGATGCAATCCCTATCAAAATAACACCAGCAATTTTCATAGAGCCAGAACAAGCAATCCTAAAATTCGTATGGAACTAGAAAAGACCCCAAACAGCCAAAGTAATATTGAAAAAGAAAACCAAAGCTGGCGGCATCACAATTCTGGACTTCAAGCTGTATTACAAAGTTGTAATCAAGAAGACGGTATGATACGGCCACAAAAACAGATGCTTAAATCAATGTAACAGAACAGAATGCCCAGAAATGGACCCACAACTATATGGTCAACTAATCTTCAACAATTCAGGAGAAAATATCCAATGGGAAAAAAGTCTCTTCAACAAATGGTGTTGGAAAACTGGACAGCTACATGCAGAAGAATGAAACTGGACCACTTTCTTACACCATACAAAAAAATAAATTCAAAATTGATGAAAGACTGAAATGTGAGACAGGAGTCCATCAAAATCTTAGAGAAGAACACAGGCAACAATCTCTTCGACCTTGGCCGCAGCAACTTCTTACTAGACATGCCTCCAGGAGCAAGGGAAAGAAAAGCAAAAATGAACCACTGGGATTTCATCAAGATAAAAAGCTTCTGCACAGCAAAGGAAACAGTCAACAAAACTAAAAGGCAACCAATGGAATGGGAAAAGATATTTGTAAAGGACTTATCCGACAAAGAGTTAGTATCTAAAATGTATAAAGAACTTCTCAAAATCAACACCCCAAAACAAATAATCCAGTTAAGAAATGGGCAGAAGACATGAAAAGACATTTCTCCAAGAAGACATATGAATGGCTAACAGACACTTGAAAAAATGCTCAACATCACTCATCATCAGGGAAATACAAATCAAAACCACAATGAGATACCACCTCACCCCTGTCAAGGGGAAACACAGGTTCCTAAACAGGAAATTTACACACTCTATAAAGTGAGTTATTTTTTCTAAATAACATCACAATGCAATTTTCAATGATGTTCAAATATTAACCATGACCAGATAAATAACTTAGTAACCACATAATATTAAATGCTTATTTTATTTATTTTACTTATTTTTTTATTTTCTTCTTGTCAGCTGTGATACCCTTTTTACTTTAAACCTATGTAGACTTAGTCTGTTACTGTAAATAAAAGACTAAACCAGCAAAGAATCTTAATTCTCATTCTGGCTTTACCAGTTATTAGCCATGTGACTTGAGCAGGTTATTTATTTAAAATCTCTGCCCTTGTCAGATGCTCATTTCCTATCATAGGCTCATTTTGAGGCTTAAATGAGATATACAAAAGTGCCTTGTAAAGCACTACATAAATGTTTTGATGGTGCTACCATAAAAGACATGATATAGGTCAACAAAGTTTCATTTGGATCTTTTATCTTACGATAAAAATTATAAAATATATAGTCTAATAAGGTTCAATATAAGAAAGATTTTTTTTAAATTAAGGTATAACTGACACATATCATTTTCAAGTGTACAACACAATGATTTGTTATTTGTATATAATAACAAATCAGTATGGGAAAGGATCACCATATTAAGTCTAGTTACCATGCATCACCATCATATTTACAAAGTTTTTTTCTTGTGGTGAGGAAGATCTGACCACTGATATTTCAGATGAAGTTACAGGGAATAAATACACTATTATTTTGTTCTTGTAAAGCAAATGGTGATTCTTAAGGAAATGGGTTTAGCCTATTCCACCAGGAGTAAAGCAAGTATGTTTACTAAAAAATATTTGATTTTTATCATGATATACAGCAAAGCAACTCATTATCAATTTTAAAAGTCTAAAATATGATAATTTCTTATATTCAACCAATGAAGCAAATTTCTGATGTCATTTTATCAGATGACGAGATATTATAAACATATCAAAATAGTGTCCTTCTCTCTACAAAAAGTTTAACTTTAACTAAATAAATTAATTTTCTTTAATATTTTCCTTACCCGTGACTTGAACAAGTGATCATATACTTCTAGTAGTCTAGGTAATGGCACTCCAATTTCATTCATTGTCTGTATTACAAAACCTACATCCCAGTTCAAAGTACAAACTTGCTGCTCTAAAAACTGCACAATAAAATCTGGAGAGGGAAAAAGATCAGAAATTAGAATTGTTACCTCTCCCCTCCTCAGCTTATTGAGAAAAAATAGCCACACATTGTGTAAGTTTAAAGTCTATAACATGATGATGTGATACATACATATATTGTGAAGTGTTCACTCCAGTAAGGTTTGTTAACAGGTTCTTCACCTTACATAATTACTCTTTTATTGTTACAGAATTGGGGAGCCTGGGTGGCTCAGCTGGTTAAACGGCTACCCTCAGTTCAGGTCATGATCTCAGGGTCCTGGGATTGAGAGTCCCGCCTGGGGCTCCCTGCTCAGAGGGGAGTCTGCTTCTCCCTCTGCCCCTCCCCTCTGCTTGTGCTCTCTCTCTCAAATAAATAAATAAAATCTTAAAAAAAAGAAAACCAGTGGGGTGCCTGGGTGGCTCAGTCAGTTAAGCGCTTGCCTTCAGCTCAGGTCGTGATCTCTGGGTCCTGGGATTGAGCCCTGCATCAGGCTCCCTGCTCAGCTGGAAGTCTGCTTCTCCCTCTCCCTGCCCCCTGCTCGTGCTCTCTGTCGCTATCTCTCGCTCTAAAATAAATAGGTAAAATCTTAAAAAAAAAAAAACCAAAAAACCAAAAACCAATTTTCAAAAAAATTTTTTTTACATAAATAAGTTATATATCAGAATAGGCAAATATACAGAGATATAAAGTACATTAGTGATTGCCTAGGGCTGGAGAGTGGGAAGGAACAGGGAGTGACTGCTAATAGGTACATGATTTCTTTCTGGGGGTGATGAAAATGGTCTAAATTTAATTGTGGTGATTGTTGCACAACTATGAATATGCTATACGATTTAAAGCTATTAGGGAAAAAATTACATTTTGGTGAGTTAGGAAAATACAAAAAGGTACAAGAAATAGAGACCACTCACAATCCCACTATTGGAGAGGACCCATTGATATTTCTTATTATATCCTCAATTTAACAGCTTTTCAGAAAAGAAATAAATTTAGAAATATTAAATGTGTTTTTTAAGTGCCTCACCCCCTTAGATGTGTAAGTTATTTATTTTGATCGTTCTAATTTTGGCCCCATTCTCACTTTTTACTACTTGTCATATCATAAATAAGATCATAATAGTACTGATCACATTCATATTTATGATACTCAAAACCTGAGACTGACCAATGTGAAATCCATGGGCAAGAAGAATCACTGAAAAGACTGCCACTGACTAAACCTACAACTTCCCTAGAATCTACCATACAAAAATTTTGCATATGTAATCGAATTTCTAAAAACTCTAAACTTGTTCTAGTTTGAAGCCCCCTGGAGCTTGTTTGCCATTGAAAGATGGAAAGAAGAAGAAGAAGGGGGGGGAGGAAAGTGGGGGAGAGAGGAGGGGAAGGAGACGGGGGGGGGGGGGGGGGAGGGGAGGAGGAGGAGAAGGAGAAGAAGAAAAGGCCTCTTTTACCCTAAACTTAATTGGGCTCAAAAATTAAAAATCTAAGTTGAAGCAGAAATATCCTCAAAAGAAATTATGTATAATATGGCCTTTTTATTATTAAAATTTTTATTCTGTTTCTCTCATTAATGAAATAGCATGGCAGTTTTAAATCCTATACTTATAAGAAAAAAAGCGTACGATTATAATGACTTTATTTCTTGCCATTTCCAGGAAATAAGTCGTAAATCAGAGATGGTCTATAAAAAAGTCTCTAACCTCATTAAATAAACAAACAATTTAATGTTATGTTGTGACCATTTTCCTGGTTCTCAACATTTTTCAAAGACCGTAGTGCTTAACATCCTACTTTACGGATGTATTTATGTTGAATCTATTCTTTTATTTTTTTAAGTAGGCTATAAGCCCAGCATGGAGCCCACCCAACATGGGCTTGAACTCATGACCCTGAGATCAAGGCCTGAGCTGAGATCAAGAGTTGGATGCTTAACCAACTGAGCCACTCAGGCACCCTGATTCTATTATTTTACAACTGAAGAAAACATTATACATTGGCGAATGGCTAATAATTAGAGTCATATACATAAAAATTATAGTAGTACAGTTCATTAAGGGGTTAAAAAATTGCATTTTTAACACAATTATTTGCAATTTTTAGAAAAGATTTATTTATTTATTTGAGAGAAAGAGTGTGAGCAGCGGGAGGGGCCCAGGGAGAGGGAAAATTTTCCAGCAGACTCCCTGCTCAGCGGGGAGCCCAATGTGAATCAGGGCTCGATCCCAGGACCCTGAGATCATGACCTCAGCCGAAATCAAGAGTTAGCCGCACAACCAACTGAGCCACCCAGGTGCCTTGACTATTTGTTATTTTAAAGAAAAATATGTCCTCAATATAATAAGAGCAGTTGAAGCAATCACAGATTGCCCATGCAGAAAAACACCAGCCATTTTTCTTTCCTCTTTAAACTCATAGAAGGTTACCAACAATATAATCATTACGGTCTGTTAGCACTATCCCCAGACAGATATATAAACTTGCAAGATCAAAGTTTCATATCTAACTATTTATCAACAAATCCTGCTATCTTTGGAGGTCTTTCTTTCTGGAGAGGGAGAATTAAACTGTTGAGCTAAACAGCAACAAAGAAACAATTCCACTCTGAAGAACATCATCTTTCCATGTCAATGAAGAAAACCATCAAAAGAAAACAAAACAAAACACCCATGACAGCACTTAAGGTTACTGCTTACCTAAAGGAAAGAAGCGAGGTGTGCCAGCATAAATTTTGCCAAGGAGCACAACCTTGAGACTAAGAGCATGCATTCTATCTGAGGAGCTCAACGCCACACTTTCACTCAATTCTGCAACAAAAAGACATGCCATTAGAAACCCAAACTGTTTTTAATGTGAGACGTTTAAATTGGCTATTTTATTCTGTTTCAAGGTACAAAATACCCTACAAATGATACTCTAATATAACGAGCAGATACTGTGTTTCTGTTAGTATCTGAAATACTTTCGTCTTACCAGGACACTGATTATGGGATTCTAAGGTAAGTGTCTCAGAATCCCTTATTAAGAAGTACAACCAAAAAATGACACATCCTTTTCTCAGAGTCCTCTCCAATATAAATTGAGGTCATTCTCTAGAGGACCACCTCTGCCACATTCTACCACATCCATGCACCCACCACTTACCTCTACTCAGGTATATACAATTTTCAAGAGCTCTAGATAAATGAAAGCCACTAGCAGCTTGCATTCCTCTACCAAGTCACTAAATAATGTATGCTAATATATTTGTAAGTGAGCACTTACCTTTCTCTATGATATCTTGCCAAAGTGTCTGCACCAATATAGGGTCTGAATAACCAGCACAATGAATTATTGCAAGTTTACACTCTGCAAGTTTAAACGGGTCAGCAAATTCCCCATAAAGCTGTCGGAGAAAATGCCAACATTATACATACAACCAGAGGTCGAGTCAGAAATTAATGATGCACTCCTTGAAAAATAGAAATGATCAAAGATTTTATCCAAAGTCCCTAAAATACGATATAAAGATGTGATGACATGCAGTTGGTCGTAACCTCAGATTAAGCATGGTGAAGGCTTGGTAAATACATTTAAATAGATTTCAACATGTGTGCCCTTTCTTTTCCCCTTGGCTGGCAAGGAGATACTGCAATAACATGTCTTTTATAATTAGCATTGTCTAGACCAGGATTTAAAGAATCATGGAAACACAAGTCTCAGGGTGCTTCATGGCACTTGGAGAAAGGCCCAAGAATTATTGAAAAAGGAACTGCTCTGAAGTACAGAGTGGGAGAGGCTTGGAGAGATAAGCAAAGATAAGTTACTTTTCCAAGACAAGAAGCAAGGCCAAAAAATAGATGGCAGGAGTTTTAACGAAGCTCAATGTGAGGCTGATAGATTCTTGATAGAAAGCGGCCTGGAAAGAGCAAGTTAGCTCTTCCTAAGAGTCATATACCACAGCAGTGATCCGTCAGCCCAGCGACATGCTCCCCAGGACGGCTTATCTTAATTTTGTGGAGATAGATTAATCTTTCTCATGAAACACAAAAGTAGAATGCAAAAGAAACAAGGAATTTGTAGATATTAGGTGACTGCTAGAGGAATTCAACTTGCTTTTTTATTACCTTAGTTATGTCCATTAGTTCAGAATCCAGCTGAGAAATTGCATCCTGTACAGAAGAATGATGGGAATACTGCCTTTGTAGTGTCTCTTGTATCTGAAGTTGGATCCTAGCAACCTAGTTTGGATTAAAAAAAAAGCAAGTCTTAAGTTCTTGATGATAAATCAACAAGTACTTCAAGGAATTATTCCTAGTATCTGAGTTTAAGTTGGTTAAAGTAAAAATAATGTATAAATAACAGCATAGTGACTGTAGTTAATAACACTGTATTGCATTTTGAAAGTTGCTGAAGAAAATAGATTGTAAAAGTTCTTAATCATAAGAAAAGAATTTTGTAATTATGTATATGGTGATAAATGTTAATTAGACTTATGGTGATCACTTTGCAATATCTAAACATACTGAATCATTACATTGTACACCTGGAACTAATACAATGTTATAAACAACAACAAAAAAAATGTACAAATGAAGACTTCTATCATAACAAACTAACAGCTCTTCACCACAACATAAAGATCTCACAGGAAGTATACTATGGCTGAGAGACTTTGCTACCACTCTAACACCCATCTCTCCCACGAATGTAGCCAGACAACGGCTAGACCGTATTTTCCAACCTCCTCTGTAGGGAGATATGGCCATAAGACTAAGTTCTGTTTAAAGGAATGCAAGTGGAAGTAAAGTACGTCACTTCAGGGCTAAGGTCTTTAAAAGAGGGACTGTGCTTCTTACATGTTCTTTTTTCTCTTACTCCCTCTGACAGAAGAAAAAGATAAGGCCATAGGGAATGATTAGAGTCAGAAAATAGAACTTGGGTATTAAAATCAATCAAGTGGAAGAAAGCCACTGGCCAGTCAGGGACACCCACTCTATGTGATATTTGTGAATGAGAAATAAGCTTTTGTATTTGGACCACTGTATACTTTTGGGTCTCTTTTTTTTTTTTTTTTTTTTTTTAAAGATTCTATTTATTTATTCGACAGAGATAGAGACAGCCAGCGAGAGAGGCAACACAAGCAGGGGGAGTGGGAGAGGAAGAAGCAGGCTCATAGCGGAAGAGCCTGATGTGGGGCTTGATCCCATAACGCCGGGATCACGCCCTGAGCCGAAGGCAGACGCTTAACCGCTGTGCCACCCAGGCGCCCCACTTTTGGGTCTCTTAATTAGGGCAGCTTAGCCTACTCTACTTCATTAGCTTCCAGAATCTACTTATTAGCTTCCAGAATAAATGGAAAATGTGATATAGTCTTTGTGTTGGAACAGTTGGGAAAAAACCTTTAAAAAAGCCACAGAGAAAAAATTTAATTACAGCAATGTCTTGTGACCCAATAAAGGATATATGTTTAAATATGAAAATAAATACATACAGGCAGAAGAGACTAGAATTACTAATACTGACTGCTACTGACCTATGCCTTAGTAAAGGAAGAAGGGAAAATGGAATAAATGCAGGCAAAGTCTAAGTATCTTTAGCGCTTACTTCCATTTTTTCTTCCAATTCATGAAGGAATTCACCATCTGCAGCTATCGATGAAATGGCTGTGGAACTTTTGGCACTAAGAATGGCTCGAGCAATGTACTCTAGTCGCTGCTGAAGTGAAATTTCTGTGCTGGGGGGAAAAAACCTTATTTTTATTTATATGAATTCTTAAGGATCCAATATACAAATATATTAATTATGATGCACTATTTTGTATATACCAAATGAACATAAAAGGCCATTCGAAACTTGAAAAAACTATTAGAGGACTTCTAATAAAAGAGAGCTACAGTTTAAGGCAACAAGGAAACAAATACTTAAGTTTACATCCAAAAAAGTAACTTCCTATTTTAAAACTTTAATTCAGTATATTAAAACTTGGATTCTTCTAACACTAGGAAAATGCTCTTTGTCACTCCTCCTATTTTCACTTCTCTACCTTAATATGGCTAATACTATATGTGATCCTCCACAAAGCAACTTGAGTGACCTCTTAAAAACAAAAATCAGATTATGTCACCTGCCTTCACCTACTCCTTTAACCTCCTCTCCTTTCACCTGCTCCAGTGTTCACCATCTCCAACCCCTCTTTCTTTTTTGTATCCTAAACATGATAAACTTGAATCTGATACAGTGCTCTGCAGAGAATATTATTGCTAAGCTTGGACCATTTCCTCCAATTCTTTAATAGCTGTCATTCTTGTCATTTGAGAATCAATTTTCATAACAATTTGACGCCTTCTCTGACCAATCTTTTTTTTTTTTTTTAAGATTTTATTTATTTATTCAACAGAGACAGAGACAGCCAGCGAGAGAGGGAACACAACCAGGGGGAGTGGGAGAGGAAGAACCAGGCTCATAGCAGAGGAGCCTGATGTGGGGCTCGATCCCATAACGCCGGGATCACGCCCTGAGCCGAAGGCAGACGCTTAACCGCTGTGCCACCCAGGCGCCCCTTCTCTGACCAATCTTAACTAAAGCAGCTCCTCGCCCTCCTTCCCCACCAGGCCCTTTGTACTATATTATCCTATTTTTATTATATTTATAGAACCTGAACTTGTTTGTGTCTGTGGTCTATACCTACTAGAATGGGAGCTCTTGGGAACAAAGATGGTGTTTACATTGTTCACTACTCCTTTCTGCATGCCTTGAACATACATCAGTGGTGGTCAAAATCTATTTGCTGGGCGGCTGGCTAGCAGGTGTTAGAAAGCCCCAAGCATGTATTCACCTCCATGGTTACCATCTTCAGTCCTTTCTAATCCCCTATCAGACTTGGTTCTTTGACATTACAAAGTGACTTGGCATTAAAAACAAACACACTGATTCATTTAGTTGTTGGCAACCTCTTACACCAACCAGTATTAAATTTAACTTTTGATATCCCCATTAATTCCAATTTGAATCAGGAAAAAACTAGCTTTCTTTTACTTTCAGAGATCTTAAACTGTCCTTCTATATAGCTATGGCTCCCATATTTTTCCCCTTCTAAAAAAAAAGAAAGGGATGGAAGGAGGGAGGAAGGAAGAATTAACTCCTTTCTCCCCTCTATCTTTCAAAGGACAGGTGTAGATGACAGTTACTTAGCACTGACCATCTCTTAATGTTGCACATAAAGGACTGTTCAGTACAACTAGGACCTGTTTCTAAAAGAGCTTCCCTTTCTTTCCCTTCTCATCTCTCAAAAAAGCCCTACTTGAACCAAACATATTAAAAGTGGGTAACATTTCCAAATTATTTAAAATAGAAATTCTATAGCTGCCAATTTATTTGCTGCAGCCTATATATGCAAAAAGAGTGCAGTGAGAAAGAGAGCAACATTATAGTTGGAAAAATATTTCATTGTGGAAAAAGATGGTAAGCTGAGAGCTAGAGTAGAAGGACAGTGTATCTCACATGAGGAAATTAGGTTATATGTGTTATGTATAAAGTAGATATGGATAATGAGTGTTCTTAAAAGTTAGAGAATTTCTGAATATTTTATTTATTTAATTTTTTAAAAAGATTTTACTTATTTGACAGAGAGGGAGAGAGACAGCAGAAGCAGGGGGAGTAGCACAAGAGGAAGAAGCAGGCTCCCCGCTGAGCAAGGAGTCCAATGCAGGACTCATGCGGACCTTGATCCCAGGACCACAGGATCATGATCTCAGCCAAAGGCAGACACTTAACGACTGAGCCACCCAGGCATCCCTTCTGAATATTTTACAGTAACAATATAACAAGAAAAAGGTCAATAAATATTAATGGAAGGCCAATTAAGAATACACACGTACATACTTACACTTGCTATTACAGTCATATCTAGACTCTTTAACTTTTATTTATTTTTAAAGTAGGCTCTATTCCCAGCATGGGGCTTGAACTCACGACCCTGAGATCAAGAGTCACATGTTCTACCGACTGAGCCAGCTAGGCGCCCCATAAATTACCATTCTGATTAACTTGGTTTAAAAACAGCTTTGCTTCCACAACCTCTTCTTCCTAACTTAACCGATCTTCAGTTTTTAGAAATAGGACTCGTGTTATTTTGGCGAAGAAGATTCCAAACGAAAATACAAGGTCAAATTAATGATCTGTCCAAGATTATATTAAATTGTTTTGATATAATAATCTAACTAGAAATTTTAATGCTTTCTTTAGTAAGATTTTTAACAATCTTCAACATATATGCCCAAATTTTTTTGGTAATTTAAAACAATAATAGAGCAGAGGAAATTAAGTCTAGAATTAGTAAAACATTTAGAATTATAAAGCCTTTAAGAAGTTTTTGTCCTTTTAATTAAAAATATTAATTAACTGCTTAGTAGGAAAGAATCTAAAGACATACTTTAAAGAAGAGATTTAGAAGATAGTTTCACTAGAGAGGGTCGGTCTTGGGTATTTAGTACCTCCTATACATTATTAAAAAAAAAAAGAAAAAATTGTAAACTTTAGGTAAATCCAAGTAAAAGCATAAAAACTCTACATAGGTATAACCTGAATAAGGTTTTATTTAATTTCTGAAATCTGGATGTATTATAGGTCAGTTATCAATCATTATTCATAGTAGTAAGTGTATTATACCATACCTATGCATGTCAGCCAATTTGGACAGGACACGAGCAGCATTACTAAAGCTTCTGTTCTTTTCATAATACCTCCACAGTAAATCCATATAACGAACTTTGTTTTGATCAACTTTGGCCATTCGGACTAGATGTGGCTCCAGAAATGGAGAAGCAATCTGCAAATTATACAGTCACTCAGAAACATTTTCTGGACTAGTCACTTGCTCTTTATGTAGTAACTATAACATTTTAAGACAACTACAGGTATGCCTTGCTTCACGAATACATAAGCAAAATTATAATCCAAAAACAGAGGCCAATTTTTTTCATCATAAATGATTTTTGTCTTACCAGTGTTAACTGAAAAGTTGCTAAGATAGTTGAATTAGGCTAATTAAACTAATAATTCAGTTACAAATGTTTTTTAATTTTTATTTTTTTGAGAGAGACAGAGAGAGCATGAGCCCAGGGGGGGGGGGGCCTCCCCAGCAGGCTCCATCTCACGACCCCAGGATCACAACCTGAGACGAAATCAAGAGTCGGACACTTAACGACTGAGCCACCCAGGCACCCCCAATTACAAATCTTTTAATAAACTTTCAAAACATAGCTATTGATTCCTAGACTCTGAGCTCAAAGACATCCTTGCCATTATCAAATGTCACACATTTATTTTACAGAATATTGAGACTTAGGATAGTAAAAAGACATGTATGAAGTCACATACTGAATTAATGGCAGAGGTAATGCCAAGTCTAGGACTCCTAATTCATAATCAAATGCTTTCCATCCCACAGTATAAAAAACTCAAATCAGCTTCAAAATAACAAGAAAATTAGAGCAATAGTTTGTTTTGCCCACTAGGGAAAGGTAAGACATTACTTGGCTTGACATTAACACCTAATGGTAGGTTCAGGATAAGAAAATGAATTTCCTGTATCTATGTATTTTTTATTTTTATTCATTATTTTTAAAGATTTTATTTATTTGACAGAGAGAGCGCGTGCGCACGCACAAGCAGAGGGAGTGGCAGGCAGAGGGAGAGGGAGAAACAGGCTCCCTGCAGAGCAGGGAGCCCGATGCAGAGCTCGATCCCAGGACCCTGCAATCATGACCTGAGCCAAAGGCGTAGGCTTAACTGAGCCACCCAGGCACCCCTCCTTCAACTATGTATATGCTACCTGAAAATACAAATTAACAATACTGGAATAAAAAAATTGTTTTACCTGCAATAGCTTATCTGCAAGATCAGCTTGTATTAGCCAATTATAAAGGGCAATACTAAAGAGCTCATCTTTGGATCGTTGAGACAATTTAAGCATCTGTTCAAACTAAAATAAAAAAAAATAGTAAAAATTAGCAGTTAAAGGCTCTCTTGCTGGACATCATAAACATCAGCCTTATAAAACCCTGAAATCAAGAATTCTTAAAGGCTTATTTCTAAGAGCTACTATCTTTCCCAAGAGGAGCTGCCACCACTACCACATAGAACTTCTTAAAACAATGTATTTTCAGGATAAAAACATGCTATGTCCCTTACATGATGTCCTGCTTCTTCATTACTCAGCATGTTGGGATCAGATGACAATACTGGAGGCCCAGGTTTTTTGGGTACACTGGGAGACTGAGGAGCAGCCTTACTTTGATTTACCAATTCTTGAAGTGTATCTGTAATACACTTATAACTGTTTAATCTGAAAAAACAATGGAAAAGGAGCAACTGCATTATTTAATTAAATAGCAACTGACTTATCTAACTTAAATACACAGAGTAATTTGAAGACTATTTTGGGGAATAGATATATGTACACACACATATATTTGGTATAAAAATAATATAAATTGTATACTTTTTCTAGGTTTGAGAAACATGTGGTTAACCATAAAAGGGTGAAGTCATAAAAATTAATGTATTACTAAGAACCAGGTTTTTGATAGGTTATATATTTCCTTTATGGACACACATTTTTCTTCTTCTTTAACAGTCACTACTAATTTGTGAACATTTAAAAATCATTCCATAAAATAAAAATACTAATCTTCACCCAGAACGAGAAATTAGATGGGGAAGAGATGGTTCCAAATAAGTTATCTCATTTAAAAATGACATTAGTAAAGTGTCATAAAAACCACAGAGGCAAGTTCAAAAGCACTGATAAGTCCTTAAGAATTTCCACCAAACTAAAACTTGAACCCTAAGCTAAGAATTATAATCCTAATTTAGGCCTGTGATAAAATCAGACATTTTTAAGTGAAAGCATAATTCAATTTTATAAGTGTTTTACTTAAAATATCATTTTCCTAATACAGTCAATCAAACTTTACACAAAGGAAAGTCTGTATCCAGAAAGTTGGTAAGCTGCTAAGGTAATAAAACTTGCCTTTCTTGGAAAGCCTGCAGTCCCACAATGTCTTCTTCTGGTTCTCCATGTTTATAAAAATGAAGTCCAAGACCCTGAGGATCTTTTTTTTCTGCAGCAGTAAGAGAGAGCTCCACTACACCCTCATAAAAACGGACTAATGGGAAAGAAAAAGGACAAAGAGATAAGGCTTATTAAGCTGGATGCGTTTTTCCTTAGCTGGTTTATAAAAATCAAGGTTTTTATGTCTCTACTGTATGCTAGTCACCTTGATGACACTATCATAAAATATGTCTGGTGAATATACCAAAGAACAAGGTACCAACATGCCTAAAAGGCTGCTATTAAGTATATTTCCTTCATTGGAAAAAAATTTTCAAAGTTGGAATAACCAAAGGAAAGGTTTCAGTTTCTTGATGAAAAAAAAAAAAAAACACCTTAGAATTCAAAACAATATCTGTGCTAGGAGTTATTACTTTTACATTACGCTAGATTTGATTTAAAGTAATTTAAAAACAAGCAGACAGGTACTGTTTTAAAAAATTAGTCAAAAGAATGTAAAGCATCCAAAAAATAAATGTAACCCAGGAAGCTATCTAATAGATAGTTTAACTGGACAAGGACCAAAACTCCGTGTTAAGAAGTTACGTATTTCAAGATATAAAAAGAGCATCATAGTTTTTGCATAGGCTAGTGCACTCATCAGATACTAGAACACAAGGCATGAATTTCCTCCGTCATATCACTTGGGAAAGTGAAGTGGAAGAGGGAATTGCTTATTTTATTCAGTCATTTGTCCCCTGAGTTAAGAAAAAGATATGAAGAACATTTTGTTTCTCACCTTGTCTATACTGAGCACAAACATTGGAAAGGTCCACTTGACTGCTGATTTTCTGATATTCCTTTAAGGATTCTCTTAACATTCTTTCCTTTTCAATCTTATTTTGAACTTGTCGAGAACGCTGAAGGAGTTCATTTGCCTAGAATTAGAGATAACAAGAACTTAAAAAGATGCAAAATCCAGCACACAGATGACGTTATCAACATAAGTTTTGGTCTATGTCTCAATTTACATCTGGTTTATTATCATAAAAAATAAAAACAACTCTACAAACTTACTTCTTCTTAATTTTAGGCAGAAAAAATTTTGACCAAAAAATCCTAGCTATTTTTAATTCCTCTCACAAATATTTTAAGCAAGATAGCTTTTGACTGGTAAATCTCTTGCCTAGTCAATACATTATTGGTCAGCAGGCAATCCATGTGATACTGATTTTTTAAATTATTTTCACCTGTAAGAAAGGATCAATAAAAATTGCCCAATTAACTCTAACTTATTATAGACTTGAAGTTTTCATAACTTTTAATTTCTAAGGAGAAACATATTTAACCATTTAAAAAAACATGGTCTAGAAATACTAACAAGATTCTTTATGAAAAACTTAAATAAACAAGGATTTTTAAGAAATGATGTATTCCAACTCTTTTCATCATACAGAGGAGGACTCTGGAGGCCAAGGGAGGTTAGGAGACCTACCCAAGAGATGTCATTAAGTAAAAGATGGTTTCTGATTCCAGTTCTATTGTGCTTTTCATACCATGAAACCCCTTTAAGAAACACTGAAATACCTAATAAAGCATCATACCTTAGAACAAATTGCATCATCAGTGCTATACAGAAGTGGGCAGATATCCTGTAAGTGTAAACTAATGCCATCAACAGCAGCATTATCTCTGATGTAGCAGTTGATAAGAGACGCAATTAACGCCCCTGTCAGTTCCTTGTCCCTGATTACCAGATCTTTAAACGTGGTGATTTTCAGCTGCTCTTGAAATTCCTAGGAGTGTAAGAGAAAGTCCTTTTTTCTATCAAAAATATATGAACATCCTATTTCTAGCCAGAACAAAATTTCTTTAATAATTTAAAATAACCAAAAAATTAATACACTCTATAATTCAAAAGAGAAAATATGCTAAACTATACCAGACTAACACATTTTTGCAAACTTTCATAGAATCATACAGAACTGTTAACCCACAGTGTGACCAGTACAGATCTCTCAATTTACAAATGAGAAAAGTAAAATGTAGGCAGAACCAAAATTAGAGCCAGGTCTCCTGATTTTAGTCATAATCAGAAAGAACAATCACTTAGCTACATTAAAAAATGTTGGGCTTACAGGGTGCCTGGGTGGCTCAGTTGGTTAGGCATTTGACTCTTGATTTCAGCTCAGGTCATGATCTCAGGGTGCTGAGACTGAGCCTTGACTCGAGCTCTGCACTGAGCATCGAGCCTGCTTAAGATTCTCTCTCCCTTTCCCTTTGTCCCTCCCTGCCCCCATGCTTTCTTGCTCTCTCTCAAAAAAATAAAAAATAAAAATAAAAATCTTGGGCTTCCATTTATTTTTCCTAAATGTTAGGATTCTATTTAAAGCCTTCTAACAGGGGCACCTGGGTGTCTCAGTCATTAAGCCTTTGGCCCAGGGCATAATCCCAGGGTCCTGGGATCGAATCCGGCTCCCTGCTCTGCTGGGAGCCTGCTTCTTCCTCTCCCACTCCCCCTGCTTGTGTTCCCTCTCTCGCTGGCTGTCTCTCTGCCAAATAAATAATAAAATAAAATCTTAAAAAAAAAATAAATAAAGCCTTCTAACATGCACCTGGGTAGCTCAGTCAGTTAAACGTCCTACTCTTGATCTCAGCTTAGGTCTTAATCTCAAGGTCGTGAGTTCAAACCCCACTTTGGACTCCATGCTGGGTGTGGAGCCTACTTTAAAAAAAAAAAAGCCTCCTAACATGGGAGTTTGATCTCATTTTGAACAAATGGAGTCCTAGGGGCGCCTGGGTGGCTCAGTCAGTTAAGTGTGTGCCTTCCGCTCAGGTCACGATCCCAGGGTCCTGGGATTAAGCTCCAAATCAAGCTCCCTGCTCAAAAGGGAGCCTGCTTCTCCTGCTCCCTCTGCTGTCTGCCCCAGTTGCGCTCTCTCGCTGTCAAATAAAATCTTTAAAAAATATAAAAAAATAAATGTGGCATTCTAAAGTACTGAGATGATTTATGCTTTATTAAAATACTCTGTTTAGGGATTTGACTATTTATTCTAAATTTCACCATAAATCCAATCCATATTCCAATTTTTTAACTAATATGTAATTTGGATTCCTTGAGCAAAAACCCATGATGCAAGGAAGGAAGCTTCAAAGATGAATCACAAAAAAGATGCCTAGCCTAAAAATTTACTTACATTATGTTTACCATCCAATAGGACTAAAAATCATTAATCTACCTGGCATGGAAAAGAAAAGCTTTTATAGTTAAACATATCCCCTGAGTTTTTAAAAGGCAAAAAAAAGTATGTGCTTAAAATAAACAAAGCCACCAACAAAACAACACACTGGACACTACTGAAAAGAACAAGGGGGACTGCCTTTTAACTTTGAAAATTGGTACTTAAAAGTCAAGCATTAAACATTTCAGGGTAACCAAAGGCCCTAGAGGATAAGGGAAAATTTCCCCCCCCACAGAATTGCAGTGATTAAATATGGAAGAAATCACAGATAGAGAAAAATGACCACTTCATAATCTTAAGTGAAATAGCTAATTCAGGTAATGATTCATCAATGGATGATGAAAGCTTGATGAAACTCTTGATGGGGAATTTCACAATGGCAGGACCTGAATTCAGTAATCAAGCTTAGTACCACTAAAAGTGGGACAACAATATCACTAAAAGCAGGACAATTAAAACTTGTGTCTTCTAATACAGTTTGACCCACAAACCACTGCATATGAAGTATTCTATTCATCCTCGAATAAATTGACCTGAATTTAATCAAGACTTTGCAGACTAACTTCCATCATATAGAAAATGCTGGAATAGAGGGATAAGTTCACTCCAAGGAGGTAAAGGCAACCTTAAGGTACAAGACTGATGACCTGATTCTTTCCTGGCAATAGCAAGGAACAAAAGAAAGGAAAATGGCTCAGACTGACACAGATTTATTAATAATCAAATTCAACAAGTGAACCAAATGTTTAAATTCTGATCTGAACAAACCAATCCGTAAAAAGATATTTTTAAGACACAGAAATTTCTTTTTTCTTTTTTTAAAGATTTTATTTACTTATTTGACAGAGAGGCAGCGAGAGAGGGAATGCAAGCAGGGAGAGTGGGAGAGGGAGAAGCAGGCTTCCCGCTGAGCAGGGAGCCCGATGCAGGGCTCGATCCCAGAACACTGGGATGATGACCTGAGCTGAAGGCAGACGCTTAACGACTGAGCCACCCAGGCGCCCCAAGACACAGAAATTTCAAACACTACCAAAAAATTATTAATATTGCCAAGTATGCTGATGACTTATTCAAAGAAATGTCTACCTTTTAAAAGTTTATTTAAAAATTTTTATTTTCTAATTAATTTTAAGGCAGATTGCCACACAGTGCCTCATTTGGATGTCTGGAGCCCTGGAAGCTTGACATTCTACAAATGGACCTTGAGAGCGCATTTGGAGGTTCCAGCAGGGACGCACAGCTACTCTTATACTCTTGACCGAAGAATGGTCCTCCTCTATCAGGGAAGGTCATCCTCTTTGAGCACAAAGCTTTGGAAGGGATGCACATGGAATGGTAAGGGAGAAAGGGGACACCTGCTTAGCCAGTCAGATCAGCCGAGTCAACCCTGGTGATCAATGGGTGCGACAGATTCACATCACAACTCTCTTTAGAAATACACAGTAAAGTATACAGGAATGAAATGATATGACATCTAGGATCATCTTTAATTTGGTAAAGAAAAAGAGAATAGATTAATGAAAATTGATAAAATCTTGAAAATGCTGAATACAAGTGTATATGCGGATTATAATGTAGTATTTACACTATTTTTGTGTATGTTTAGAAATGTTCACAATAATAGGTAGGAATACATTCCCCCCCAGTGGCCTAACATTTAAATGAATGCAAATTTCCATTATACTTAAAAAGGATTCAAATGAGGACAGCAAGAGAAATATGACCCATTTTTTCTCACAATGGTAAACATCTTTCTTTAAAACTAAGAATGTTTAATTTAAGTCATTGGACTCTTTGAAATTACATGCAAAAATTTTGTGGATGTATCTGTATGCATTCTTTGAGGGTGTGAAGAAAGAGTATTGATCAAATTCCCAAAGGGATCTGAAACCCAAATAATGGTTACAATCTACTGTTTAAAAAAAATATTTTTGGTAAAGATTTCATTCATATATCAAGATAAAATTCTCACATACTGTAAAAACTTGTGGTTTCGACAAAGCAGATCCCTCAAGTTTTCATGCTTTAGTGCGATCTTCCATTAAGATTTCCATTAAGCAGATACTAACCTCATCATAATCTAAATGCCTCTCCCCAAAAGTCCCCTCCCAAACCCAAGTGTAAGATTAAAGCTCACTCAAAAGAAAACTAATCACAGCATTAACAGTATGATCTTAAGGGAAAAGAAATCCTACCTTCTGAAGTTCTCCTACAATGACAGTGAATTGATGTTCACAAAGAAGCTTCCATAAAGCCAGAGCCTGGTATGATTTTCGAACCAGCTGCTGGATTGCCTGAAGTGAAACCTTTTCACTCAGTTGAGCCTCTAATTACAAAACACAACTAATGAAGTTTTATACAATGACACAGGTTGTTTTAAATAAAACAACACTTCACTTTCAATAAGAACAACTATAGTTAAGGCTGAAATCTTCACTGGTCTCCTCCCTCCCCTCATCATAGCCAACAATGATCACGACTCGTTGAATTCATGCTTTTATCCTGTCATTATGCGTATATGTGTCTGTGTGTGTACACATAAACAACAAAAACACTGCTGTTTTTAAATAATTTACACCACTGCTTTTTCCACCCAGCTGTATTTTCATACGTTATCTATATTTAGTAAGTATAAACCTAGTAAACTTAAATTACTGGATGTTCCATCATGTAAGTATACCACAATTAGGTCAATTTTGCACCTTAATGACATTTATATTGTCTCCCATGCTTTGCTACTAGAACAGTAATGCAATAAACATCCTTAAGAAAGGACTCCTGGAAAGCGCCGTCAGATTTCTCTAGGACTATGTTCCTCAAACCCTGGATTAAGAAATCAGATTCAATCAGTCAGTCATGACAGCTTTTTTTCCCCCCTTAAAAAGGAAATAGAATTGGGATGCCTGGCTGGCTCAGTCAGTAGACCATGCAACTCTTGATCTCAGGGTTTTAAGTTCAAGCCCCATACTGGGCATGGAGGCTACTTAAAAAAAAAAAAGGAAATAAAATAAAAAAGGAAAATATTAGAGTATAAAAGAGGTAGTTATTTCCTACAGTTTTGTTTCAGTTGTGTACGTATGCTTTCAAACATCTGGGTCATAACGTAAAATATATTTCTTACTATAAGGAAAAAAGTCTGATAAAGACTGCTATACGATGTATCCTTAGAAGTGAAACTGCCAGCTTTTAATGTATATGCATTTTCAGCTTTTACAGGATATGATCAAATTGCTCTCCAAAGCAGTCATTTCAGTGTACGTGTGCCGGCAATATGAACTCTCCCTTCTGTCTTAATCCTTACCAATGCTTGGTACTGTCAGGCTTAAGACCTTACTGAAGTACCATTAACAGTAATGAAAAAATGTTTACAAAATAGTAAACATAAAACTATATTTTGCAGGAAGGGACAAGAGTAAATGGCTGGGTCTTATTTAGCAAAGATCTATCAGCCAGAAATGGCTCAAATAGAACACAAAAATTCTTTACAAAAACTGAATGGCAGGCAAAATTTAAGCAATGATTTATTATTCCATATTATTTCTGTAAACATTGATGATTATAGGTTTTCCATTACCTTGCTCTTTCCATGATTGTTACCATTTACAATAGACAAAAAAAAACAAAAAACAAAAACCAAAAAAACCCCAAAATTTTATTCACACTTTTAACTCTATAAAAAGGTATGTCCCTATCATTAGGAAAATGCAAACCAAAAACCACAATGAGATACCACTTTGCATCCACTAGGATGGGTACTATAAAAAGAGAAAAATAAGTGGTGAAGATGTGAAGAAATTGAAATATTTTGTGCACTACTAGCAGAAATGTAAAAGGGTGCATAGAAAATAGTACGGCAGTTCCTCAAAGATTAAAAACAGAATACCATACCATCCAGCAATTCCATTTCTGGGTATATAACAAAAGAACTGAAAACAGGGACTCAAATTTATATCTGCACACTATGTTCACAGCAGAATTACTCACAATACCTCAAAGGTGGAAGCAACCCAAGTGTTCAAAAACCCAACTGTTTTTTCTGCATGAAAAAACACCCCCAAACCAGCATTCATTTGTTTTGTAGCAAGCCACACCCTGCCAAACTCCTTCCCCAGAAACCACACACATCATTTCGGCATCAAGCCGCCACAACTTTGAAATGTGTCTATGGACACCTGTGCTTTAGCTCTAAATGTGTCCTAAGGTGGGGCTCCTGGCTGACTCGGTTGGAGGAACATGTGACTCTTGATCTCAGGGTCATGAGTTCAAGCCCCACAATGAGCATAGAGATTACTAAAAAATGTAAATAAACTTAAAAAAAAAAAGTGTCCTAAGGAACTGAAAAGCCTAAGAAAGGTTATTTTTTGGGGTCTGGGAATGCTCAAAAAATTTTCCATATAAATTAATGGTAATTACTTCCTCACTTTATGCCATTTCGGCTTACGAAAGGTTTCACAGGAACACTACTTTCAGATAGCAGGGGAAACCTGGGTAGACAAAGAATGCATATTGTCTTAAAAAGGAAATTCAGACATATGCTACAACACAGATAAACTCTGAAGACATACACTAATTGAAATAAGCCAGTTGCAAAGCTGGTCACTGTATAATTCCACTATATAATTCCACTGACATGAAGTACATAAGGTAGTCAAATTCAGAGACAAAAAACAAACAGAAAACGACTGACAGTTGTTAGGGACTGGGGTGGTGCCAGAAATGGGGAGTTGTTTCATGGGTACAGAGTTTTGTAGGAAGATGAAAAAAGTTCTGGAGATGGATAGTGGTGATGTTGGCACAACAATGTGAATGTGGTTAAAAATGGTAAATTTTATACTATGTCTATTTTACAATTCAAAAACTTACGTTAAAAAAAAGGTATCATATTTTCTTGTAAAGGAAAGGAAAAAACTTTATGGGCTGATAGTTATGGAAATACATGAGATCCATACTGCCCACTTTTCTCAACCACACTGGTGTTATTTTAATTAAAAATATTTGTGTTATCAGGGGCACCTGGGTGGCGCAGTCGTTAAGCGTCTGCCTTTGGCTCAGGGTGTGATCCCAGCGTTCTAGGATCGAGCCCCACATCAGGCTCCTCTGCTAGGAGCCTGCTTCTTCCTCTCCCACTCCCCCTGCTTGTGTTCCCTCTCTCGCTGGCTGTCTCTGTCAAATAAATAAATAAAATCTTTAAAAAAAAATAAAATAAATAAAAATAAAAATATTTGTGTTATCAAAAAAAAGATCTTATTGAGAGATGTCCACCGTTTTCTATTCAATCCACTGTTTTCTACCTGATGAATAAAATTCCTTATTGGGGTCAGGTAACAGTCAAGTGAGCAGAAGGAATAACTCACCATGAAACTTCCTCTGCAGTTCCTGTTGCATCTGCTGGGTATTTCCATTTTCAGGACGCATGAATCCTATCAGCCTCTGCTGCACTTTGGCAGTTGTACTGAAACAAATTCCAGAATGTGTATTTGTGTTTTCAACAGCTTTACTGAGATATAATTTATACACCATACAATTCAACCACTTAAAGTACACAATTTAGTTTTTCAAAATATATTCATAGGGTTGTGCAACTATCACCACAATCTAATTTTAGAATGTTTTCACCCACTCTCTATTAGCAGTCAATCCCCATCTCTCCCACACCTACCCTAAGTAACTGCTAGTCTTTCTGTCTCTTTAAGTTTGCCTATTCTGAATATTTCATATAAATGAGCTGGGATTCATTGTTAATACTCTTTTCCTCTGCAGAATAGTGAAATAATCACTGGCGAATCAATGATGATTTAAAACTGAAGCATTTTAATCGCTTGGATGCTTAAAGTTTCAATTACTTGGTTATCCTGATGTCCATTTTATTCAGAAAGGCTGGATAAATGGTTGCTTCTTTTTATCTGCCAAATTTAAAAGTAATGAATTGTTTTCTAGCATCCTTCAAAGATGAGCAGTATTTTGGTTTCAAGTTACATAATAAAACCCACCTTTTTCCATGTGCAGTTTTATGAGTTTTGACAGATGCGTAGTGTCCTGTAACTACCACCACAACCAAGATACAGAACAGTCCCACCATGCCCCAAAATTCTCTTGTGCTATCCGAATTATTTTCTCACCCATAAGCCTGGCCACCACTGATCTCTTCTTTATCCCTATACATTGTTGTTGTTGTTGTTGTTTTTTAAGATTTTATTTATTTATTTGACAGAGAGAGAGTAAGACAGCACAAGCAGGGGGGTGGCAGAGGGAAAGGAAGAAGCAGGCTCACCATTGAGCAGGGAGCCCAACTTAGGGCTCAATCCCAGGACCCCGAGATCACGACCTGAACCTGAGGCAGACGCTTAACCAACTGAGCCACCCAGTTACCCCTACTCCTATAAGTTCTGCCTTTTCTAGTAGGTCATATAAATCAATTCTGGCTTCTTTTCTATAGCAAAATGCATTTGAGATTCATCCATGTTGTTGCATATATCAGCCCTCTGGAGAATGTCAGTCTTGCTGTTTGTTTCAGCAGGTAATCTATCTAGTGAAATCTGGTATTCACATCATAAGTGCTAATTGTCATGAAAAAGGGAAAATAAAAGAGCTCTTAGAATTAAAATTACAATGGCCAGAAAAAAAATGTATCAATGAAAGCGAACAGATGCTATTTTTTTAAAGATTTATTTATTTATTTGAGAGGGAGAGAGAGAAGCAAGAGCACAAAAGCAGGGAAAGGGAGAAGCAGACTCCCCGCTGAGCAGAGGGCCTGATGCAGGACTCAACCCCAGGACTGAATAGATTTGGGGCACCTGGGTGGCACAGTTGGTTAAGTGCCAGACTCCTGGTTTCGGCTCAGGCCATGATCTCAGGGTTGTGAGACTGAGCCTAGCATCAGGCTCTGTGCTCACTGCAGAATCTGCTTAAGACTCTCTCCCCCCTCCTTCTGCCTCCCCCAAAGTAAATAAATAAATCCTAATACACACACACACACACACACACACACACACACACACACACACATATATATATATTTAATGATTGAAAACATCAACTCTAGGAATTCCATAATCTATAGACCCATAACAACAAAAGAAAGGAAAAAAGGAAATTATGGAAGAAAAGAGAAGAAACTGAAGCTAGATCCAGGAGAGTTAACAGGATTTTCCCGAGAAGGGAAATGATCAGATAGTACAAAAAATAAAAAAATAACAGAAGAAAATTCACCAAGGCTTAAGTCTAGTTCTAAGTACTTGTTGAGATAGTTCTCAACACTCACTGAAGAAAGACATCTGAAGACACGTCGAAATTCCTAAATTTTCAGTAATAAAGACAAAGAGCATAAAAAACTTCAAAGTAAAAAATAAATAAATTAAAATAAATAAATGAAAAACTTCAAAGTAAACACAAGCCATTTACAGAGAAAAGAGAATCAGAAAGGCAATGTATTTTTCCTCTGCAATATTAAAGTTTACGAAGAAAATGGAACAAACTATAAATGAAGATCTGAGAGAAAATAACTATGACCTTACAATCCCATACCCATTAGGCAATAAAAAGGGGTGAAGTATTGATTTATGCTATAACATGGACCTCAAATATGAACCTCAAAATAAGGTTAAGCAAAAAAAGCTAGATTCTAAAGACCACAAATTTTATGATTACATTTGTATGAACTGTCAAGAATAGGCAAATCTATAGAGATAGATTAATACGTGTTTGGGGCTAAGGGGTGGAAATGGTTGCAAACAGACAAAAGAAATGTCTTTGGGTTGAAGAAAATGTTCCAAAAATGGACTGTGATGATGGTTGAATAATTCTATATATTTACTAAAATTTGCAGAACGAAACACTTAAAATTTAAGTGAATCTTGTGGCATATAAATTACATTTTAAGAAGCTATTAACAAATAGTGAGATTAATGTTGCAGGCATGAAGAGTTGGTTGAAATGAGAAAATCTGTTAATAAAGGGAAAAAATACCATCTCTACAAAATGCAGACATTTGACAAACTCTAATGCTCACTGTATATGAAAATTCAATAAAACAGAAACGGATGAATATTTTCTTAGCATGATAAACTGTATCTATGTAGGCCTGATCTTTAATGGGGAGAGACTACAAGCTTTCCCACTAAAGTCAGGAATAAGACCCAGATTCCCACTGTATCTCCACTACTATTTAACACTATGTTGGAGATACTAGCCTATACAGGTAGGAGAAAGCAACTAGAGCTAGAAAGAAAAGGTAAAATTATCTCTACTTGCAGATGACAGGACTACATATTTGAAAAATTCAAAACACTCAATGAAAAAACTACTAACTAAAGAGAAATTAGTGAAGTAGTAGGGTATAAAATCAACAGACAATTGCAGTTATAACCGTAAAATTCAATAAACTGCTAAGAAACTATTAACAGAAGAATATTAAAAAAAAAAAAAAAGAAAAAAATACCTTACAACTAAAATTCCATATAATTTCAAAGAAGGATACTGGTGGAGGGCAGGGGAAAAAGGAGCAATAGCAGCTTCTGTCCAATTACTAATGCTGGCAGAGATGTGTATTTTTCAGAATTTAAAACTAACTACTAGAGAAAGAAAATCACGTATAAAACTTCTAAATCTGTGTTCGGGGTAGGGAAAGGTCTGATCAATCCAGTAAAATAAGGGGATGGGGAAGGAAAAAAACAAAACAAAACACACAACAAAAGCACAAATTCAGGATGGTGAGAATAAGATCAAACATTAAACTAATCCCAAAAATGGGAAGAGGTTAAACTGTCTTATTAAAAGATAAAGACTCTTAAACTGGGTTAACAAAAGAAGGGAGAAATCAGTTTATACATTAAGATATACTTTAGAGTGTTCTAAAGGCTCAAAATAAAGAAAATTGGTATAACTTTCTCAGGAGACAACTAAATACTACATATCAACATTTTAATTCTACTTCTCAAGAAATTCATCTGAAGATTACTGAAGAAGTACACAAACATGTATAAACTTGTTTATAACATGAAAAAACAAACACTGCAATTATTAGTAGTTATACCATTATATGTTTGCATATAAATAATGGAAAAACATGCAGCCAATATAAAAATTTATTCCACTGATTTGGAATGTTCTAGAAGATATAGTGAGTATATACAATGTTTCATGAAAGTGCACCTATTTAGATTCCATTTGCAGTTCATTTTTTAAAATTTTTTCTGAATTTTATTAATTTTTTTTTTAAATGGAGAAGACCTAAGGTTAGAGCAGCAGGAGAAAGATACAACGTTGAATACGATGTCACAGAACAGTCTCTCTGTCCCACTGAGTGACAGCTGCCACTGGCACAGTCCCAGGGCAAGGATGCAATCAATGGTTTTCTTTCAGCACCAGCTACCAAATCCTGGCCCCACTGTCAGGGGAGGACCTGTGAAAGTGCTATATTTGCAGTTTTAAATAAACACATATTTATATATACATATTAAGTTTATACTGTTATACTTAACAAGTTTTCTGGGCAGTAAAGTGAAATCTTTACAAAAAGCCCATATTATTTCTGGAATAAAAACAAAATTATCCTAAACATATGTCCACACAAAAACTTTTATAGGTATGTTCACATCAGCATTTTTCATAGCAACCAAAAAGCTAACATAAACCAAATGAGCATCACCTGATGAACTGAAAAATGAAACAAAGTGCTGATAATATTAAGACACGAGAACCTTGGATATATGCTAAAAGAAAGAAGCCAACAACAAAAGGCCACATTTCCATTTACATAAAACATCCAGAATATGGCAGATCCATAGAGACAGATAGAGTAGTGGTTGCTAGGGACTGGAAAGGAAATGGTGAGTGCTATGGACCGTTTGTGTCCCACCGTATTCCAATGTTGAAGTCCCAGTTCCGAGAGTGATGGTATTAGGAGGTGGAGCCTTTGGGAGGTAATTAGGTTTAGATGGGGTGATGAGAGTGAAGTTCCGACAATGAGATAACGGACTTACAACAAGACACCAGAGAGCTTGTCACCTAGTTTTCTCTCTGCCACGTTAGAACACAGAAAGCAGCTGCCTATAAACAAGGAAGAGGGTCCTCACTAGAACCCAACCACGCTGGCACCCTGATCTCAGACTTCCAGCCTCCAGAACTGTGAGAAATAAATGTTTGTTGTTTAAGCCATTCTGTGGTATTATTGTTCCTGTGGCCTGAACAGGGAGTGATGGCTAATGGGTAAAGGTTTTCTTTTTGGCATGATGAAAATGTTCTGGAATTAGATAGTGGTGATAATTGCATAACCTCATAAATATACTTAAAGCCACTGAACTAAATATTAAAAAGGATGAATTTTATAACATAAGTTATATCTTAGAGGAAAAAAGGGAAGAAACTGGCAAATAAATCTTGTTTATTCTTACTTTGGATTTCCTAATGGTCCTCCTGCAAATTGGGAGTTTCTGTCTAGAAATTCTTGCAAACCTTTCAGTTCTTGTAGCACTGACTCCAACAGCTGGGAGGGAACACTACTTTCAATCTGTAAGAAAAAAAGTATTTTCAAAAGCTTTAAAACAAAAAAAGTGTATATGTAAAAAACATTTTATAACTGAATGTCAAGTTTCAATTTTTAAATATCCTATCTTTATAAACAGTAATTATTTATACTTGGTCACCAGAATAAAGGGCTAGATACCCATATCCCTCTTGTCTTGCTCTGGTTTGTTTTAGGTATAATTTAGAAACAGTAAAATAAACACATCTTAAGTGAACATCTTGATAGCTTTTTCTATTTTAATACAGTCACCACCCAGACCACAATATAGAATATTTCCAACACCCAAGAAGTTCCCTAATGCTCCTTTCTAGTCACTAGTCATTCTATCTCCCAGGTAACCACTTTTCTTGTCACCACAGGTTAGTTTTGCCTATTCTTGAACTTCATATAAATGGAATCATATACCATGTTAAATAAATATATTCTTCTTCTTAGAAATGTGAACTTTAAAAGAGTATTAGAATTGAAAAAATATTTGGTATCTTTCAGATTTAAAAAGAAAAACGCTAAAAATAAATTGCATTCTTATTTCACGTAAAAAAAAATTCTGCTACCTGAATTTATAATACAAAGTTTTACAGGATCTATTCTTTTTTTAAAAAATATTTTATTTATTTATTTGAGAGAAAGAGAGAGAGAGAGAGCGAGCCGAGCAGGGGGATAGGGAGAAGCAAGCTCCCTGCTGATCAGGGAGCCTGAAGTGGGGCTCGATCCCAGGGTCCTGGGATCATGACCTGAGCCAAAGGCAGACCTTAACTGCTTGAACCACCCAGGCAACCCTACAGGATCTATTCTTAAAGCACTCTAGAAAGCATACTAATGCATGGAAATTACTGGGTTCGTGGAATTCGGGAGCATATACAACAAAATATTAAATAGTAGCTTTGAGTAATATTAAGTATTATTCTGTTTGACCCTCAGAACAACCTTAAGAGGGAGATGTCTTAATATTCTCATCTTACACTGAGGTATCAGACTGAAATATTAAGAAAATGACTCATCATTTATATAAGTGACAGAGGTGGGACTTCACCCAGGGCAAGGAGACTTTATTGGACACGTACGCAAACATGTACATAAAAGAATAATCATTGCATCTTGTTTGTAACACCAAGAAATGTGAAATAATCTATTTATACAATTAATACCGTAAACTGGTTACATATAACAATGGAATACATTATACAACACTTACTGCAGTGATTTCTCTGTTGCCACTCTTGAATACTCTCTCCACAACTAAACTAGCATCCCAGATATTTCTGAAATAAAGAAAGTTTTAATAATTATGTTGTATAAAAAAATTACAATATGTAGTAAATTCCTTTCTGTGTATCAAAGTACAGAAATGATTTAACACTTTACAAAGTTATCCGAAAGAATGGAAAACAAGGAAATTTCTAAACCTGATATACCTAAGTTATTTCACATAATGAAATACTGCTGAAGAAAAATCAAAATGTTGGGCAATGAACTGTAAATAAGAAAGCTTATGACGCAAAAACAAATTTATAAAGGAGTGTTGCACTGTTCCACATTTTAAGCAAATGATTCAAATCAAATCATCCATCTCAAATCGAAGACAAATATATAGCAGACAGGATAATTAACTAGATGATATGGTAAACTAACTGCAAAAATGGCTGTAATTCTTTGTCCCTCCTTATACTTATCCCTTACAATATGACTTTGACGTGTCTCTCATAATGAGGAGTATATTTCCCATTTTTGAATGGATCTTATTTTTGAATCTGGGTTGGCCTGGAGCTGTTTCCCTGGCCCAGTGAATGAGGTTAAAATGATGGTAAGCCAACTCTAAACCTAGGCATCAAGAAAGTTTGCAAATTTCTACCCTGTCTCATGGGACCTTGCCATCACCAAATGAATAATTCCTGGCTAACCTGCTGGAGGATGAGAGACCATGTGAAAAATTACCCAGTTGTCCCAGCAGAGAGACCATTCTAGATCAGCATACAAACATGACTGTAAAATGTGAGAATCCAGCCAAGATTGACAGAGCTCTCTTCAACCTCACAGCTGAATGCATATAAATGAGTGAGTCTAGCCAAGACCAGAACTGCCTAACTGACTTACAGATATACGTCACTGAGTAACAGGGTGGTTTGTAACACCATATGTTAATATGTGTGTGTATACATATATATAAAACACAGCAACAAATATATATGGTTAGATGGTAAAAAAAAAAAAAAAGCTAAACAATAGAAAACAATCTTATTCATGAACAAGTGAGGTAAAACTATAAGTAAAATTTAACAGGAATAAATGATGTCCCAAATTTAGAGTTAAAAATATTCAACTACACAAAATAGGACAAGGTGAGCAATAGTTGTTTATTTCATGCAAAACTTACCCCATGATTCGAGAAAAGTAAATGCAAATACCATTGTGTTTTCCCGAGTACACAATCTCTGGTGCAGCCATACAACTCAAACTTGCAGCCTGAGTTGCTGGGTTTCCTGAAACACACACTGGAGTTGACATGGCAGGAGGATGTACACCTTGTACACACATAAGAAAGACAAATCTTTAAATTTAACCTTAAACATTCAGCATCCTCAATAAACAAAACCTGTGTATCTAGGCCCAAAGGTAAGTATATTTATAAAAATACTGGAATAAATAGATACTGAATTTGGTTTTCCCTGATAAGAAGAGACTCAGATTGGATGGATGCTCCCAGGTAGGCTTTCAAGTGTCGGCATACAAGGTAAAGGGCAAGAAAGCTTGCAATCACTCCTCTTTGATGCTGGGAGTCATATAGAGCTAATTATACAGATTTTATGGCTGCTAATTAAATACTGGTACCCAAATAAGGAGCTTTCCAGGTATACTAATAAAGATGTTCCTATGCAAAGGCATTCATGGCCAAATGTCAATACTTCCTTGGGTGTAACTTCTATTAAATTACATTATTTTCAAGAGACTAGAGCAAGTTAATATTTCTCTAAGTAAGCATTAAGGGTAACGGTTAGCTCTTCAAAAAGAACAGTAGCAATATAAAACAAAGAAAAGAGGTACCTTGAGATGGTGTTCCCAAAAATGATGGATTCGGATATGGACTACTAGTAGGAATAGGAGAACCTAAAAAGGAAAGAATAAAAAGATTTACAAAATAACCTCCCAAATCTGATTAAATTAGAGAAGCTGTTTCTAAGCATGAGTGAGGAATGGCACCATCCATGAAATATTTAAGATTTAGGGACTCTACTCATTTCCCAAGAACTTTCTAACAATTCCCACTTTGGAAAACACTGAGCTGGGAGTTTACTTATCATTAAATCATTCACCTCCTTCCTTTTGGATAAATAACAAATGAGTTCTGTAAATATTGCTGGTTACATGTTATTTTGTTCTCTAACATACATAAGAACTCAATATTAATATATCATCGGCTTTAAGAGTCAGACATCTGTAGTGTTATTCACCCAATAAAACAGTAGCAGTAAATAAAATATAAAGAAAAGCTTTGTTCTTTAGAACAAAGTTCTTTAGAACTGCATATGCTATGCAGTTTCTAAAATTCAAACTATCAGAAACAGTCCTGTTTCAATATTTCATACTCACTAGAATAGACAGGAGACCCCAAGATGGGACCAACATTACTTGGAGCAGGGAGAGTGGTTGGAAATCTCATCTGTGCTTCACCGCCGTACCTGTTTTTATGACAACAGAGGCTGAGCTTAGTCAGTGACATTTTCCACCTTAAAAGCTGGAATTGTTCCAAGTCCTGCTCGCTCCCAAATAAATGCTTTAAACATTACAGACTTTAGCGTATTGTGTTAACAGTGCTTTTATCTATAAGCATAGATATAATACTTATTTAAAAAATGTTGACTCGAGGGGTGCGTAGGTGGCTCAGTCGGTTTGCGTCTGCCTTCAGCTCAGGTCATGATCCTGGGATCAAGCCCTTCATCAGGCTTCCCGCTCAGCGGAGAGTCGGCTTCATCCTCTCCCTCTGCCCCTCCCCCCTGTTCGTGCTCTCACTCTGTTCTCTCACTCTCAAATAAATAATCTTTTAAAAAAATAAATAAAAAAAAAAGTTGACTTGAATCTCTACCATAAAGAATTATAAGGGACTCTAGCAATTTCTAAGAAGCACAGAATTTACTTAAGAGTATATGGCACTGTAATTTTCATACCAGATAATGGTTAGACAGCACTTGAAAAATTGTTTTAAACAAATCACATTTCAAATTCTTACCTTTAGCTAAGTATTTTCCAAATAAAAATACCTTTTTGATACCAAGTTTCCTTAAAGTGATTCAGAATTCCTCAACGCCAATGATACAAATAAAGCAGAATCAGTATAGTGTAAAAAAGTAAAAACAGATAGGGTAACTGGAGCAGAAAGAGGTGTAGAAAAAAGACTAGACAGAAGAAGTTGGAGAACAGAACCCAGAGCAAGGGTAACAATTCATACATTGTGGTAATCTAGCTACTTCTATTAGTATCATACTCTTTCCAGATTTTACCCTTTTGCAAAAAAAATGTTAGTATCTTGCCTATATAGCTCTTCGACTGTTTGGTAAGCCCTTGAACTATCACATTGACCAATGCTGTCATTAAAAAAAGTGGCCAAGAACAAAAGAAAACTGACATATACCTGAAGAAAGCCCGAGTAGCCCATGCCGATACTTCTCTATCACAGGCAGCAGTGGAACAAGCAAGGATGAGGCAGGTTGCACAAGCCTGGTCTTCCTGTTTAAAAAAAAAAAAGAGTATTGTCCCTTATGTTAAACATAAACATTTATTTATTTTTTTTTAAAGATTTTATTTATTTATTCGACAGAGATAGAGACAGCCAGCGAGAGAGGGAACACAAGCAGGGGGAGTGGGAGAGGAAGAAGCAGGCTCAGAGTGGAGGAGCCTGATGTGGGGCTCAATCCCATAACGCCGGGATCACGCCCTGAGCCGAAGGCAGACGCTTAACCACTATGCCACCCAGGCGCCCCAAACATAAGCATTTAAAAAGAAGTTTTGGTTATTGCTGTATCCAGTGTTCAAATTTGTGCTTAGCACAGAGCAGGTGCTCAATATATATTTGCCAAGTGAATGAACTCAGTTGGTATGAAAAAGCTGGTATCATAGGCTCATAGGTATGATAGGTATCATTAAAGGGTGCTCTTTTTTCTTTTTATCTAGATTCTATTTTAGTTTATAGTTTATTCCCCTAATTTTTTTCCCTCATATCCCTTTTACCTTTTAGAAAATAACAACAATATACCTATTTATTAAGCACCTGTTATGTGCCAGGTACTATTTTAAGAGGTTAGCATATCTTAATCCCCATATCATACACCATCATAATGTCTGTTTTACACATGAAGCAACTGAAGTCCACAGAATTCAAGTAATCTACCCTTGTGGTGCAGCTGGTGATTTGAATCCAGTGTCTCTGTATTTAACTTTGATCTGATATTCTTGATCTTAAGCTGAGTTTTGCCTTGTCAATTTTAGCAATGGTTTTGAAATACTAATGGCCTTATCACTACTGCTCCAAATTTTTCATCAGGTCATTGGCAAAAACTTAAAATAAAAAAAAAAAAGGATTTTTCCATAAATATTCTGTTTTAATAAAAATGCATTTATCATAAAACTTGAATGAGTCTCTTACTAATATACTTTAATAAGAACTTATCAATAAAGACAAATAAAAATCTGAGCTTATTGTATAAGCCTTACTTATTAAAACTGTTCCCAAATATTAGTACACACATAATGACAAATGTAAAGAAAGACTGCTAAGATTACCTGTTACAGTATTTTAATTCTAATTTACATAAAATTCAGCTATTATTCTCATTGTTTCATTGTTTAAAATATCATAATATCTTTTTAAAAGTACAAATAATTACCTGATGTAATTTAAAGAATCTTTCAATCTCTTCTCCATCTCCACCCACATTACTCACAAGTAGATGCCTTAGTTGATCTACAGGTCGAAGTTTATGAAACATAAGACTCCCCTAAGAAGTTAAAAAAAAGAACATAAATAACGGATTTATTAGGCATGGCTGGCATCAACTACCCTATTTTATTTAATAAAATCAATAGAACAAACAAAAAAAATCCCTTCAAGAATACAAAGTAAACTGGCACATGCCCTCTGAATATGTTTTGTGACTTACACAGCAGTGTTTTCTTATTAAATTTTCTTAGGCATATATAGATCTAGTATGGGTTGGGAGTTGAAATGTAAATGTTCTTTTTGGCCAGTTTACTTTTTATGCATAAAACATACATTTATAAAATGTTGTATCTACAGAGCCAGAACTTTTTTAATTTATTTTTTGGTGGTGGTTAGTGTTTTCTTATTAAATTTAGAAGTTGTGATACGGGTTCAAGTATCAAGTATTTAGAATATGATAAAAGCTGTCCCTCAAACCAGAAGATTAAAGTTAGATTATCCATTAATTATGTTGGCACAAGTATACCCATTTAGAAAAAAATGAAGCTCACTGTGGAAGGAGCCAAGATGCCCTTCAACAAATGAATGGATAAAAAAGATGTGGTACATATATACATTGGAATATTATTCAGCCATCAGAAACGATGAATACCCACCATTTGCATTGACATGGATGGAAGTAGAGGGGATTATGCTAAGTGAAGTAAGTCAAGCAGAGAAAGACAACTATCATATGGTTTCATTCATATGTGAAACATAAGCAATAGCACAGAGGACCATAGGGGAAGGGAGGGAAATCCAAAGGGGGCAAAAATCAGAGAGGGAGATGAACCATGAGCCTATGGATGACAGGAAACAAACTGAGGGTTTCAGAGGGGAGAGGGGTGGGGGCAGGGGTAGCAGGGTGATGGGTATTAAGGTGGGTGCGTGATGTGATGAGCACTAGGTGTTATACGTAACTAACGAATCACTGAATACTACATTAAAAACTAATGATGTACTACACCGTGGCTAACTGAACATAATAAAAAAAAAAATGAAGCTGGATCCTTAATCATATATCAGGATAAATCCAAACAGATCAGAGATTTAAAGGACAAAATAAAAGTATAATAGTACTAAAAGCAACTATGGGTGAATTTTTTTATAAACCCCAGAATGAGGAAGTTTTTTTTTAAACTACTTTTAGAGATCCCAAAAGATAACAGAAAATTTCAACTACTTATATGCTTATCTGTATGGGAAAAATCTCAATAAACAAAATAAAATGACATACCAGGAAAAACATGACACTAAAATTACAAAAAGTTTTCCTTTTTTTAAAGAGCTTCAATAAATCAAAAAAAAAGACAATTCAATAAAATAGGAATAGACAGTCCACAGAAAAATAAACACTTGGAAAGACTGTCCACCTCACTCTTAATAAAATGGCATATTATACTTGGACAGGATGTAAGGAAACAGGTACTCGATATTCATCGATAGTGAATGTACACACATATATATGAATACAGGGGTATCTGGCAACATCTATCAAAATTAGAAATGCACATATTCTGTCACCCAGCAGATGTAATTCTACACCTTTATTCATACACACAGAAAATGATATACACATAAGGTTATAGCATTATGAATAGCAAAAGATAATCCATTAATAGGGACCTAGTTAAATAGGGTACATCCATATAAAAGAAAACCTTTCAAATACAAAACAGAATGAGAACGTTTTTTATATGATGATATGGAAAGGTCTCTAAAATATATATTTGAGATATAAAAAACAAGGTATAAGACAGTGCATATAACACGCTACCATTTATTTATTTTATTGTTTGTATATCCACACCTCTGGAAGGATACACAGATGCTGATGACATGGGTATCTGTAGGGAAGGGACCTCAACTGGAAGGGAGATTTTATTCTGTATACTCCTTGTTATACCATTTGAATTTTAAATGCATCACCATTCTAAAAACAAATACTAAAAAATGTTTTTTAATAAGTTAAATGACAATTATAAAAAATAAACTTAGGTTATTTTTATGCTGCTGAGCACTGGTTTTAGACTGCTGAACACTGGAACTAGAAACGCTACTTTAGAAAAAGTGTAACACTTTATAAACAACAAGCTCTTTTTGTTGCATTTTGGTATTTACAAACTATGCCTTAAGAATATCTTTAAGAGTAAACATTCCTAAAGTACTTAAGTAAATTACTCTATTAAACAAATACTGCAGAATACATAACATTAAACATTTCTTTTTTGTCTCCACCTCAACAGAATATGTACATACCTGTGCTGAGAGGAGAACAAATTTCTTTGGAGGCAACATGTGCTGCTGTACCACAACTGGTGAGTCAGTTATTGGAATATGATCCTTATTTAAGGGTGTAATTATTTTATCTACTTTTAATTCATCTATTGCAGAAAGAGCCCAGGAATGACCATCAACACGGGTTGTCATCTATGCAAAAGAAAGAAACTTTTTATACCTGTTATTAAAGTTACATAAAGCAAAATCTTCCAAAAGGCAAAAACGTATAGACCTAATTTCTAAGGAAATGCAGAATTTTACAAATTAATAACACATGAATGTGAATATTCCTAAGTTTCTATTTAATGCTCCACTGTCTATTCCTTTAATCAGGCCATCTTCTATGACAATAATCTTTCATACAAGAAGGCAAAGGCAAAATTTTCTAAGATAAGCTGTAAATAGTATTTATTAGAATTATAATTCTTTCAAAAACCAAAAACTATATTCTACCATATTTCCAGGATAGACTGAATAGGTTAATACTTATATTTTGCTGACATGTAGATTTTTGTTCTCAAGTTTTTGCTTTCTATTTTTTAAAGTGTTTTAATTTTCAAAAATATTTTATTATAAAAAGTTTCAAGCATCTAAAAATGTTTAAAGCACAGTAAATGTCCATATGCCCAATACCTAGATTTAATCATTGTTAGCACCATACTTGCTTTCTCTAATATATACGTATTTTAACCGAACCATTTTAAAGTGATGGACATCTTACGTCATTGCTAAATACTTTGGTACATATCTTCTAAAAATAAGGATGTTCTCTTATATAACCATGATACTACAACATTTAAGAATATTAACAATAATCTAATGCCCAGCCAATATAGAATTTCCCCATTGTCCCAACATCTTTTATAGCTGTTTTAAGGAGATAACAAGTTGGTTTAAGTTCACACACTACATTTATATTTGGTAGTTGTTTTTCTTTAAAAAAAAAGTCCATATATGGGAATAATTCAAGTACTATACAAGTGAAATGATATGCTATATAGTATTTGTTTAAAAAAATTATTATTTATTGAGTCCCTCCTGTGTGCCAGGCAGTGTGCTGAGTGCTTTACACATATGAACTCATTAAATCCTACAACAAACCCACAGAGGTAGGTATTATTATAACTATAATAGACAAGGTAATTGAGGGCCAGAGACATATATTAAATACTTTGAGCCAGAGCTTTAAGGAAATGGAGGCAGAATTCAAATCTGCACTCCCTAACACTGTGCCCCCATCAGGACAGGGTTCATATCTTACTCAGTTCTGAATCCTCACAGTCTATCACAAATGAGACACACAGTTGGTGCTCAGTAAAGAACAAAGGAAAGAATCTGAGAAAACTGCCTCCTGCCTCCATACCTCCACACCTCCATACCACCTGCCCCTACCCCAGCTCCTTGGGCCATGTCAGAAACTTGGAAGAGCCTATTCAAACCACTCCCCCATCCCTAGGGATGGCTTCTACCTCCTCCCATCTATATACCTTTTTGGGCTCCCTGTAACAAGAAAGGCTCAAGTTTGAGAATAACCAGGAAGCAGTCGGCAGCAGTTGGAAACAAAACACCTTTAAAGAGAGGAATCCAAAGGGAGTCTCAGACATTCATACCCTAGTGGAGGCTGGTTTATCTGGTTTGATCAGCATCCTCATGGGGCATGTAGCATGGGCTATGCAAGGGCATTTAGGAGAAATAAATGGGGTAGAACAGGGGATACCAACAGTGGGGAGCAAAGATGGCCTTCCGTAGCCATACCCTTGGCGGTGCTGGCCTCTCCTTAGCTCCTTTTGTGCTGAGGGCTGAGATGAGCGGCCTGGGTGTGAGACTGGGCTAGGACAGGCCGGGGCTACACCCCTCATCCAGGATCTGTACATCAATTTCATGGAATTATGTGGTGGTATTTGCTTTTAAACACAATTACGTGCGTGTGTGGATGTTTGTATATACAGGGAAGAGAGATGAAAACAAAATGGGGAAAATGCTGGTAACTGTTTAATGTGGGGTTGAATTTACCGTTCCTCTGGTCTTCTGTATGCTTGAAAATATCTATAAGGGGCACCTCTAAATAAATAAAATCTTTAAAATAAATAAATAAATAAATTTAGGCAGAACTACAAATTAAAGACCTCATTAAGATAAAATTCTAAGGGGCGCCTGGGTGGCTAAGTCAGTTAAGTATCTGACTCTTGATTTTGGCTCAGGTCATGATCTCAGGGTGGTGAGACAGAGCCCCACACCAGGCTCCACACTCAGTGGGGAGTCTGCTTAAGATTCTCTTTCCCTCTCCCTCTGACCCCTCCCACCCTGTGCACGCACGAGCACACACACACTCTCTCTCTCAAATAAATAAAATCTTTAAAAAAAGATACAGTTCTTTTTTTTTTTTTTTTAAAGATTTTATTTACCCATTTGTCAGGGAGAGAGAGCACAAGCAGGGGGAGCAACAGGCTCCCCAGCCAGCAAGGAACCCGACACGGGATGCGATCCCAGGACCCAGAATCATGACCTGAGCCAAAGGCTCAGCCCAACCAACTGAGCAACCCAGGCATCCCAAAAAAGATACAATTCTAAGTCATAACTATAGTGGATGGCCTCATGATTAAATAACTAAAACCACAATGTATTTAAATGGGACAAAAGTCATTTCAGAAAAGATACATGCATTTTCAGGTACATTATGAAAAACATTCTAAAATGATTCCAATGCTTAAAGATTTTTTTTAATAGATTTTATTTATTTGTTGGAGAGAAGAAGAGAGAGGACGCATGCAGACCCAGGGGGAGAAGCAGGCAGAGGGGGAAGCAGGCTCCTTGCTGAGCAAGAAACCTGATGCGGAACTCGATCCCAGGATACTGGGATCATGATCTGAGCCAAAGGCAGTTGCTTAACCAACTGAACCACCCAGGCATCCTGTTTAAAGATATTTTTAATGGTTACCATAATGACTTCTAACCTCACAGAGGAAAAACAAAGAACTAACAGGATATGCTTTTTTTCAATATGATTTCTAATCATATATGACTGCTCAAAATAAACATTATCACAACATAAAGATTCTTATAATTTATTCTTTACTTAAAATTATAAATTACATAAAAAATTAAGATTCTCAGGATAACTTACCTGGGTTTCCATCATTGGCTTTTGGAAAGGAAATGTATCATGGTTGACACACCACAAAATGTCATTATCTTCATTTTCTGAAGCTGTCATCAGTAGAATACCTAACAGTTTAATACATAAAATCTTATTATATGATGCCAAATAATATGCACCCCTAATAATCTTAAAAATGTTAATTGCTAACATTAATATATATAACATATATACATAGCATGCACTGTTTTAAGTAAACAAGTCACAAAATAAACAAAAATTAATCCCCTAAAAGGACATATAATTGTTGATAGGGTAGAATCATTAAGTTTTCCAGATCTTACACCTCATTTCTTTCAAGTAAACACTTTTTTCACACCTTAAATTTCTGATGTTAGGATATATTTTGCAATCAAATTGCTTATGAATTTAATTATTAACTTAAAAAAATGCATATCTAGTACATAAAAAATGTGATTTTCAATCAATGGTATCTAATATTCGATGAAATAGAATTTCATACTGGTTATCTCAAACATATCATGAATAAAAATGATGAAGTTACTAGTGGAATGGCAGAATAAATAGACTATAAAAGCACCATCTCAGCAATATTAGTTGATTTTGAAATATACTCTCCTGTGCTCAATTCCAGCTCCTCCCGCTAACTTGTTCCCTTTATATTGGCTTTAGTGATATCAGCCTTAAGTCTACTGGATGGTTATAGGTGATAAGGACATAATTAATGTAAGAAATTAAAATATTCTAAATTTTATTGGAAAATCTGTTATTTTCAAATGGCTCAAAAGACATTCTAATTTTAACAATTTAAAAAATCCAATCTTAAATCTGATAGTATTTCAGAACATACCTTTACTGTAAAGAGCTTTATGTACTTTTGAAGGCTTTTCCACTGTTGAGGACGCTGAGAATCCAGGAGGTAAACGGACATGAACCAGTGTCAATGTATTAGGTCGTGCTAATGGTTGTCTGAACGGACAAGTGCTGAAATATAACCTTACACCTGATGATGGGATAAAATTATATATCAGTAACAGAAAATGAAGACTTGAGGTCATGTGCTATTGAAGTAAATCCACCGAGAAACACAGACCTGTTAAAATCACAGAATCTTAAATCCCCGTGTGTAATACCATGGGGAAGAGAGTTCTAAGAAAATGTCACTTGGAATTGAGAGGTGAATCAACATGTTTTAGCAGAAAGAATCTGCAACTATAAGCCAAGAGAGTCCTTGTTTCTATTCAGGTTGTCACTGAATATTAGCCACTCTAGTCTTCAGGCCTAGTTTTACATCTTTAATTTAAGGAGACAAAACTAGAAGAATCTTACAATTTTTGAAATCCTTAATTTTATGAATTAGTAATATGGCTTGACAATTGATACAGAAGCAAAAACACATTTCTAATCATAAGTTCCCAAATCTGAGGATTATCAAGTTCTAAAAGCGACAGCAGACATATAAATTAAACAACATACCTGCATGTGTGACTGCCAATAACTGACAGTCCAGCGATTCAGAATTTTCAATCACTGCTATTTGAACAATTGGCTTAAAAACAGAACGATCTATGGTCCTACAAAAGAGGAAAAAAACTAAAGTCTAATATGCTAAAGTAAGACTAACTTCTTAGATAATACAACAGCAGCAAAGGCAGCAAAAACCCCTGAATACAAGCTTACATTGTTAGACATTACCCTTTTCTCAAAGATCGTAAAAGAAGGCTAACTCCACTGGGTAAAGGGTTAATGAGGAACAAGGCATTTTGAGAGTATCAAATTATCTTTGTAAAGATTACCATTAATTAAAAAGAAGGAAAAATGAAACTTTATATTGGAGAAATCTGGTAAATAGCACCTTAACCAAGTGTTCAATAGTGGAAAAACTGGTGGTTATGGGCCTACTGATGTAACGCTGCAAGGTGTTCACATTACCTATGTAATACTGGTTAAAAAAAAAAAAAATTACCCTGAATCTAATGATAACGAAAAAAAGATAAATTCAGAAATTGGGATATCCCACAAATAAGACTCTTGCCTCTCCCCACCAAATATGAATATTTAGGGGAAAAAGAAAGATGGTGATACATCTGTTCTATATTAATAAGACAAATGACTGATGTAATTCACAGCTTCTGACTGAATCTGAGGAAATATGGAAAGAAAAACAGCTATGAAAGATTTTTGGGACTGCTAAGTAACGTTAATATGAACTGTATAATACTTCAAAATTATTAATTTTTTTTAGGTGTGGAACTGGTATTGCGTTTATGTAAGAGACTCAGGACTTGGAATTTGAAGGATTTAAGGGTGAAAGTCATGATGTCTGCAACTTACATTCAAATAGCTCATAAGAACGAAAGTGAGCAAATAAGGGAAAATAGTAACTACTGCTGAATTTGGATAATTTGATAGGGTATTATCAGTTTTCACCATGCTGCTCTTCTAGTTTTTCTGTGGATTTGAAAACGTTTCCAAAAAAGAAGTAATGCCGGAGAAGAAAAAGGAAGCCCTTTGTCTTAGATTGTCTGTCTTGAGAATTTTTTTGTCACTGAAAAGCAAAGCCGGCCTTGAATTTTGCTAGGATATGTGAATGCAGCAATGACCCAAGCACAGAGAAAACCAAAGCTGAAAATTTGAGGTCTTTGTTATGTGAAGAGACTTTCTGCAGCTGAGCTGAATTAGTTGTGATATACATAAATCACAGCATGCAGTGTCTGAAGACGTGGCTTGTAACTTGGGTACCACTACTTATCTAAGAGTCAGACTTCAGACAAATCATAACATCCCTTAGTTTCAGTTTCCTCAAGAACACAACATGGACAATAAAACTCTAAAGTTCTGTTTTCCAAAACTGTACTTACGTCAATTATTGGACCAACTAAACTTATACTACGCAGGCCTGTTAAAAGGTTGGAGTGGTTATTAGTGGGGAACTTTGAGACATGAAGTTTCCTAGTGACAACTCCTATAATTGCCTGTCCAGACCACCTAAAGCTTAACGTTCCTAGGAAAAACATGTCAAGCTGTACTTTACACTGTAAAAAAAAAAAAAAAAAGTCTGCCCTATGTTTCAAACCATCCAACATTAGAATTAAAGGGAGAGTCTTTCTCTTGGAGCTGTTTCAAACATAACCTCCAGTGTCATCTTCTTCAACATTCCTTACCTTTTAGAGATATTTTGATGAGGAAATAATTTCAGTATGCTGCAGATATATAGCATAATGATATGCCTTGTACAAATGAAATGCCTGACAATTAATTACCTAGCAATGTTTCCAGCAGCAGAGACAATAGAATTCTGTGAAACTGAGGCAACTCTGCTCATTCCTTGTCCGTCTTGGCCCAAATCATACACCTGCGAATAAAAAAATTGTACCCACTGAAACATAACTATGAATTTACAAAACCCGTACGCATTTTACAAAATAAGTTTTTGGATAAAATTTTATTAAGTAGACTTTTCCTTTTTAGGGATCCTTTAAGTTAGGTACTTCACACAGATATGGAAACATCAGAGATTTGAAATTTCATAAAAAAGGACCCCTAAGTAGTAGTTTGGGATTTTTTTTTTAAAAAACACACAGCTCAGGGGTATCTGGGTGGCTCAGTCGGTTAAGCATCTGCTTTTGGCTCAAGTCATGATCCCAGGGTCCTGGGATCGAGCCCCACATTGGGCTCCTTGCTCAGCAGGGAGCCTGCTTCTCCCTCTCCCTCTGCCTGCTGCTCCCCTGCTTGTGCTTTCTGTTACAAATAAATAAATAAAATCTTAAAAAAAAAAAAAAGCACACAGCTCATAGGAAAAGGCTAAGAGTAACCGAATCTCTTCCTTAAAAACAGGGATGTTCTTACCCCCCTTTAAATAGTAGTGTTTTAATACTTGCCTGTATTACTCCTTTCTCAGATCGTGTATATAAAATGTTTCTAGAATTATCAATTGCAATTTGAACAATAGGATCTAAAAATAAGACAAAAAAAGCAAAAAAAAAAACCTCTAAAGATTAACGAATTAAACAGAGTAGCCACTTACAACAAATTTATATTGCTGAATTAGAACTTTGCATTTAGGGGCTTTCTCTTGCTTTGCAGTTAAGTCCTACGATATTTACATGAGGACAAAGGCAAGCAGCATTTAAATCACACAATATATGAAAAAAGCAGACATCAAATACTGTGACTAGATGAAGAGCCTCACAAATAAATTACTCTGTCTTCTCACTAAATTTTAAGCCAAATCAAAACTAAGTTCTAGATTATTTCTTCATTTAACAAACATTTAATGAATGTCTACTACATACTAGAAACACAGGAAATAATTATACTCAGTGCATTCCTTCAAGAAACTTTCAATTTAATAAATTATTGTGTGGGGCGCCTGAGGGCTCAGTCGGTTGAGCATCCAACTCTTGATTTTGGCTCAGGTCACAATCTCGGGTCATGGATTGAGCCCAATGGTCAGGCTCCATGCTCAGTACAGCGTCTGCTTATCCTCTCCCTTTGCTACTCCCTCTGTTCCTCCCCCTGCTCACACCCTCCCTCTCTCTTAAATAACTAAAATCTAAAAAAAGAAGAGAGAGAGAGAGAGAGAGAGAGAAAGCTTATGAATATATAACAAATGTTATTTAAGAAGACAAACTTTCAGTTAAGAATGAGAATTTCTGAAGACAATGTTAAGCCAACAATCTTAAAAATTTTGATTGCCAAATTCATCGTTTTCTACTTACCATCTTCTGAGAATGTGAATTGTAGCAATGAAGGAACAAGGAAAGAAAGTGCGCTCTTTGAGTGGTTTATTTTCCTACATCTTTGGCTAAACCAACCTGCTTCTGCCTTAAAAGGAAAAATTGAAAGAAGCAAGACTTATAAATGTAGATACATTTGTCACAGCAACTAACCATATACCCACATATATAAAAATCTTCAAATTTAAGTGAAATATCAATAATTGTAAATAAAGTGCAATATACTATTCAGAATAAGTACTGAGTTTAATCCTTTAATTAATAATAGAAGATGTAGTTAGCCATAATCAAATCACGGCTCTCAATGAAATCAGCTGTCTATTTCAAAACTTCATAGTGCTATGTTAATGAGCTTCTATTTTAATTATCTTGAAAACTCTTTTATTTCAAAGTAGTAAAGCAAATAATAAGTGCAGTTCATAAGAGCTAAATTACATAGAATAGGGGTACTTGTATCATCTCTTCCCATTTTGGCTAAAAAAAAAATCTTAACAGCAGCCATCGGCACCATAATCTACAGTTTACCTCTCAATGTCTGACTTTTGCCATACAAAACCTTTTGGGGGGGGTGGGTAATGAACAAAGCCAAGAGAAACTAGGTAAGAAAAAGGTACAATGTAATATTAAAAAAACACAGCTGACCAGGGTTGTAATCCCAGCTCTGCCTCTAATTAATTAGCTATGTGACTCTGAGAATATTACTTTATCAGTTTCCTCACATTTACCTTGTGAAAAAAACCAATATGGTAGGGAAAAGACACAAAAAGTCATTTCAAAGTAGAGAAAACATACATGACCAATAAATACATGAAAAGATCCTCCCTCAGCAAGTAATAAAAAAAATTTCCTTCTATTAGATTGGTCAAAATTAGTAAGTTTGACAATACTACCATCAGTGAGGGGTGGTGGGATATATTCATAGAAGCCTGCTAAGAGTCTAAAAAACTCTTAGAGAGCAATATGAAAATATTAATTACAATTTTAAATGCATATGCTCCACAACCCAATCATTAGAATTCTAAGTCTCTATATAAAAAAGTATCTACACATGTACACAAGAAGACCTACAAAAGAACAATTATGGCATTATTTATGAATAGGAAAACTGAAAACCTAGAAGTCCATCAAGAAAGGAATTGTTAAGTGAACAATGTACATCCATTTTACAGACAACTATGTAGCAATCACAACACGTAACACAGTTAAGCGAAAAGCCAATTATGTAGCAAAACATGAGCAATAATCTAAGGAAAAACGTACAAAGGTACATCATGTATTTGTATACGTGTATACATATAATACATATGTATACATATTTATAGATACTTACCAATGCACCATGTCCTAAAAAGACATACT
Organism: Ursus americanus; assembly: GCF_024610735.1. Taxonomy (NCBI): domain Eukaryota; kingdom Metazoa; phylum Chordata; class Mammalia; order Carnivora; family Ursidae; genus Ursus; species Ursus americanus. Next base: position 36,589,495 of record NC_142141.1, on the reverse strand, counting down.
CAGAACCGGATTTTATCTCTGGAGAGAGGATTGGGTTTTATAGGCACGGTGTAGTTATGCAAGACTATGTACGGTTTTAACTATATGTTTGAATACTTTCCATAAGACTATATTAATGTGCTTATAAAATTAGAAAACAAAACTAAAATCTATCCCTACTTTACCCAGAGGGAGGAAAAAAAGGTTTATAAATGCCAGACTTACTTGGTATGCTACTTCATACAAACAGCCATCTTTTCCAGCCAAGAAAATTCTGCCATTATCAGTGGAAGTTATTGTTAAAAGGTAAGTATTATCAGTGGGAAGAGAATACAAAGGATCTGGAAGCAACTGCATTCCACCACACATACTGTCATTAAGAACTCCAGAACCTATTTTTTTAAAAGAAAGAACACAGGAATCAGCTTATCAGCTTTTTTAAAGTTTGAAACAATCACAGCATTATCTGCAGAATTGGTATTTTTACTAATTCTTATATCCAGACGCTTCCATAACATATACTTTTAAATTACTATAAAAAGTCTGATACAATTTATTCAAGTTAAATAGAACTTATAATATGTGTATATAGAAAAAATACATAATATGTTTTATAACATTATAAAACATAAATCAAAAAACTATTCCAAATTATTAGATTTTGGAAAAGATCTAAAGGATTTGATAGTAATAATAATTAATTTGAGTCACTGAAATTCAACATTATTTTACCCAAAACAGACTGCCAGAATGCAAAAGAAATCATTGAATGTACTAGTAATAAATTGAGGGCTGCTTATGTTAAAGAAAAGAATAATGTTTATTTCAGCATTCCACATGTTAAAACAGCCATTCAAAAAACCAGAAACAAATTGAAAGCATTATAGAAAAACTCACTAGTGTCAATTATTTCTCTTCTACTACTCTTTCATACTGTACATTTAAGGAGTGCATATTAATATGATAAACATATTCAAAATACTTCTTTGATGGAGTTACTAACTTGAGATATCATACCTATAGGGAAATATTTTCCGAAGAACAAATAATCTGGAAAGTTTACTTAGGGAAAAAAATTAGTTTTTAATTATATTAAATTGGCTACCATATTTTTATTTTAAAAATATCACATGTGGTTAACTATACCTGTTTGTAAATTAGCATAGCTAAGTCCAAGAATCACTATATCCACAGGGGTTGCCAAAACCAGGAGGTGTCGTATATGAGGTTGAAAGATGCCTAAGACAAAGTAGACAGGAGTTAGGGATTATTCAAAAGAACATCCATTTCCACTATTTAAGCATTGATAAACTAATGGCTTTATCATTAAAATGAACTAGTGATTAAATAGTGTATGAAAGACGTGTCTGTCTGGTTCAGCTCGTAGAGTATGCGACTCTCGATCTTGGGGTCATGAGTTCAAGCCCCACGTTGGGCGTGGAGCCTACTTAAAAAAAAAAAAAAAATTAGGGGCACCTGGGTGGCTCAGTCGTTAAGCATCTGCTTTCAGCTCAGGTCAAGATCCCACAGTCCTGGGATCGAGCCCTGCGACGGGCTCCCTGCTCCGTGGGAAGTCTGCTTCTCCCTCTTCCACTCCCCCTACTTGTGTTCCCTCTCTCACTGTCTTTGAACTCAGTTTATCTCTGATGTTAAAATATTACTACCTATGATCATTTAAATAAGTAGATAGTAATAAAAAAGAACCATCTTAGAAAAGAAACACTTCAGTATTTAATACCAATTAAAATCAGTATTACATTATAAAATAGTTCATTAAAATACAAAGCCTTCTATTTGTATATTTATGCTCAGAGCAGCATAATTCATAGTACCCAAAAGATGGAAGCAACCCAACTGTCCATCAACAGATGAATGAATAAACAAAATTTGCTGTGTGTGTATGTGTGTGTGTGTGGGTATATACATACACATAAAAGTATATGTATATAGGAATATCATCCAGTCTTAAAAAAGAAGAAAATTCTGACAATACTACAACAGGAATGAATCTTAAGAACACTATAAGTGGGGGGTGCCTGAGTGCATCCGACTCTTGATTTTGGCTCATGATCTCAGGGTGGTAAGATCAAGTCCCACATTGGGCTCAGCGCTCAGTCCAGAGTCTACTTGAGATTCTCTCTCTACCTCTGCCCCCTACTCGTGCTCTTGTGCTCTCTCCCCCTCTAAAAATAAATAAAATCTTAAAAAAAAAAAAAAAAAAACCATCATGAGTGAAATAAACCAGCCACAGAGATAAACATAATTCCACTTATATCAGGTAGTCAATTTCATAGAAACAGAAATGAGTTTATACTAAATGAGTTACCCCGATAAATTTGTATATCAAAACCAGATAATTTGTAGTTTCAGAGGGGACATTACCAAGTACACAATTTTTTTTATTAATTCATGCTAAAGTACTGTTTAACTTTATTTTTTTTTATTTGTTTAACATTAAAAAGTATGCAGTGGCATGAGATTCTATGTATAATTATCATTGTCATATTACGATATCCAAAAATAGTGTCTTACTGAAGGTAATAAAAGAAACTATATCTTATGTCATGATTATGGGCATCTCTTCATATCTGTATCTTTGGCCTACTTCAGGGAATTAAATGCCACAGAAAGTCTAACAAAACTTTCACTTTCATTGATGAACATCAAGGGGCATAAAAGCCATTTTCGTGTATCAAGGTTCAAGTCAGTAAAGCTGAAGGCACAGATCTTCTACCTAATGAACTCAAAATATAACTGATATTTCATGATAAGTTGATTTAAAAAGCTTGAACTTTATGAAAACTTAGATTTTTCCTTAATAAAACCTTTATCTTATGCTTGCTTCAGCAGCACATACACTACAATTGGAACAATATAGAGAAGATTAGCATGGCCCTGCACAAGGATGACATGCACATACATGAAGTGTTCCATATAAAAAATTAAAATTAAATAAAAGCCTTAACTCTAAGTACTCAGTTACCAGCCTATGCCAAAGAAATCATCTTTGATTACAGAAACGTCAGTAAAGTTGGAATTTTATAGATGGTGGAGCTGGTTTATGGCTTTGAGTAAAGGGAGAAAAGTAAAAGCAGTGTCTTGTCAAATGATGCGATCTTCTCTAAAATCTCGCATCGTTTATTCAACTAATTTGCAACAGGAAATGGTAGAAATGGAAGCCATCTCCCTTCAGGATTCAACAAGGTTAAATGACTCACATTTCTCACTTTTGTCAGCTCTCACTTCTTATCTATAAAGTATAAACCTTATTAGCACTTTTTAGAAATTAATGTAAATTGTTTAGGTCTTTGGAACAGTTCAAAGTTTCACTACTTTTGAATGAAAAAGTTTTAAAGTTTTGAAAGAAACAGTTTAATACTTGTGCACAAATATGAACACTTAGGATTCTTTGCTAACGTATCTGTTTTTGCCTTTTTTAAAAAAATTTTATTTGAGAAAGAGAATGAAAGAGAGAAAGAGACAGAGAACACGAGCAGGGGGATGGGCAGAAGGAGAAGGAGACTCCCCGCCGAGCAGGGAGCCCAATGTGGGACTCCATCCCAGGACTCTGGGATCATGACCTGAGCTGAGGCAGGTGCTTAACTGACTGAGCCACCCAGGCGCCCCTGTTTTTGCTGCTTTGATGAAAAAAACAACAGAACCATAACACAATGCATTTTAGAAAGGCATGCTTTTGCACTGAAAACTTGGCCAATGGTACCTACCTTCAACTTCTAAGGCAACTTCAATGATAGTATGAAGTAATGCTTTTTTAAGAGATGTTGGTTCAGAAATAGGAAAATATAAAGTTCTCTTCTACTGAAAAGTCCACTGACTTTCCAGAACTAATTGACTGAACTTGAGGTAGGAGGCTTACTGTATTAGACAAGGAAAGACCATTCCAAGAATAACTTCCAGGAAGGAGTTTACACATGATTTGACTTCGGTGGCAGCCCTACTTGATCACACAGATGAGGTAAAATGACTCAAAATCACTAATCATTCATAATCACTATAATGAATAATATCCCAAAGCCATAAGCTCTTTTAGCTAAATTACCTCCCTGGAAGATGCAAATGAAGCTAGACAACCATGTGATTCTTTCAACACATGGAAAATGCTTCCCTGAACTCAGGAAAGTGTGATTAAGTCTTGCCAATTTCTCTGTGGACAAAAACCTGCAAATGCTAGAAAACACTGAAGAACTGTTATGTTTTATTAAAACAATCATAAAATTGAAACATGTATTCACATTCTTCTTCCTTACACAGAAATCACCAATAAAGCAAACTCTTGCCAAAAAGCTTGACTCAGAAAACAATGTCTTTAAGAATAATGTTTTCTTGCAACGGGCAAAGTAAGATACGGACTTTGTTAACTTTAACATTATGTTCGAGAGTCAGAATTTTCAGTGCTTATAGACAGCAAAGTCAGAGCTGTTTCAGAATCAGGGTGGCTCATTCGGTTAAGTGTCTGACTCTTGATATTGGCCCAGGTCATGATCTCACAGTACTGAGATCCAGCCCCAGAGGCCAGCTCTTTGCCTAGCATGGAGCCTGCTTAGGATTCTCTCTCCCTTAGCCCCTTCGCCCCATCGTCTGCACACTGTCTCAAAAAAAAAAAAAAAACAAAACGAAGAATTCTTTATCAAAGATCACACCTTTGTTGTCATATCAAAGACTTGCAATAATTTTAATTTTACACTGAAGTTTATATTTGAGTAGAACAAAATTTTACTATTTACTTTAGACAGACAATTTATATTTACTAAAATACAGAGCAGGGACAACCCTCCACTGTTATTATGAATAAACTTTTAGATAGTAACCTTTTTATTTATATTATTTATTATTTATTTATTTTTTAAAAGATTTTATTTATTTATTTGACAGAGAGAGAGACAGAGACAGCCAGCAAGAGAGGGAACACAAGCAGGGGGAGTGGGAGAGGAAGAATCAGGCTCCCAGCGGGGGAGACCGATGTGGAGCTCGATCCCAATCATGCCCTGAGCCGAAGGCAGACGCTTAACGACTGAGCTTCCCAGGCGCCCCTAGATAGTAACTTTTTTAAAAAAAGGATTTATTTAGAGAGAGAGCATGTGTGTGAGCACACATAAGCAAGCAGGGGGCAGAAGCAGAGGGAGAGGGAGTGTCTTAAGCACACTGCACTGAGTGTGGAGCCCCATGCAGGGCTCAGTCTCACAACCCTGAGATCACAACCTGAGCCAAAACCAAGAGTTGGATGCCTAATGGACTGCGTCACCCAGGCGCCCCTATGAATAAGCTTTTAAATGTGGAAAAAAGAGATACATACCTCAGGGTGAAGAATTCCTTGAGGTTCTACATCAAGGAGGTAAGTTTCCAATGTAATCACATTAACAGTGTATAAGACTGCATGTTTGTACCATGTGAATCATTTCGAAACAGCTGTGATGTCAAAATATTTTATTTAGGTCTTACAAACAATTGTTTACTATTGCCCCTTGTAGGAAGATTTCTCATACATTCAAAAAATGTATATTAAATTTAAATCTATTATCTTGTCATTAGCTCTGATAAAAAAAATCTGGCACAATGAAGTTGAAACTGTTAAATTAAACAATGCTTGCCATTTCTTTAAGATTTATTCTGAACTCTTTTTATTTCCATGGGCTATCAAGACTAAAAAAATGTAGAGATAAAAATGGTTTTTGTATTAAATTCAGTAACTGATGAAAAATGTATAATGTAAAAAACTCCAGGTAAATCAACAAAGAGTAATAAAAAATACGCAAAACAAAATTCAAAAATTGTAGTTTAACAATTTTATTTATTAAAAAAAAATTTTTTTTTAAAGTAAGCTCTACACCTAATGTGGGGCTTGAACTCATGATCCTGAGATCAAGAGTCACATGCTCTACCAACTGAGCCAGCCAGGTGCACCAGTGTAACAATTTTAAAGACAGACTCACTTCTACCGTAAAGTAAATAAACCATTAAGTATTCCTAATCACTTTACATATTTCTAGTTAGAATTCAGAACAAAACTTCAATAAAAATTTCAACTATGTAAAATGCACTGTTATTCAGTCCTATGTATATACATACCTAAATTAATCATTACATTTTTATTTCTTACCAGCTTTTGGTTTCACAAGCCCCACAGCAAGAATAGTCTCACTAAGTCCATCAAAATATGCAAGGTCTCCTCTGTCAATAGTTAAAGAAAAACATGTTATACATACAAAAAAAACCCAAAGTTTTATCTAAAATGTTCTTTAAGACTACAAAATGTAATGAAAAATAAACCAGCAAACAAAACTGTTTCAGTTCCAAGATCCTGGCACACAGGCCTGTCTAAGGCTAATAAGCATAAACCAGGAAAACAGGGAATGCTGCTCCCCCTCCCAAACCTCCCCCCAACCAGGCTGTAAGGCTCAAATAACAGCAATTCTACTGCTGGGGCAAGACCCTCTCAGAAGAACAGATTCATAGGGAAAGTATAAGGCTGAGAGTGGAATAGAAACATTGAGAAAAAAATCTCCAGCATCCCAAACTGTATCCTAAGTGCAAAGTGATTCTACAGGAATTTGAAACCTCTGATCCACTGAGGGTAACCACAGCAATGACCAAACCAAACTCAGCTCAACTCCTGACTTGGAAAAAGTCAACTTTCTCCATAATAAAGCCCTACCTGCTAGGCCCATTTCTACGGATAAATACTATTTATTTACTTCAGTATCCACTCTCCTACACACAATATCTAGCTTTCAAAAAACACATGAGACACAAAAAAGCACAGGAAAAAAAAAAAGCCTGTCAAGAAACAAAGCAATCAACAGAAATGGACTCAGCTATGAGCCCGATCTGTGAACTACAGGCAGGAAATTTAAAATAAATACAATTAATATAGTACAGGTACTAATGGAAAAGGTGGACAATATATAAATGAACAGATAAGGAATTTCAGCAGTGAGGTGAAAATCACAATAAGTGAAAGTATTAGAAATAAAAAGCATAGCAGAGAAAGAATGTCTTGTAAGAACTTTTTAAGTAGACTTGACATAACTAACAAAAGAATCCGTGATCCTGAAGTTGGGTCAATAGAAATTATCCAGACTGAAACTAAAAGGAAAAAAAAAGAAGAAAGAATGGAGAAACAAAAATAGAACAGAGCATCCAAAACCTGTTGAAGAACATCAATCTAACAAAAGTGTAAAAATCTCAGAAGACAGAGGGAGAGAATGGGGCAGCACAAATATTTGAAGGTAATCACTGAAAAATTTCCAAAAATAATGAAAGACATCAAACCAAAGATCCAAGAAAATCAGAAAAGGCCAAACAGGATGAACACCAAGAAAAAAAATATTATGATCCAGACTTTGAAGAAAACTTCTGGTTGTTCTGAAAAGGGCCAAGCAAACAGAAAGAAAACACCTCAATGGCCACTTAGGTGGACCAGGTTTCCCCCTTTTTTCCATATTGTTGATAACTGGCGCAGCCTCCAGAAACTAAGACCAATATTGGGGAAGTTAGAGGTTACAGAATAAGAAATGGAATAAGATTACATGCCTATCATCCAAGTGGAATTAGGATTCATAATAAAAAACTAATGGAATAACTGAAAGGAAGCCCAAGGTTTTTGCAGTATTAAACTTATGAACTAAAGATTTATACCCAGGACTTGTGCCCTGATTTTTTTTTCCAGTAAGTACATTGTCCAGATGATTTTTCTTTAAATGAGTTCTAGTTTTAAACAGTAAGGTTGGACTATATGTTCCATGTGAACAGGGACTATATTTACCACATTCAATGCTGTTCCTAGTACAAAACAGTCTGATACATGACAAACTCAATAATATTTTATTAGATGGATATGTTAGATGCTAATGGAAATATAGAAATTTTCATTAAAGGGAAAACCCTTTTTAAGGAAATTATCCTTACATTGATCTATTATGTAGGTTTTTGGCATTTGATTTTCTTAAATACACTCATGCCTAAATGAAGAGGTTTTATTCCTTAGTATCAAAATGACCATGTTACAATACAACAAACTAAAGTTCAGGGTACATGAAGAACAATCACAACCATACATCACTGCTATTAGGGCTATATAACAGTTCAACCATAACTCTAGCTATGAAAAGTTCTAATTGAAAAAAATCAGTGAACAAAAATGGTTTCATTTAAGCTACATGTTCAAGTTTATGTGTCACGTCAACTCAATGATACAGTGGATGTGTGTGTGCATTCCTAACAGGTGTCTTAATTAACCAAGGGCAAGAGTAACAACAACATGGGCCTTCCTCCCATTAACCCACTTAACCACCTAAAGATATTATGACTGGTAATAAGCCAAAATTTATCTCCAGGAAGCCAGGTGAGATGACCAGATCACTAAACGTTATTTTAGCAAGAATGCCTTGGACCTTCACTCAGACTATTACATACATTCAAATTACACATCGGTCAAGCTCACAGACCAACAAAACTCTTTTGTCACTTCAGTAAGTTAAGAGACTCCTGATGCATAGAAATGCATCGAAAATAGAGATCCTTAAAAATATCAAACCATCTCTCAAGAAACTACTATTAGGCTATCTTATTGGAAGATAAGAGCTTGGCAACTAGACCCCTGCTACTCAGAATGGTACTCAGACTGGCAGCATCACTGGAAGTTTCTAACAAATGCAGACTCTTGAGGCTTACTCAGAACTACTATAACAGAATCCACATTTTAACCCCATCTCCTGGTGATTGATATGCATACTGAGAAGCACTGATCCAGATGTTAGATGAATGAAAGATAAACCAGGCAGCTTCTGATGAGCAGAACACTAGCTACGGTTAAGAGAATCTCAATTCTAGCCATGCTACAGCAAACTAGCATTAAATACATACCCGTCTTCATAGTTCCACATGAATATGTCACTGTCAATTGTGAGCCAAGCTCTGCTGATAGGAGGGAACACGCCCATCATGCAGTTACACTGCATATCTGAAGTAGTGTGGATGTAAGGCAAAAAGATTTCAATCTTATCTTTCTCAAATGTGTTTGGAGAGATTTTGATCTAAAATTTATGATTAAAAAATCATAACCTAACCACTCTTTAATAGAAAGAGCAAATAAAATATCTTGATTTCTAATGAGTTTAATGAAAGACATAGCTTATTACAGAAATAAACCTGTAATTTATAATTTCTAAATAATGCTGTCCGACCACTTGAAATGTATTCTAAAGGACAAATGTAATGTTGTTACCATTATTAACTCAAAAAAGAATACTGGTTATGAATAACACCACCGAATTTTGACATGAAAAAACTTACTGGAGCAGTTTCTCCAATTGTGTAAGAGCAAGATTGATTAAAAAAAAAAAAAAGCACATGGTATGCTAAGTCATAGGTGATAATTTGCAAGCTTCTTATAAATAGTACAATTGAAAAACAGACAAAAAATTATATTATGTAATTATAAGACAAGGAAACAACTATGAAATAATTTCCTAATGTCTCTTGCAGAAAAAGTATTATCAGAAGATTAAAGAATATTAAGAAACTAAGCAAGGGTACAGTATGGGATAAGGTATGTTTTATATTTAATAACACTATTTCACAAAATCTCAGAGAGACACTGAAAATTTTAGGGAAAATATTAGATTCTACTAGTTTTTCTATTACAAGTATTTCCTTAATTTTCCATTTCCTTTTTTTTCTGAATCAGACTGTAATGAAATTTGAAATGCTTTTACTTTAAATAGATTAATATACTTTTAAAAGTCTCATTAAATTTTAATATACCATCTTAATGTCTATATAATGAGGGCTATAGATTAATAAAAAAACTTCCTAGCAAATAACTATAAATCTAATGCCTTAATAGGGTATAGCACGCTTTAAAAAAATTAAATAAAATCTTCTTTTTAGAGGGTAAGAAAACTCCTCTAGCAACTCAGTCTATGAAGATGCCATTAAGTTCCATTCTTATCGTGATCCTTAGAAATGCAATCACTTATAAACTTTAATTCTAAGATACCAAAAACTTTCGGGGAGGGGCAAAAAGAAGTACGTGGCAGTTTGTTTTTAAACAGTTTTAGAACGACATCCCAGTTTTAAAATGTTAAAATATGAGAAAAAATAAAAATGAAAATCATGGGTCTTCCAGCTAAAATGTGGTAGTAAAAGCTTCCTTGTAGAGCATTCAACTGGAAAGTACTACTTTGCAAGAATATCATTAAAAAATGCAGAATTCCTTAAAAACAATTCACTCTCTTCAATGTCCCAGAACAATTAAAATGTGATTCAATTTTCAACATTCAATGTTGTATGAAAGTTTCTAGGCATATGGCAAACCACCCACATACTTAAAATGTTTTTTAAATAAAACTCTTAAATGAACTTAAATACACACACCAATTAAACACAAAGCAAGAACTATAAGAACACCAATTTTAAAAAATATTAAGGAGTTAAAAACAAGGTAACAGGATACGTCCAAACTGTTCAACAAGTTCAGGTGGGAGAGGAACTCTTCGGATGGAACTGATCTCTGGAAGGTTGGGCACCGACAGCAAACCAGGTCCTTGTAGAGGATAATCCATATCTGACATGCCAGAAACAGTGGGATTATCTGCAAGTAATTTAAAACAAAGCATTTATTATAGTAATAATGTTTTGGGCATCAATTAGGCATATTGAAGCACTGCAAGTTACAAAAAAAATTGTGCATCTGGTGGTTGTAAAGGTATAGAGAGAATAAAATAGTTCTGACCCAACACAAAGGAGGCCTGAGAAAATAACAGTGTTAAGGTAGGGGCAGTTCAGGTTTCAGCACTAAACAGAAGGTTCTCTTTCACAAAGATTCCATAGGAAAGGAAATACTTAGTTCAATAATTTAGTTTTTTTTTTCTCTTATTTTACTAATCTGAAATGGGCAAATATTTATAAAACCACTTTGTAACTGTCAGATAAAACAATTGTGAACAAAATATTGATTGGGGAAAAAACCAGCCATTTCTTTCCCAACTTAGATATTACTAGATTAAAACAATCTATGCATTTTTCTGTTAGACGAACCCCCAAGACCAATAAGATAAATACAAATAATACCACATAAGCAATATTTTACTGGGGGAAACCACAGACTGCTCTATAAAGTGTTCTCGTTTAGCAACCTTTCTCTTGCTCTAAGACACAGGCAACTAAAGGCAGGAGTGGGCTGCTCTATTCAGCCTGTCCTTTCTATGTCCTGAACGGCAGGTGTTCTTTAGATCTGACTGATGACTTATATTTATCCCAGGCACCTTTCCAGGCTCTCTTTCAGTACAAAGATGTTGGGGAATACTGACATATAAAAGAAATTCTAAATTATTATGGAATTTTAATATACAACTAGCGAGAAAAATGCAATAAATTCCTATGTGCTGATTGATTACCCAGTTTCAACAATTACCAATAACATGCCTGATCATGTTTCATTTAAATCCCTAGCTACTCCTTCCCTAATGAATTTTTTGAAGCAAATCCCAGACATCCCACTTAATCTTAAAACATAATTTTAATAGGATATTGCACACGTTAAATGGCAGTGGGAACACAAAGGATGGAATTAATAACTCAGGTGAGAATGTGAATGGCTAAGAAAGCCCTCAGAAAGGAAGTGATATTCAAGGGAAGAATGTCAGGCAAAGATAAAAGAACATTCCAGAAGTGATGAAGTAAATTATGATGTAAAATAGAATCCTGAAGAGACAGCTTCTTACGGTAAACGTGTTAAATTCAGTGTGACTGGAACAAAGAGTTTGAGAATAAGATGGAGGAAGGGGAGATTAGGTTGAAGAAGCTGGTGTAAAGGTGGATAGAAATGATTTAAATCAGATAAGAGAGGACAAGAATGCATGGACTCTTTACATCTTGCTTTTCAAACCTAAGGAGGTCAAAGGGAGTATAATGCTATTCAAGATGAGAGTTGCTAACAGGCCACTCAGTTCTTGTAAGACAAGCCCGCTGGTAAGTAGCTATCAGGAACAAATACTACATTTGTTTTATTTCTATCTTTTCTCTGACTGTAAGTCTACTCAATGATTTTTATAAACAGCCAAAAGCCTCCTTTAGGTTTACATTGCACAGATTATCCTTGTTACTTTAACTTGGTTATTGTTTACCAAAAACCTTGTTTGTTAGACTTCTTTTCTCCAATATACGTCTCACAAAGGGGTCATTTTTTTTTTTATTTTTTTTTGAAGATTTTATTTATTTATTTGACAGAGATAGAGACAGCCAGCGAGAGAGGGAACACAAGCAGGGGGAGTGGGAGAGGAAGAAGCAGGCTCATAGCGGAGGAGCCTGATGTGGGGATCACACCCTGAGCCGAAGGCAGACGCTTACCCGCTGTGCCACCCAGGCGCCCCTGGGGGGGTCATTTTTTTAAAAGCAACTTATATAACTCCATTCCTTGAGGAACCTGGCCATAATTAAAACTGTTAAACAAAGCATTTTCCCGTCACCTCTTTTTGTTGGCCCATACACTGCCTTACCCTCCCGGTCCATCGTCACAGCTAATAACCCTGCTCTCTTCCTTTATTCCACTGGTAGTTCTTAACTACCTTTGTATTACAGGACTTCGTATTACACTAACTCTACACATAATAAAGACTATCTCTGAGAGGAGATGGTAAATTTCCAAATTAATTTCGTTTACCCGTCTGTTTTAGCCTAAAGTTAATGAGGAATTAAAAAGAATGAGACTTGGATCAGGTGGTCCTACTCAACTGGCCTTGGCGATGAACACTTGGAGGCAGTGAACAGCTCATTAAGGTTGGGGTCTTTGCTTCAATGGGGTTGTTCGTCACTCCTACCCTCTCAAATATCGGCAGTGAAGTGAGGACAACAAAATAAACGGAAAATAGGCTCTTTTTGCTCTTCGAAATGTAGCAAACAGCTAAATCTCAAAATGTCTTAGTCGGGCCCACCCCGGGGATAAGGACCTAGTTAGGAAGTCAGGAGAGAGTCCTTTCTGCTGAGAAAGCAGTCATCAAATGGGCACTGATCACTCACTTGGGGCAGACACCATGAGAAGCTCGGAAAGGTCCGGGTACATGCGGTCTTCTTGCAGCTGACGGTCGATGAGCCGCCCTGCATTTTCCAAAGCTTCCTGCAGCGCTGAGGCCGACGTGGAGGCCGGCATCGCCGAGCCCAGTAAAGAAGACGGCATGTCGAGACTCGGAGACACCAGCGTCTGGAAAAAGTAAAAAACCAAGGAGAAAAGAGAGAAAAACCCAACACCCTAGCTCAGACCCGCAGCTTAGAGCGCGCGCGCCAAACGAGCGCCTCGGCGCCTGTGCATGACGCACTTCCGGTTCATCTGGAGGGGAATTTGAAGGCTGCGTTTTGAAGCTGAAGAGAGGAAGCTGTGGATGGGCTGGACGTTAGGGGCGGAGCGAGTGAGTGGAGGCTCTTTCCCGGGCGTTAGGCTGGGCGCTTGAGAGGGTGGGGGAGGAGAAAATCCGTGGAGGTTACCTAGGGAAGGGAGGAAAGAAAGGGAAAGGACCGGGGAAAGAGGGGGCCGGGAGGGGTGGGGAGGTGGAAGGGAGCAGCGGGCGGGTAAGTGGGAGCTGGGTAGGGCCCGACAGGCGGCTCCGGTTCTGGGGGGTTTCGCGAGCGCGGGATCTTGGCGTCTCGAGCTTTGCAGCCTAGAATCTCTCAACTGCAACTACTTAAGAGTTTGCGCGTCAATTTCTTTGGCACTCTAAACAGCTTCTCCTGTAAGAATGGATAGGAGTTGGTAGCTTCTCAGAAACAGTTTACGTGTGAACCAAAATTTCACTACATTTCTTATGGGCTTCACTGTAAATTCATCAGACTTTTCTGTCTGGGGCAGTCAGTAGAGCATGTGACTCTTGGTGTCTGCGTGGTGAGTTCAAGCTCCACCTTGGAGTGGAGCCTTCTTCAAAATCATCAGGCTTTTCTATTTATGTATGGCTACTGTTACTGGGAAGAATTGTGTGTTTACGGAGTCATTCGTTGCATGCAGGGGGCTGCTGCTTCCTTTATTTCTCATTACAGAGAGGAAGAAGTGTATTCTAATTCATTGGTTGACCCCCAGCACAAAGGAGAGGGACTGGGATAAAGTAGGTCCCTTTACATTACCCAAATTCTAGAGAAACTGAATTTATAATTTGTGTCAGGCATTGTGCCTGGTGCCGGAAATACCAAACTGACACATCCCTGTCTTCAAGGTGCTTGATGCAGGGACACACAAAATAAAGCAATAAAGTGCATCACCACAATTTTTTATGGGATATGTATTTTTTTAAAGATTTTTTTAAATTTTTTAAAAATATTTTTATTTATTTATTCGACAGAGATAGAGACAGCCAGTGAGAGAGGGAACACAAGCAGGGGGAGTGGGAGAGGAAGAAGCAGGCTCATAGGGGAGGAGCCTGATGTGGGGCTCGATGTGGGGCTCGATGTGGGGCTCGATCCCACAATACCAGGATCACGCCCTGAGCCGAAGGCAGACGCTTAACCACTGTGCCACCCAGGCGCCCCTATGGGATATGTATTAATTGCAGTAGGAGGGTATGATGAGCAAGAAGAGGTTAGATAGGCTTCATTTCACACAGAAGGCAACTAGAGTGGTCAAATCAAAACACTCAAAGAGCATTCCTTATTTAGTGCTCGTTTAGAACCACACATAAGTAAGCTTCATCCCCTTATATTCTTAATAGTTTAGCTAGTAACGGAATTACTCCATATTGACTAGCTAAACTGAAAGAGGACTTCAACTACCTCCGTTTTGATCTCAAACTTCCTAATTGATTAAGTTCTTTCCAGCTTATCTCTTAACTCAGGCTGAAGATCCTGCTGGCAAAGCATCCTGTGATGGGAACTGAAAGTACGCCCTCAAACAATTAGGACTGCCCTGAGCCAGCAAAACCCTGCCTGTAGTTGACCCCCAAGATAATGATGGACCTGACCTTTACTGCCCACGTGCCGGTATCTACTGACCTTTGTCGCACATTTTCCTTATATAAACCTAGGAGTATTTTCAGCAGTTTGAAGACCGTCTTAGAGACAATAGTCTGCTGTCTTCCCAGTGTTGTCCTCACTCAAATAAATTCCTTTCTTGTTTCATCACCACTTGTTTCTCTGCCTTTGGATTTTTCAGTGGTGAGTGGCTGAACTTTGTATGTTTGGGACCCCTTGAGCCAGGTGCTTTTGTGCCCCTGTGCCCAGGATACAAAACTATGGTCTTTGCTAAACTATGGTCTTTTGCTACTTGAATTAGTTTTTAGTTAGTTTAGTTTTAGTTAACCCTCAAGGGGTTAACTAAATTTCTGAATATTTAAACTTCTGGGATGTTACAGATCTATAGGTATAATTTAAGACTTAATAGGAAGTATATCAGGAAAAATTAGATTTATATTATTCATGGATAAATAGGCAGATGGTTCTCCAGCCATCAACTTTCTTTTATTCGGTAGACCACAGATTGAAAACTGATGATTTGGCACAGTGTTTGTTTGTTTTTAATTTAAGGTAAAACATATGATTGAGAGGTTTCAATTCCACAAATTGGATGATCTGGCAATACTGGTCTAATATTTCTGCACTGCAACAATATTCCCAGGGGCCTAAGTCGAAGGATTTCCGTTTATTTGTACATTGCCTATGGTTGCCTTCCAGCTACCACTGCTGAGTTGAGTAGTTGCTACACAGACCACAGGGCCTCACAGCCTAAAATATTTACCACCTAGCCCTTTACAGGAAAAGTGTGTGAAGTCTTCCCTAAAGTGATTCTAAAACTTTTTGATTTCAGGACCTCTTGAGACTCTTAACAATTATTAAGGATTACAAAGAGTTTTTTGTTTTGTGTGGGTTGTATTTGTTCATAAGTGCTAATATCTCCTAAAAACAAATTTAAAAAGTCATTTAAAAGAATAAGCCTTGGGGCACCTGGGTGTCTCGGTCCTTAAGTGACTGTCTTCAGCTCAGGTCATGATCCCAGGGTCCTGGGTTCCAGCCCTACGTCCCGGCTTTCTGCTCAGCGGGGAGCCTGCTTCTCCCTCTCCCTCTGCCTGTTGCTTCCCCTGCTTGTGCTCTCTTTCTCTCTCTCTCTCTGACAAATAAATAAATGAAATCTTAAAAAGAAAAAAGAATAAGCCTAATCCATTTTAATTTAAATGACACATATTTTATGAAAAACCACAATAGTTTGTGAAACTAAATATTAGAAGAGTGCATTATTTTACATTTTTCCAAACCTCTTAAATGTCTGGCTTAATAAGACAGATAAGATAGATTTTCATATCTGCATTTGCCGTCAGTGTGTTGTGATCTGTTGTTTACTTGAAGTATATGAAGAAAAGTGGGCCTCACATAGTTATGTAATGGGAAAGGGAAAAGTATTTTAATAACCTTTTTAGGTAGTTGTGAATGTTATTCTCTGATAGATTATCAAAACTTGAAAAATGATGTAGCTTTTTTTGTTTGCTTTTTTAAGTGGGCTCCACACCCAGCATAGAACCCAACACAGGGCTTGAACTCATGACCCTGAGATCAAGACCTGAGTCAAAACCAGAAGTTGGCCACTCAGCCAACTGAGCCCTCCAGGCATCCCAAGTGGTATAGTTTCTTTTCTTTTTAAAAAATTTAAAAACTTATTATTTATTTGAGAGAGAGAGAGAATGAGAGCACATGAGTGGGGGCGGGCAGAGGGAGAGGGGGAAACAGTCTCCCTGCTGAGCAGGAGCCCAATGTGGGGCTCAGTCCCAGGAATCGCTTAATCCACTGAGCCACCCAGGTGCCCCACCCCAAGTGGTATAGTTTCTTAAAAGTTAGTTATGATGTGGAATTAGAAACCATCAGTGAATTTTTTTTGAACTTTGTTAAATTAAAAACACTCGGGGCGCCTGGGTGGCATAGCGGTTAAGCATCTGCCTTCGGCTCAGGGCATGATCCCGGCGTTATGGGATCGAGCCCCACATCAGGCTCCTCCGCTATGAGCCTGCTTCTTCCTCTCCCACTACCCCTGCTTGTGTTCCCTCTCTCGCTGGCTGTCTCTATCTCTGTCAAATAAATAAATAAAATATTTAAAAAAAAATTAAAAACACTCATCTGTCTTATATTTTGGACCTTCTATCTATGCATGATTCGGTAATATGTGTTGATCATTTGGGAAATACTGGTTTTCTAAGTTATGCAGATCTTCGAATGTTGCCATATTTCATTAACCAATAGGAAAAAATTGTGTTAATATTACTACCTATCTTAACAGAAAAATCTTTTAAGTATTAGGAAGTTGTCAAGCTTATGGTGGTGGACACAACCTTGATACAATCTTGATAAGTTTTTCAACATTCTAATTTTATCTTGAAAGCTCAAATTTTCCTTAGTAACAAGTACAGTGAGTTGTTTTCCTTGAAGTGACTAACTCATTTCATTCATTCTTGTGTAAAGTGGGTATGTAACAGTGAGGAATATGAGGACTACTACAACAATTTCCTTGTAATTGACTTGATTTATGCTGAGGCACCAGCAGTTTTACCCACTGTTGCTTCTGCATCATCAGTGCAAATGTCAATAGAGTGAAAAAAGCAAATGGCTTAATATTATTATGAAAATAATTTTGATTTCATGAACACCTTTACAGGAATCCACACAATACATTATTTAAGTACACTAGCCCTATTAGGTATTTAGAGTTTTAAAAAATATTCTCATTTGGGATGCCTGGGTGGCTCAGTTGGTGTCAGTTAAGTGTCTGCCTTTGCCTCAGGTCATGATCCCAGGGTCCTGGGATCTAGTCCCACGTTGGGCTCCTTGCTTGGTGGAGAGCCTGCTTCTCCCTCTGCCTGCCACTGCCCCGGTTGTGCATGCACACTCTCTCTCTCTGACAAATAAATAAAATCTCTTTAAAAATATCCTCATTAGAACAGAAGTTCCATGAGAGCAGAGACTATGCTCTCTGTCTTCACTATTCTCACTAGCATCTGGCACTTAGTAATGGCCAACATTTATTGGATGTGTAATACATACCAGGCATTATTCTAATTGCTTTATGAGAATTAACTCATTCAATCACCAGAAAAATCTATGAGGTGATAGGTGCTATTATTATACTGTCCACTTAACAGACGAAGAATTTGAAGCACATAGAGACTAAATAATTCATTAAGATTATATTACCAGAATGGGGCCCCTGGGTGGCTCAGCTGTTAAGCATCTGCCTTCGACTCAGGTCATGATCCCAGGGTCCTGGGATTGAGCCCCGCATCGGGCTTCCTGTTTGGCGGGAAGCCTGCTTCTCCCTCTCCCACTCCCCTTGCTTGTTTTCCCTCTCTCACTGTCTGTATCTGTCAAGTAAATAAATAAAATCTTAAAAAAAGATTATATTATCAGAATCATGATTTGAACCCAGATAGTCTAGTTCTGGAACTCATTTGCTTAATGCTATCCTGTCTCTCAAATGTTTAATTCACAAATAATTTTACTTTGTTTGCTCCAAGAAAATCAAAAATTTTCTGGTGTACTTAACATTTTATTAGGAAGATGTCTCATACAGGGGCGCCTGGCTGGCTCAGTTGGTAGAACATGTGACTCTTGATCTCAGGGTCATTGGATGTGAAGCCTACTTTAAAAAAGAAAAAATAATTTTAAAAAAGATGTTTCATACAGACGAAAACTAAAAGAAAAAAAAGCTTAATGCAGAAGTCTCTACTAGTGCAGTTACATCGTCTCTATTTTTTATGAAAAGCAAATACATCTTGTGGTTTTTTTTTTCATAATCATCATGATTATCTACTACTATTGGTCAATGATATATGTCTTCCATTTTTCTTTATTTTTTTTTTCTTCAGCACTTTGTAGTTTAAGATTTTATGTTTCTACAATGGAATCTTCTCAACATATGGTGCTGGAACTACTAGACATCCACATGCAAAAAAATGAATCTAGCCACAGACCTGTCACAAAAATTAACTAAACAACTGACCTAAACTCAACAACTGACCTAAAACTATAAAACTCCTAGAAGAAAACAGGAGAAAATTTAAATGACTTTAGGTAAAACAATGACTTTTTAGCTACAACACCAGAGGCATGATCCATGACAGAAATAATGATAAACTCTCCTTAATTAAAATTAAATCTTCTGCTCTGCAAAAGACAATGTGAAGAGAATGAGAAGACAAACCACAGATTGGGAGAAAATATTTGCAAAAGACATAAAGGACTGCATAATCCAAAATATACAAAGAACTCTTAAAAATTCAAAATAAGAACACAATCTGATTAAAAAATGGGTTAAAGACCTTAACAGACACCTCACCAAAGAAGATAGCCATTAAACATGTAAAAAGACACTCCACATCATATGTCATCAGGGAAAGGGGCCCTGTTAGAAGGGCCAAAATCTGGAACACTGACAGTACTAAACGTTGGTGAGGATGTGGAAAAAAAGGAACTGTCACTTATTGCCAGTGAAAATGTAAGATGGTACAGTCATCTGAAAGATAGTTTGGCAGTTGTTTACAAAACCAAACATATTCTTACTATATTATCCAGAAATCATGCTCCTTGATATTTACCTAAAGGGGTTGAAAACTATGTCCACACAAAAGTTGCACGTAATGTCCATAGTAGCTTTATTCATAATTGCCAAAACTTAGAAGCAACCAAGACATCCTTCAGTAAGTGAAGCAGGATAAATAAACTATAGTACATCTAGACAATGTAATATTAAACAGTGCTAAAAGAAATGAGCTATTCAATCATGAAAAGACACAGAGGAAACTTAATACTTATTACCAAGTGAGAGAAGGCAATCTGAAAAAGGCTACATTCTGTACGATTCCAACTATATGTCATTCAAGAAAAGGCAAAAGTATGGAGACAGTAAAAATACCAGTGGTTGGTAGTGGTTGAGAGGAGGGAGAAGATAAGCATATCATAATGATGATACCATAATGATGGATACATGTCATTATACATTTGTCATAAACAATACAATGTACAACACCACGAATGAACGCTACGTAAACTATGGACTGTGGGTGATCATGATGTGTTAATGTAGATTCATCAATTGAAAAAAGCGTACCACTCTGGTGGGTGATATTGATAATGGGTAAGCTATGCATGTGTAAAAGCAAGGTGATATATGGGAAATCTCTGTACCTTCCCTTTTATTTATTTATTTTTTGTGAACCTTAAACTGCTCTAAAAAATTAAGGTCTTAATAAAAGGAAAAAAATGTATACTATCTCAAGTTCTCATCTATAAATCCTTGACTACCGAGGAGCTGAAATAGCTAGGTATAAGCTTGGGCAATGGTTTTCCTAATGATCTGTATTCATAAAGTTCTACTTTACTACCTAAGGCCTGCTTATTTGTACACAGAAAAGAGACAGTGGCTTTAATAACTTTTTTTGTTGAAGGCACAATGAACTGGCCTTATTTGATTAGAGTTCACATTGGCTTTTGATTTTTGAGGTTGAGTAATCTCTTAGGATAAAACCAAATTTTGTTGTCCTAAAACATTCTGCATATAAGAGTAGTTGTTTTTGTCTTCACAACTGCTTTCTTTCCCTTATTCATTTTTTTTTCGTTCATTTAATGAATACTGAGTGTCCACCTAGGCATTGTGCTACGAAGGAAGAGTACTAGATGATGTCACAGAGGAGCCTAATTTAGTTGGAGGTCTAGAAAGGCCTATAAATGCTTAGAAGAACACCCAAGTTTATTTTATTTTTTTATTTTTTAAATTTTTTTTAAAAGACTTTATCCATTTATTTGACAGAGAGAGAGACAGCCAGTGAGAGCGGGAACACAAGCAGGGGGAATAGGAGAGGAAGAAGCAGGTTCCCAGAGGAGGAGCCCAATGCAGGGCTCTATCCCAGAATGCTGGGATCAAGCCCTGAGCGGAAGGCAGCCGCTTAACGACTGAGCCACCCAGGCACCCCAAAGAGCACCCAAGTTGAAAACGAGTTCTGAAGGATGAATGGGATTCAATGAAGGGCATGGAGATTGGCGAAGAGTCAGAGTTTTCAGGACATGATTGTCGGAGGCTGCTTATTGAGCTGAAAGAAGACTGTTGTAGTGGAAAATAGAAAATGGTGAGGTTGGAAAGGCTTTGGGGACCATGTGAATAATTTTGCATTTTATTTTAAGAACTATGGAAATGATATTAGACTTGATAATTATCATTTAGGATGCATAGCTAAAGTATAATTTGAGATAGGAGACTAAGGTGTAGTAGCCAAGCTAGTGAGTAACTCTATGAAAATATTTTTATTCAGCAGCATTAGGACTATATACAATGTTGCTAGAACTCAGAAATATAAAGGTAAATAATGCACCATTAGTTTGTAGCACAGATAGGGAGTTGTGTTGTAAAGAGATTAGAACCAAATATGAAGTAAAAATATAATAAATATGTTAATAAAGTGCTTTGGGAACCCTTGCTGTGGGCTGGGAAACTCTATAAGCAATCATGACTGGTAGCCAGAGGGAGGCTTGGGCTAAGAATACAAGCTTTAGAGCATTTATTTTTATTTTTATTTTTTTAAAGATTTTATTTATTTGAGAGAGAGAGAGAGAGAGAGCACACGTGAGAGAGCGTGCACAAGCAGATGCAGAGGGAGAGGAAGAAGCAGATTGCCTACAGAGTGGGGAGCTCAAAGTGGAGCTCGATCCCAGGATCAGAGATCATGACCTGAGCTGAAGGCAGACACTTAACCAACTGAGCCACCCAAGCGCCCCAAGAGCATTTTTTTAAAAAAGTAGTCTCCACACCAGCATGGAGCCCAACACAGGGCTTGAACTCATGACCCTGAGATCAAGACCTGAGCTGAGATCAAGAGTCAGACACTTAACCAAATGAGCCACCCAGGTGCCGTTAGAGGATTTTTTTGCCAAATCTTAGCTACTCAGGTCTTTTTGGCTTCTGTGTACTTTTCAATCATGTAGTGAATACTATTTTTTTCCTTAAAATATACTCAAAGGGTGAAGAACTGTGAAGGTTTCCTCATAGAAAAGAACAAAATGAAAAGAAAGGGCGTTTGTTGGCTTTTCTTTAGAATTCTGTGAGGATTGTGTCACCTTGGCAGTAAATGTGCCTTAAAAATGAAGAGTGTTCACAAAAAAAGTATGAGATCTTGACATTTGCGACAACATGGATGGACCTAGAGAGCCTTATGCTAAGTGAAATAAGTCAGACAAAGAAAGACAAACATCATATGATTTTACTGATATGTAGAATCTAAGAAACACACACACACACACACACACACACACACACACACACTCACACGCACGCACGCAAAGGGAAGAAACAGACCCATAAATACAGAGAACAAACTTTTGGTTGCCAGAGGGAGGAGGATGGGCGAAATGGGGGAAAGGGAGAGGGATACACAGGTTTCCAGTTATGGAATGAATAAGTCATGGGGATAAAAGGTACAAGACAGGGAATCCAGTCAAGGGTATTGTAATAGTGTTGTATGGTGAGAGATAGTAGCTACACTTGTGGGCATAATATATAGACTTGTTGAATCACTACGTTGAGTGTCTGAAACTAATGTAGCCTTGTGTCAACTGTACTTCAAAACAAAACAAAACAAAACAAAACAAAACAAAACAAAACAAAACACCTCTCCAGGTGATATCAATATGCAGCTGAGATTGAGAAATATCGCCTGAGGGCTTCCACAGGTTTACTTGTTCCTTGTAGGACCTGTGTACTCATTCTTTCTTTCTTTTTCTAAATGCTTATTATGCCAGTCATATACAGCTATTGAACAAAATCTAGAAAAGAAAGAAGGAAGAAAGGAAGCAAGCAAGCAAGGAAAGAAGGAAGGAAGGAAGAAAGGAAGGAAGAAAAAAAAGAAAAGAAAAGAAAAAGAAAGGCTGTTGACACAAACTAGATAATGTTTCCAGCCAGTGTGTTGAGTTAGCAGGTGATCTCTGCGGCGCTTATGCCCCTCCAGCCCGCTAGGGCGGCGCAGCTCCAGGGACCTCCATCCCCTCGCAGAAGGCGACGCTCTTGGCCTTGGCGGCGGTGCAGTCTCTGCAAGGCGATACTTCCTGCTGGTTTTGCCGCGAATCTTCAGCAGCTGTCTGTACTGTGACTGTCGGTAGTTCTGCAGTGGGCGGTTGGCCATGGAGCGCCCGGGGCCCAGTGAAGGTGGGTTCCGTGGGGGCGATGCCAGGCAAGACGGGAAGGGCCGGGGGCGCCGGAGGCGCCGCACTAACGAGGTCTCCTTCTCCTCTTGCCCCAGTGACAGGCTCAGAAGCGTCGGGACCGGATCCGCAGCTGGCGGTCACCATGGGCTTCACGGGGTTCGGTGAGTGACTGTCTTAACGCTTAGCCTCTTCTCCTTTTGCAGAGGTTTTAAGAACCGCAGAATGAGAGGGGGGGGCCCAGCTGTCACCTCTGTTCCGCACCCTCCGCTGTGCCAAGCCCTAGTTACTTTAGCCAAGCCCTGTGTCTTGAGATTTCTCGGTATTCTCTTTCTCATCCGTTTTCTAATTCTTGCTTGTCTGTTGGGACCAGCTCAGGTGACATGTATGGGAAGCCTTGTGGGAAAGATAGCTTTGTGACCTATGCTGTGGACGGCGTTGGTTAGTGGAGGGAGTTGTCTTTTTGTGTCCTGAGACGGAGCTAACCATTGACTGTGGTCTGTAATGAGATGGCCTTTCTGGCAACAGGTGGGCCGGCCATTAAAGTGATATAATAACGGTTATTAAATGCTTTTTGATTCAAGCCTTTCTCTCCCGGAATTGTCACTTCAGTCTCTCTGTAGAGTCTTGTTATGAGATAAAGAGGAACATTTCAAACAGAGATGTAGTCATCTGTTGAAAACATTACTGCTTGTAAGAAACAAATGTTAATTGTCTTCCCGTTTCTCGTGGGTCTTGGATAGAACAAATATCAGGCTAATGTGTCTAGGTCTCTTGTTGGTGTTCATATACTCATTTATTATGGTAACGGCTTCTGTCACATTTTTACTCCTAGGTGGTCATGTTTACAAAAATACTATATACTTACGTGTTACTATAGTATTTACTTTTGTTTCATTCCTAATTTCAAAAGTAGCGCATATTAATAGCAGAAAATCCAAAGAACACAGTAAATGAGAAGGAAGAAAGTAAATCCTTAATAACTGTATGATCTAGAAATCAAGAGTTAGAAGTTTGTTTTCTATTCTTTCCTGTTGTGTATTTATCAAGAAAGTTAAGATCATATGTATGTACAATTTTATATTCTTAATTATCTACTTTATTTAATTCTTAATGCTTTGAGGATTTTCTGCATTATGAAGTACTCTTCCAAAACATGATTTTTAATGGCCGAATAGTACATTTGATAGAAGTGCCATAATTTTGGCCTACCTAGTTTCTAATTCTTTTATTCATAATACTGAAAAGAATATCTTTATAAATAACCCTTTTATTTCTTTTTGTAAAAGTAATTTTATGTGTGTTTCCATAGGGTAGATTTCTAAAGAAGGCACTATAATAAAAATACAAATATTAAAAAGTATCCAAAACATTGCGTGTATATCTTTTTTTTTAATTTTTAAATTTTTTAAAATTTATTTTTAAGTAGGCTCCACACCCAGCATGGAGCCCAACCCGGGGCTTGAACTCATGACACTGATCAAGGGTTGGATGCTTAACAGTCTGAGCCACCCAGGTGCTCCTGGGTAGATATCTTTTAAAACTAATTGATCCATTTTGTCATAATGCCCTTCAGAAAGGTGGTTTCATTTTAGACCGAAGTCAATATTATGTAAGAATGACATTTTTACCATATTCTAACTAACATGGAGTAAACATTATTAAGAAAAAACAATAAAGACAAATATAATATTCCTTCAAGCTCATTCATGTTGTTGTCAGAATTTGGTTTCTTGTAGTTTTAGGGCTGAGACCTCTGTTTTCTTATTTGCTGTCAGGTGGGAGTTTCTTAGCTTCTTAAGGTGCTTGCATTGCTTGTCATCTTACTGCCTTCATCTGAAAATGAACTAGTGCTTCTAGTCCTTTTCATACTTCATATATCTCTGACTTCAGCTGTATCTGTTCTGCATCTTTGCTTGTAAGGGCTTCTGTGATTAGATTGGGCCAACCAAGATAATCTGTTTTAAAGTCCATAACCTTAATTAGATCAACAAGTCCCTATTGCCCTGTAATGTGACATATTCCAGGGTTCCAGAGATTAGGGTATGAACATTCTGCATTCTGCCTGTGACCAGTGTTGTAGATTTAAGGGGTAGAGTCCAGGTGAATTGAGGAGAATGGGAAAGTTGGCTGGTTAATGATGAGACTATTGTTAAAAATTCCCTGGGAAGTAAACTCTTTCTTCCTAGGTGTATTTCTTGTAGCCATGCTATAAATTAAACAGACTAAATGGTTATCAATCATTTAATCAGTGCTTATTGAGTACCTAAAATTTGGCCAGCTTAGTGTGAGAAGATCACAGTCTGCTTCTTATTTCTTTTTAGGAAAAAAAGCTCGCACATTTGATTTGGAAGCAATGTTTGAACAAACACGAAGAACAGCTGTGGAAAGAAGTCGGAAAACACTGGGTAAGAAGTTCAGTTATGGCTCTTTTATTGGTTTAAATACTGTATACACCTTACACAAGTACGTTGGCCGTTATTATAAGACTGAAAAAAAATTTCGAAGTTGTTAAAAGACCAAATGTGCTGGTTCCTTTGGAAGCAGAGTTGGTTTTTTTTTGTGTTTTTTTTTAACATGGTAAAAGTTGCATCTAAGTAGGATAAGTCTGAATGCTAAAATCTTTTTGAAGTGTGTTCTATGAACAAACAGGGATTCTAAATTAATTGATAAGAATAAGAATAGCAGTTTTTTTTTTTTTAACCTCTTCTTCCACCTTTATCTGATTTTCATTTCATTTTTTTCTTTTCCTGCTTACAGCGGGACCAGTATTTGGAAGGCTGGGCGAGAGGTGGCTCTCAGAGCTGTGTACACCACTGACTGTTGACTCAGTATAGAAAATTGAGACATACAGTGAATGTGGCTGCTGCTGTTGAACCCCTGTATTAATGAGTTTATCAGACATTTAATGAAGGCCTTAATTTCCAGACTGTCTGGTGTGATACTAGGTGATTGGCAATTCTGGGTACCACCTTATGGTCTTCCAAGTAGACTGACTCCTCTATTGCTTTCTTTAGATTTGATTCAGATCATTCTTAGACTGAAGGTATAGATATATCTTGATAGCACAAAAGGGGCTAGAAATCAGAGACAGGACTTCTGGAAAATTTTAAGTGAATGTTGTTCTGGCGATTGTCCTTTTTGGTTTTAAAATGATAAGTTATATAGCAGTAATATCTAATATTTGGAAAGTGAGCTTGATGTGAAAGTTTTTGGTCTGTGGAAGAATAAGGTTTTTTTTTGGCGATAAGGCCACATACTATTTTTTAAAAAGAACTGTCATTAATAACAAATTTCAAACACATACAAAAGTATAGTAATGAACTTCTATCATACAGATTGAAGTACTGTAACAATTACTTCCCCTCTCAGATTATTCTGATACAAATCTGAGACACATTACTTCACCCAAAAATATTTTAGTATGTGTCTTTAAGAGATACTGATTTTTAAAAATTTTTTTAATTTTATTTTTATGTTTTTTTATTATATTATGTTAGTCACCATACAGTACTTCCCTGGTTTCTGATGTAAAGTTCGATGATTCATTAGTTGCGTATAACACCAAGTGCACCATGCAATACGTGCCCTCCTTACTACCCATCACCAGTCTATCCCATTCCCCCACCCCCCTCCCCTCTGAAGCCCTCAGTTTGTTTCTCATAGTCCATAGTCTCTCATGCTTCATTCCCCCTTCTGGTTACCCCCTCTTTCTTTATCCCTTTCTTCCCCTACCGATCTTCCTAGTTCTTATGTTCCATAGATGAGAGAAATCATATGATAATTGTCTTTCTCTGCTTGACTTATTTCACTTAGCATTATCTCCTCCAGTGCCATCCATGTTGCAGCATGTTGAGAAATCGTTCTTTTTTTTTTTGATAGCTGAGTAATATTCCATTGTATATATGGACCACAACTTCTTAATCCAGTCATCTGTTGAAGGGCATCTCGGCTCCTTCCACGATTTAGCTATTGTGGACAATGCTGCTATGAACATTGGGGTGCATATGGCTCTTCTCTTCACTACGTCTGTATCTTTAGGGTAAATACCCAGTAGTGCAATGGCTGGGTCATAGGGTAGCTCTATTTTTAACTTTTTAAGGGACCTCCACACTGTTTTCCAGAGTGGCTGTACCAACTTGCATTCCCACCAACAATGTAGGAGGGATCCCCTTTCTCCACATCCTCTCCAGCAATTGTTGTTTCTTGCCTTGTCCATTTTTGCCATTCTAACTGGCGTAAGGTGGTATCTTAGTGTGGTTTTGATTTGAATTTCCCTGATGGCTAATGATTTTGAACATTTTTTCATCTATCTGTTAGCCATTTGTATGTCATCATTGGAAAAGTGTCTGTTCATATCTTCTGCCCATTTTATGATTTATTTGTTTCTCGCGTATTGAGTTTGAGAAGTTCTTTGTAGATCTTGGATACCAGTCATTTATCTGTAGCATCATTTGCAAATATATTCTCCCATTCCGTGGGCTGCCTCTTAGTTTTTTTGACTGTTTCCTTGGCTGTGCAGAAGCTTTTTATCTTGATGAAGTCCCACAAATTCATTTTATCTTTTGTTTCTCTTGCCTTTGGAGATGTGTCATGAAAAAGGTTGCTTTGGCCGATGTCATAGAGGGTGCTGCCTGTGTTCTCTAGGATTTTGATGGATTCCTGTCTCACATCAAGGTCTTTCGTCCATTTGGAGTTTATCTTTGTGTATGGTGTGAGAGAGTGGTCAGTTTCATTCTTTTCCATGTAGCTGTCCAATTTTCCCAGCACCATTTATTGAAGAGACTGTCTTTTTTCCACCGGATGTTTTTTCCTGCTTTATCAAAGATTAGTTGCCCAAAGAGCCGAGGGTCCATTTCTGGGTTCCCTATTCTGTTCCATTGGTCTATGTGTCTGTTTTTGTGCCAGTACCATGCTGTCTTTGTGATCACAGCTTTGTGGTACAGCTCGAAATCTGGCATTCTGATGCCCCCAGCTTTGTTTTTCCTTTTCAACAGTTCCTTGGCGATTCGGGGCCTTTTCTGGTTCCATACAAATTTAAGGACTATCTGTTCCAGTTCTTTGAAAAATGTCATCGGTATTTTGATTGGGATAGCATTGAAAGTGTAGATTGCTCTGGGTAGCATGGACATTTTAACTATGTTAATTCTTCTGATCCACGAGCATGGAATATTTTCCCATCTTTTTGTGTCTTCCTCAATGTCTTTCAAGAGTGATTTATAGTTTCTAGATCCTTTACGTCTCTGGTTAAGTTAATTCCAAGGTAACGTATGATTTTTGGTGCTATTGTAAATGGGATGGATTCCCTAATTTCTCTTTCTTCAGTCTCATTATTCGTGTATAGAAATGCAACTGATTTCTGAGCATTGATTTTGTGTCCCGCCACATTACTGAATTGCTCTATAACTTCTAATAGTTTGGGCGTGGATTCTTTTGGGTTTTCCATATAGAGTATCATGTCATCTGCGAAGAGAGACATTTTGACTTCTTTGCCGATTTGGATACCTTTGATCCCTTTTTGTTGTCTGATTGCTGTTGCAAGGACTTCTAGTACTATGTTGAATAATAGTGGCGAGAGTGGGCATCCTTGTCGTGTTCCTGATCTTAAGGGAAAGGCTTCCAGCTTTTCCCCATTGAGAATGATATTTGCTGTAGGCTTCTCATAGATGGTTTTTATGAGATTGAGAAATGTACCCTCTATCCCTACACTCTGAAGGGTTTTAATCAGGAAAGGATGCTGTATTTTGTCAAATGCTTTTTCTGCATCTACTGAGAGAATCATATGATTTTTGAATTTTTCTTTCTGGATAAAATCTAAGACACTGATAGATTTGCGAAAGTTGAACCACCCTTGCATCCCAGGGATGAATCCCACTTGGTCATGATGGATAGTCCTTTTAATGTACTGTTGGATTCTATTAGCCAGGATCTTGTTGAGGATTTTGGCGTCCATGTTCATTAGGGAAATCGGTCTGTAATTCTCCTTTTCGATGGGGTCTTTGCCTGGTTTGGGAATCAAGGTAATATTGGCTTCATAGAATGAGTTTGGTAGCTTTCCTTCTGTTTCTATTTTTTGAAATAGCTTTAGGAGGATAGGTATTATTTCTTCTTTGAATGCTTGGTAGAATTCCCTAGGAAAACCATCTGGGCCTGGAGTTTTTTTTTTTGGAAGGTTGTTTATCCCTGACTCAATCTCTTCATAATTAATTGGCCTGTTTAAAAAATCAATTTCTGGGGCGCCTGGGTGGCACAGCGGTTAAAGCGTCTGCCTTCAGCTCAGGGCGTGATCCCAGCGTTCTGGGATCGAGTCCCACATCAGGCTCCTCCGCCGTGAGCCTGCTTCTTCCTCTCCCACTCCCCCTGCTTGTGTTCCCTCTCTCGCTGGCTGTCTCTGTCTCTGTCAAATAAATAAATAAAATCTTTAAAAAAAAAAAAAATCAATTTCTTCCTCTTTCAGTCTTGGTAGTTTATAGGTTTCCAGGAAGGCCTCCATCTCTTCCAGATTGCATAATTTATTGGCATAAAGCTGTTGATAAAAGTTTGTAATAATCCTTCCAATTTCATTGGTGTTGGTTGTGATCTCTCCTTTTTCCTTCATAATTTTATTAATTTGGGTCCTTTCTCTATTCTTTTGGATAAGTCTTGCCAGTGGTCTGTCAATTTTATTGATTCTCTCAAAGAACCAGCTTCTAGTTCTGTTGATCTGCTCTACTGTACTCCTGGTTTCTAATTCATTGATTTCTTCTCTAATCTTGGTCAACTGCTTCCTCGTGCGTGGATTAGGCCTGTCCCTCTGTTGCTGTTCCAGCTTCTTGAGGTGAGAATATAAAAACTGCATTTTAGATTTTTCTGTTCTTTTGAGTGAGGCTTGGATGGCTATGTATTTCCCCCTTAGGACTGCCTTTGCAGTATCCCATAGATTTTGGACCGTTGTGTTTTCATTCTCATTGGTCTCCATAAATTGTTTAAATTGAG
The DNA here is from genome assembly GCF_024610735.1 of Ursus americanus. Lineage (NCBI taxonomy): Eukaryota > Metazoa > Chordata > Mammalia > Carnivora > Ursidae > Ursus > Ursus americanus. The sequence goes on along the minus strand of NC_142141.1, from coordinate 36,559,378 downwards.
TTTTGATTTCCTGGTTTATCGAATCATTCCTGAGCAGGATGGTTCTTAGTCTCCAAGTGTTTGAGTTTCTTCCAAATTTTTCCTTGTGGTTGAGTTCCAATTTCAGAGCTTGTGGTCTGAGAATATGCAGGGGATAATTTCAGTCTTTTGGTATCGGTTGAGACCTGTTTTGTGACCCAGAACATTGTCTATTCTTGAGAATATTCCATGGGCATTAGAATAGAATGAGTATTCTTTGGTTCTGGGGTGTAGTGTTCTATATGTATCTATGAGGTCCAACTCGTCGAGTATGGCATTCAAAGCTCTTGTTTCTTTGCTGATTTATTGCTTAGGTGATCTGTCTGTTGGTGATAGTGGAGTGTTGAGGTCCCCTACTATTAGTGTATTTTTATCTATATGTCTCTTTATTGTGGTTAAGAGTTGACTTGTGTATCTTGCTGCTCCCCTGTTGGGGGCGTATATATTTATAATTGGCATATCCACTTGTTGGATACATCCTATAAGAATAATATAGTGCCCTTCTGTGTCTCTAACTATAGTCTTTAGTTTAAAATCCAATCTATCTGATATGAGAATTGCTACCCCAGCTTTCTTTTGAGGTCCATTGGTGTGAAAGATGGTATTCCATCCCTTTACTTTCAGTCTGATTGTATCTTTAGGTTCAGAATGAGTCTCTTGTAGACAGCAAATGGATGGGTCATGTCTTTTTATCCAATCTGCAACCCTGTGGCGTTTTGTGGGAGCATTTAAGCCATTCACATTGAGACTGAATACTGAGAGATATGATTTAATGATGCCATGTTGCCAGTAAAGTCTTTGTTTCTATAGATTGTGACTTTCTGTTCTGTATTACTCTTGGGGCCTTTTTACCTTTATAGAACCCCCCTTAATATCTCCTGTAGGGATGGTTTTGTGGTTACGTAATTGGTCAATGACTGGCTATTCTGGAAGGTCTTTATTTCTCCATCAATTCTGAAGACAGCCTTGCTGGATAAAGGATGCTTGGCTGCATGTTTTTCTCTGAAAGAGCTTTAAAAATGCCCCCCCCCAACCCTTTGTCTCATTCCAGGTCTGTGTAGACAGGTCTGACGTAATTCTGATGCCTTTGCCTTGGTAAGTGAGAAATTTCTTTGCCTTGGCCGCTTTCCATACTGTATCCTTGGATCTAATATTTGCGAAATGCACTATGACGTGACGTGGCATAGGTTTGTTGTGGTTGAGCTTGGGAGGGGTCCTCTATACCTCTTGGACATGAAGGTTTGTTTCCTTTGCTAGATTAGGGAAGTTTTCAGCTACAATTTGTTCAAATATCTCTTCTAGACCTCTCTTTTTCTCCACCCTGTCAGGGATGCCGATGATTCTGACATTGGAACGTTTCATTGAGTCAGTAATCTCCCGTAACCTACGTTCCTGAGAGTGGATTTTTTTGAGTCCAGATTCTATTTTAGCTTTTTCTTCTACTAACCCATCCTCCGGTTCACTGATACTTTCTGCCTCATTAACCCTGGCCGTCAGAGCCTCTAGTTTTGATTGCATTTGGCTCATAGAATTTTTAGTCTCTGCCAGATTCGCTCTCATTTCCGCCCTTAGAGATTCTGTATTCTCATTAACATTTTCGTTAATACTTTTTTCAAGTCTTACACATCATCTTGACCATTGTTACTCTGAATTCCATTTCTGATAATTTGGTTATATCCATATCCATTAGTTTTTTGGCAGAGGCCACAGACTTACTGTCTTTTCTTTGCTGGGGGGGAGTTCTCCTTCTCGTCATTCTGATGAGGAGAGGGTGCGGGGTTGTCCAGAGCCCAAATTATTGACCGGTACCCAGGCCCTGGGCCCTTGTTTTATAGGGATCTTAGGGATGTGGGCTTCTTGATTTTTCAGCCTGCCTCCTGGGGGAGGGGCCTGCCGTGTCGATACTCAGGCAACCCTGTTTGGGTAGTTCTCCGTGTCCCCTGCGAGTTGGGATGGGGGTGGGCTCACTGTGAGCTGGTATTTCCAGGCTTTTGTTCTCTGGCAGCTTTCCCTGACGGTTTGCTGTGCCTCTTCTGAGATTCAGAGCAGCAGTGGTCGAATCTCAGCCTCTGTCTCAGAATAGAGGGATCGCGGACCATCCTCCACTGATGTTCTGGCCACTTTAACTCTGTTTCTGTTGGTGCTGCTCAACTCTGCAGCGACCCGGGATGTGCGCCCCACACCCGGCGTCCCAGCCCTCACTTCCAGGGCCGGCATGTCTCTGCCCTTTGTGTTTCTAATACCGCCAGCTGCCCCCGCGTGCTCCGGAGCTCCCGGTCTCACTCTGGTTTCAGTGAGCACACCGGAACTCCGTGAGAAGTCTGGTGGCACGCGCTCCCGGCTCAAGGTCTCAGTCCGCTCTCTCGTGGGTGCCCATCCGCGAGTCCGCCCGCTCCCCCGTGCAGGTGGCTACCGCTCTCCGGTGCCCGAACGCGGCGGCTCCCTCCCCCCTCCGTTTATCTTCCGATATCTGTGCGGGGTTTCACGGCTTCCCGCTTCGTACCTCAATACTCAGCGCTGGGGATGTTCATTTGTAGAGATCCAGATGTATCTTCCTGCGTCTCAGGCTGATTCCGTGGATGTTCAGTCTGGTCTGGTACCTATCCAGCTCGACTCAGGGGACCGGCTGAAAAAGGAGTCCCCTACTCCTCCGTCATCTTAACTCCTCCCCCCAGAAATAATATAAATTTTATCCTAATATTGTTTACGTATTGAGGATAAGAACCTTGTTTTCAGTTTTATATATACTTACAGTACTTAGTAGAGCTTAGTACATAGTAGTTACATCCCTAAATATTTAACGGAGAAATGTAATTAATGTAGTTAAAATGTTCTTATTTTTTATTTCCTAGTATTTTGGCATTAAATATTTAGAGTTAAATGTAGATTTACATGAAATTGGCAGGCTAGTGAATTGTTTTAAGTTAGAGTAACAAAAACATTTAGCAAGATTTAAGTCCCATGGGTAAAAAGACTATTACGATTAGAAAACATTTATTCTAGCTTATATTTACGGTAATTTTATTTCCTTTACATTTTATCTTAAGTCTCATTTCTTCCTTTAAGGTAAGTAATTGCTATAATGATTGGCTCTGAGATTTTCAGGTATCAATTACATTCCATTGAGTCTGCAGTTTGTGTGAATGAGCCCAGATGGGAGATGGTAGTTTTGGATAGTTCACTGTTACCTAGACAAAAATTGCATACAGTGGAGGAGCTTTTGCAGAAATGGCTATCCAAAAATTGGTAACTGTTTGAAAGTAGAGAAAAATAAAATTAGGTGCTTGGAAAAATAAAATTAGGTGTTGAATAGTAGGTTAATTCACTTTGGTTAAGGGAAGATACAGAACGTTTTTACAGTGCTTATACTGTGTTTGGTTCCACATTTGGTGAAAATGCATGAAATGATACCCTTTGTCAGGGAGTTGCAGACTATTAAATTGTTTGGTTTTGGTTTTTTTCCTCAGTCAACAATGAAGAAGAAAAATTTTTTTCTTCTCTAAAATGTCTTAATCCTGCCTTTTATCTTTATCCCTTGCTTTAATGAAGCAGCAGGTGATGGCAGGAAACTCTCTGATTAGAAAATCCTGGCTAGTGTTTAAAAAAAAAAGTTAAAATTTTAAATTAAAAAATCAGATGCCTGGGGATACCTAGGTGACTGTCAGTTAAGCCTCTGCCTTCGGCTTAGGTCATGATCCCAGGGTCCTGGGATCCAGTCGAGCATCAGGCTCTTTGCTCAGCAGGGAGCCTCCTTCTCCCTCTGTCTGCTTCTCCCTCTGCCTGCTGCTCCCACTGCTTGGGCTCGCTCACTCTCTCTGACAAATAAATAAATAAAATCTTAAAAAAAATTTAGATGCTTTTCTAGGGACAAGTAGTTTGGAGTATTTATCCTCTGGTGAGGAACTCTAGTTGGACAGGTAGGTGGCTCAGTTTCCAGATAGTCTGGCCACAAGAATGCAGTAAAGGACTGGGCTTTGGAGAGAGAGGCAGGCAAACTATTATGTAAGGTAGGTGGTGCTCATTGGGTAATTTTAGTCTCTAAGAAAGTCTGGTCACATCTTGGAATGACAAATTGTAGAACTTCAGTTCACTGCTAGGGGACTTTATAGCTTTGTTACTTAACTTTCCTATGGCATAGATTTCTCAAATGTAGAGTGAGAATAATAGTACCTACATCAACTGTATTGTATAATTGAAATTTGCTAAGAGAGTAGAACTTAAATGTTTCCACTTAAAAAAAAAGGGTGACTATGTGGGGTGATGGATATGCTCATTGACTCTATGGGGAGAATCTTCTTGTAATGTAATGTATATTAAATCATTACATTGTGAACTTTAAATATTTTACAATTTTATTTGTCAATTATACCTCAAGCTAAAAAAAAATAGTATCTACTTTAGAGGTTGTTGTGATGATGATTAAAGGAGTTAATTTATAGGCAGTACTTAAAACAATACCTGATACATAGCTCCATGTAAGTATTAGCTTCTATAATATTTAAGTTAAGGTTGTTATTATAAGGTGTATACTTGCAAAAAAGTCCTAGAAGACCTAATTAAAAATGGCTCAAATAAGAAAAATTTAGTGTTACACATGAAAGCACCTCTGGAATGGGGCTCTTCCCATTCTGAGTCCTGACATGAAGAACGTTACGTTTTTTCCCCTTTTTCTGCTTTTCCAGTTTTAGGGTATTGACTTGTTTTAAGCTGACTGCCCTCATGACCAAAAATTGTAAGTGAAATTTTGTTACATGCAGATGACCACATCCATAGGCTGAAAGGATACAGTTTTGTATATCTTTTTTTAGAAGTAAGAAAACCTTTCTCAAATGTTCCTCCAGCTGACTTCTCATATGTTATTGGTTGGTATTTGTGTGGAACATTAGTTCCAAAAAATAGCCACTGGCAAGAGCAATATAGTTGACTTGGAATCAGGCTTTACCCTTCTGGGCAGTGAGGGGCCCCCCATCTGCTGAAGCACCTGCTACCTCTTATCTGGAGAAAATTGTGGTTTTTCTTAGCAAGGGAAAAAGGAAGAAATGGCTGTTGTATAGGAAGCTAATAATGTATGCCTAGGTATTGTTTACTGATTAAGGTCAGAAATGCCCCAAGACCAGAGCCTAGGATCAAGTGTCCAAGTGTGGTTTCACCCTCCAGCCTCTCCCCTCCCACCCTGGAGAGTATGGAGGGATTGACAGGAGAAGCAGGATGAGGGTAGGAGCCATGCAGGCCCCACTCTTCTACATTATCTTCCTTATTTTTTTTCAGTCTTAGCATCAGAGTGCAGAATTATCTAACCCAACCACCTTAGCCCAGGGGTGAGCACAAAAAATGTCAACATGAGCTAGAGCTATAGTGTTTGCCTGTAGAGCTTTTCTTTTTTTTTTTAAGACTTTATTGATTTATTTGACAGAGACAGAGAGCAGAAGCAGGTAGAGAGGCAGAGGAAGAGGGAGAGGGAGAAGCAGGCTCCGTGCTGAGCTGAGAGCCTGATGTGGGGCTCTATCCCAGGCTCCTGGGATCATGACCTGGGCCAAAGGCAGACGCTTAACCGACTGAGCCACCCAGGCGCCCCTTCCTATAGAGTTTTATTTTCCCTGTTTGAAATAAAAGGCTGTCTAGTTACTTGTTGACGTACATTTGTTATCTTCTTGTTTCTTATTCTCCATATCCTATCAACAAAAGACCCTAAAGAGTACAACATTCCAATTAATAAGTGCCTTTTGATACTGTTTAACTTTAGGTGTGTTGCTTTTCATTATTAAGAAAAAATAGTGATGATTATCTCAGGTTATTGAGAATGGTGGCAGTTGAGAACCAGACTATTTATATAATTCATTTCCTTCCTGTGTGCCCCCCAGTTGTACAGAGACATTATCAAAGGAAAAAGATCAAATTTCTTTGGATAATTTTTCCCCCCATGGTACATAACTCTAGAAATCTGAAATTTTCTCATGATTTTTGTGGGAAGTCCCTGACCGTATATCCAGTGGGGGAAATTCAGAAATGAACAAAATTCTGAGTTTATAGTTTAAAACATTAAAAATAAAAAGTGCAATTACCTAAAATCTTACCTTTGAATACTATTTACTTATCACCTTCCACATCTTTTTATTTATTTTATTTTATTTTTTAAAGATTTTATTAATTTATTTGATAGAGAGCAAGAGAGAGCAGGAGCAGGGGGCAGGGAGAGGGAGAAGCAGACTCCCCACTGAGCAGGGAGCCCAACTCAGGGCTCAATCCGAGGATGCTGGGATCATGACCTGAGCTAAAAGCAGACGCTTAACCAACTGAGCCACCCAGGTGCCCCTCTTCTTATTTTTTAAAATTTTTATTTATTTTTTAAATAATCTCTACACTCATCATGGGGCTCAAACCTGCAACCCTGAGATCAAGTGTCACATGGTCTACCAACTGAGCCAGTGAGGTGCCCCCTTAGATAGTGCAGTGTCATTCATATACTATTCACATGGTAATTTTGCTTAGCATATCTGTTATTATTTTCCCAGATTTGTTATTTTCCATCACTATTTTTATTGGCTGTGTTTTAATTAATTAATTAATTATTTAAAGATTTTATTTGTCAGGGAGAAATACAGAGCACAAGCAGGGGAAGCAGCAGGGAGAGGAAGGAGCAGAGTCCCTGCTGAGCAGGGAGCACGACTGGGGACTCGATCCCAGGACTTCGGGATCATGCCCTGAGCCGAAGGCAGATGTTCAACTGACTGAGCCACCGAGGTGTCCCTACTGGTTGTATTTTATGTTGATACACAGTAGTTCAGTTATTTTCCCAATTTGGGTATTTAGGTTGATAAGTTTTTGTTGTTACTGGTACCACTCTAAATTATTACATCTCTTTGACTATATTAATTTTTAGCCTTTATTAATCCTGACAAATTTTGAAGTCTTAACTATTGGAATTTTTTTCAAATCTTTTCAGAAGCAAGAGAAAAAGAGGAAGAAATGAACAGAGAGAAAGAATTAAGAAGGCAAAATGAAGATAGTGAACCAACATCTTCGGGCTCACATGTAGTCGGAGACTGCTCGAAATCATCTTCCAGGTGCTTGACTTTCTCAAAAAGATTCTTTTAAACTATCATTCCCATTTAGGTGTTTATTCTTAGATAATTGCAACTGGTAGTTATTGCAAAGAAAAAAAGAGAGGATAAAGACTGATTTTGTTCTAAAAAACTGATTTTTTCTTTTTAAAGATTTTTAGTTCTAATTAGAGGTCAGCAGGTAAACACTATCAGATTTTGTTTTCTCAGAGATATGAAGCAAATGGCAGCTTCTTTTGTTGGTCACCACAATTACTAGGCACTGGCACTGTGGGAAGCAGTCTTTACTGGTCCTGAGAAGGGACGTGGTGACCCTTTTCCTTGGGGGGAGAAAGCCCATGATTGAAGTCTCTTGAAATTTTGTAAACCAATACATGTTTTTAAATAAATAAGAAAATACATGTTAGTTAAGGACTTTTTTTTTTTTTTAAAGATTTTATTTATTTATTTGTCAGAGAGAAAGCAAGAGAGAGAGCATGAGCAGGGGGAGGGGCAGAGGGAGAAGCAGGCTCCCGGTTGAGCAATGAGCCTCTTGCTGGGACTCCATCCCAGGACCCTGGGATCATGACCTGAGCCGAAGGCAGAGGCTTAACTGACTGAGCCACCCAGGCTTCCCTAGTTAAGAATTTTTAAAGGCCCTTTTGCCAGTGGCTTTCATTTATTAGGAAAAAAAGTAGCTGTAAAAAATATAGTCAGGAGAAAACTGTTAAATGACTTTTTTCTTCATTGAGGCATCTTGAAGTTTTGTAATTTTTGCATAATTTTAATTGCCTTAAGGCTATGCATTTTTTCTTGTGATTTTTATGTCTTTAAAAAAAATAAATCTGATTATTTCTTTCTCCACGTGAATTTGGACCTCGTAATTTTTATGTATATTGATAAACTTGTTAGATTTGATATTTTTTCTCATTTTCTAGCTTTTTAAAAATTTTTAGTTATATCACATTTCATTGTACAAACATTTTTTCATGTTTTTGATCATATTAAAGTTTTTAGGATCTATTTCTTAGGCAATTATTTTTCCTCAAATAGGAGATTATTACTCTATTCTCTTTTTTCTAGATTTTATAAAAATTACTTTAAAATTTTAAATGAGAAATTATTATGAAGTACTTAAGACTTCAAAAAGATTAAGAACTGTACTCACTAGACAACTTAAGAAGTAGGCTTTTACAGTGAACACTTCTTAGGACTGCCTTCCATTGCATCTCCCTCCCTTCTTGGCAGAAGTAGCCAATCTTCTAAACTTAAATTTTTTTCCTGTATCTCTTTATAATGTTATAATATGTTTCTGTATCCCTAAGACATATATAATATTGTTTTGCATATTTTAAGACCTTTCCCCTTATGTGTCTAGTATAGCATTTAACATACTATGTACTATCATGTACTGTTTTTGTTATGTGTTCTTGTATAGGATTATGGACACCGTAAGGTCAGGGATGTTTTTCCCCTTAATTAAGCAAAATGTTTTTGCTATGAAGTATTTCATACATATAAAACTCTAGATATCCTACATTTAAAGAGAACAATGAAGTAAATACCCATAGTGTAGAGCTTTACCAGTGTGTTTGAAATCCTCTCTCTCTGCTCATATTTCTCTCTCCTCCACTTTATCTTTCCTTCCTTTTTAGTAGTTTTATTAGATATAAGTATATTCCTAAACAATATGTTTTATATGATTTCTTATTTTATATTGATGCTGTTAATGCTGTCATGAATGTGTTTTTTCAAAAAAAATTTTTTTATTCAACAAGATTTTTTTTTTTTAAGGGGGTGGGGAGGAGAGGCAGAGGAAGAGGGAGAGAGAAAATCTTAAGCTGGGCATGGAGCCTGACACAGGGCTCAGTCTCACGACCCTGAGATCATGACCTGAGCTGAAATCAAGAGTTGGACACTTAACCAACTGAGCCACCCAGATGCCCCAAAAGATCTTTCATTTTTTGTTGTTGTTGTTTTTAAAGTAGGCTCCACACCTAGTATGGAGCCCATTGTGGGGATTGAATTTATGACCCTGAGATCAATACTTGAGCTGAGATCAAGACTCAGATGCTTAACCAACTGCGCCACACAGATGCCCCACAACAGGATATTGTTGAGATTCATTCATGTTGACAGATGAGGCTATAGTTCATTCATACTCAATGCCATTTGATTTTCCTTTTAGAAATATACTACAATTTTTCCAATTTCTAGTCAATTTAGATTGCAGTTTTTCTTTTTTCTTTTTTTTTTTTTTTTAAGATTTTATTTATTTATTTGACAGAGAGAGAGACAGCCAGTGAGAGAGGGAACACAGGCAGGGGGAGTGGGAGAGGAAGAAGCAGGCTCCCAGCAGAGGAGCCTGACGTGGGGCTCGATCCCAGGACTCCAGGATCACGCCCTGAGCTGAAGGCAGACGCTTAACGACTGAGCCACCCAGGTGCCCCTAGGTTGCTGTTTTTCTGTGTTATTATGAAATATGTTTTTAGTGACTGCCTTGTAGCCATCCTCTGTTTGTTTTTTTTTTAAAGACCTTATTCATTTAATTGAGAGAGAGAGTGTATGAGCGGGTGGAGGGACATAGGAGAGTGGCGAGGAGCAGAGGGAGAGAGAGATCTCAAGTAGACTGTGTACTGAGCATGGAACCCAGTGTGGGACTCCATCTCACCACCCTGAGATCATGATCTGAGCTGAAATCAGGAGTAGGATGCTTAACTGACTGAGCCATCCAGGCACCCCATCATCCTCTGTTTTATATGTATAAAAGTTCCTCTTTCTCCCTTCCTTCCTTCCTTCCTTCCTTCCTTCCTTCCTTCCTTCCTTCCTTCCTTCCTCTTTCTTTCTCCCTTCCCTCTTTCCCTCTGTCTCTCCTCTTTCTTTCTCTCTCTCTCTTTCTCCCTTCCTCCCTTCTTTCCTTTCATAGAAGTTATTGAATACACCACAAGGGAGCAGTAGGCAGGGCAGTGATGGAGAGACTGCTGTACAAGTTTCTTTAGAGCATATATTTAGTAGTAGACTTGTTAGGCCTTTGAGTTAAGTACATATTTATCTTTACCAGATTTGGCTCAATATTTTCTAAAGAGTTTATATCCACCAGCAGAATGGAAGAGTTCCTGTTGCTCCACATCTTGCCACCACCCATTATTGTTATACATTTGTATTTTTGCCAATGTGATGGTTGTGAAGTGATACCCTTATGGTGTTGATTTGCATTTGCTGGTTACCAGTGTAGTTGTGCATCATTTTAAAAGTTTTTTTGTAATATATTTTTTCTTTTGAATACAATAAGAACTGTATGTTCTGCAAGATTTTTCTACTGGGTTGCTTGAGGTTTATTATTATTAATTTTTATTTTTCAATGGTGTTTTTTAAATGGAAGTTTCCAATTTTGAAGTATTCTAGTTTATTAATCTTCTTTTGTGGTGTTTTTGTGTGTGTTTCTTTTTAAGATTTATTTATTTATTTATTTGAGAGAGATATTTATTTGAGAAAGAGGGAGCATGCACTGGGGAAGGAGCAGAGAGTGAGGGAGAGAAGCAGACTCCTCACTGAGCTGGGAGCCTGATGCAGGGCTAATCCCACAACCCTGAGATCACCCAAGCGGAAATCAAGAGTCCAGTGCCCAACAGACTGAGCCACCCAGGCACCTCTGTAGTGTTTTTGTGTTTTAAGAAATGAGTCCTTACTCTGAGATCATAAAATAACTTCTGTTTTTTTTCTAAGATTTTATTATTGGGGCACCTAGGTGGCTCAGTTGGTAAGTGTCTGCCTTCGCCTTGGGTCAAAATCTTGGGATCCTGAGATCCAGCCCCTCATGGGGCACTCTGATCAGTGGGGAGTCTGCTTCTCCCTCTCCCTCTGCCTTTCCCCCCTGCTCATGCTCTCACTTGTGGGTACTCTCTCCCTCTCAAATGAATAAATACAAAATCTTTAAAAAATGATTTTATTTATTCATTTGAGAGAGAGCATGTACCCACATGAGTAGGGGGAGGGGTAGAGGGAGAAGCCGACTCCCTGCTGAGCAGGGAGCCCAAATCCCAGGTCTTGACCCTAGCCCGTGGCAGATGCTTAACTGACTGAGTCACCCAGGTGCCCCAGCTTCCTATGTTTTTTTCCTAAAGTTTTCAAGTTTTGTGTATCATATTTAGGTCTTTAATCAATGTAGAATTGCTTTTTGTGGATAATGGTGAAGTTGTCATCCAGTTTTATTTTTTTCTTCATATGGGCAATCAATTTTCCCAGCCCCTTTATTTTTGATTTTTGAAAAATTTTATTTAATAGACTTCATTTTTTAGATCAGTTTTAGGCTCATAGCAAAATTGAGCAGAAGGAACAGAGGTTTTTTCCATATACCTCCTGCCCTCCTGCATTCATAGCCTCCTTTATTTTCAGTGTCCTCCACCAGAGTGGTACATTTGTTACAATTGATGAGCCTGTGCTGACATGTCATCATCACTCAGTATCCGTAGTTTACGTGACGGTTCACTCTTTGATGTTAAGTCTGTGGGTTTGGACAAATATGTAATGACTTGTAGCCATCATTATAGTATCATTCAGAGTAGTTTCAGCGTCCTAAATATCCTATGTGCTCTGCCTATTCACTCCTGCCTTCTCCTGACTCCTAGCAACCACTGATCTTTTATATTTTTATTGAAGTAATTTATACACATTACAAAATCAAACATTATAAAGCTTCGTTTTTCCCTGTTCATAGTTCTTGCTTCCCAGAGAAAACTATTTAAAAGTTTTTGTTTTTCATCTTTTATTTACCTTCATATTTCTAAATCGTAACTTTTGTGTCTGGCTTCTTTCACTTTGTTAAAGATTTTATTTATTTGAGAGTGAGTGAGAGCACAAGTGGGCCAGAGGGAGAGGGAGAAGTAGGCTCCCTGCGGAGCAGGGAGCCAGACGCAGGGCTTGATCCCAGGACCCTGGGATCATTAGCTGAGCCAAAGGCAGTCACTTAACCGACTGAGCCACCCAGGCACCCCTGGCTTCTTTCACTTTGTAAGATGTTTTCAAGGTTTGTGTTTTATCAGATCTTCATTCCTTTAAGTGACTGAATAGTGTTCCAGTGTATGTATACCACAATTTGTTTATCCATTCATTTGTTGATGAACGTTTGGATTGTTTTCACCTTTTGAATACTGTGAATGCAATGCACATTAGCGTACAAGCATATGTTTTTGAGTCTTTGTTTTTAATTCTTTTGAGTATATACTTAGGAGTGGAATTTATGGGTCATATGGTAATTTTATGTTTAACTTTCTTTTTGAGGAATTGTCAAACTGTTACACAGCGATCGCACCCTTTTACATTCTTAGCAATGTATGAGGATTCCAGTTTTTTCACATTCTTGCCTTTAGTTATTTTCCATTTTGTTATGTTTTTGTTGTAGTCATCCCAGTAGGTATGAAGTAGTATCTCATTGTAGTTTTTATTTTCATTTCCCTAATATCTAATGATGTTGAGCATCTTTTGTTGTGTTTATTGGCCATTTACATATATTCTTTGGAGAAATAACGAAGTCTGGTAATCATTGTTAAGTTGGATTGTTTGTCTTTCTGTTGTTAAATTATAGGAGTTCTTTATATATTCTGGTTATTAAACTTATTCTGTATATGATTTACAGATATTTTCTCCTCTTCTGTAGATTGTCTTTTCACTTTTTTATTTAAGATTTTTTTATTTGTCAGAGAGAAAGAGAGAGAGCACACAAGCAGGGGGAGCGGCAGGCAGAGGGAGAAGCAGTCTCCCTGATGAGCAAGGAGCCCGATGTGGGGACTTGATCCCAGGACCCTGAGATCATGACCTGAGCCGAAGGCAGATGCATAACCGACTGAGCCATCCAGACGTCCTGTCTTTTCACTTCCTTAAATATTTTTTTAAAGTAAACTCTATGCCACATGTGGGGCTTGAACTCACAACCCCCAAGATTAAGAGAAACATTCTCTACCAACTGAGCCAGCCAGCACCCCTGTCTTTTCACTTTCTTAATAATGTACTTTGATGCATTAAAGTTTTTAATTTTGATGAAGTCCAACTTACATATTTTTTCTTTTTGTTGCTTATGCTTTTGGTACCATATGTAAGAATTCATTGCTGAAGTATAGATTGTGAGGATTTCCCATTGTTTCCTTTTAAGAGCTTTATAGTTTTATTTAATTTTTTTAAAAGAGTTTATTTATTTGACAGAGAGAGCGAGAGAGAGCACAAGCAGGCAGAATGGCAGGGAGAGGGAGAAGCAGATGACCCACAAAATAGAGAGCCCGATGTGGGGCTAGATTCCAGCAGCCTGGGATCAAGACCTGAATCAAAGGCAGATGCTTAACTGATTGAGCCACCCAGGTGCACCAAGAGTTTTATGGTTTTAGCTCTTATATTTTGGTCATTGATTCATTTTGAGTTAATTTTGCATATGGTGTGAGGTAGGAGTCCAACTTTTTTTTTTTTTTTTGGTGTGGCTTTTGGCTTATCTTGGTGATTCCAATGTGGAATGTAAGGTATGATTCCAGGATAGTTCTCTTTTTTATTTTATGGATGCTCAGCAGTCATTACATGGTGATCATCTTCTTCACTATCTTTAAATGCATACTTGTTTTATATAAATTATTTCTTATAATTTGAATTTGGTTCTGGAATTCCTCTTCTCTCTTGGCTGTATTTCATCCAGTCCTATGTATTTTAAATAAGTTTCAGGTTAGTTTTTTTCCTTTGTAGCATATTAAGAATCTGTTTCACAAAGCATACAAATAACTTTTTTTCTTCTTCTTTTTTTTTTTTTTTAAGATATTATTTATTTGTCAGAGAGAGAGAGCACAAGAAGGGGGAGCAGCAGGGAGAAGCAGGGTCCCCGCTGAGCAGGGAGCCTGATGTGGGACTCGATCCCAGGACACTGGAATCATGACCTGAGTTGAAGGCAGACACTTAACTGACTGAGCCACTCAGGCATCCTGAGATTTTATTTTCTTAAGTAATGTCTACACCCAGTGTGGGGCTTGAACCCACAACCCTGAGATCAAGAGTTGCATGTTGCACCAACTGAGCCAGCCAGGCACTCCCACAAAGCATACAGATAATTAAAAAGAAATCTACAGTGTTGTTAAAATTTGGTGTAGAGGAAGTCCATCTAAGACTACCAATTTTATTGGCTTTAAAGAAATAGTGTATGGATGGAAGTTACCACTTAAACATCAAATACTGGAAAGAAATATGTCATTTATTCTATGAAATATAGGATAAATACTGATATACTCCAAATCTAAAGGAAGGAATCATTTAGACATTTGCATTTCCTTTAAAGAAATTCGTACCAAGGGCACCTGGGTGGCTCAGTTGGATGTCTGCCTTCGGCTTAGGTCATGATCCTGGGGTCTTGGGATTGAGCCCCGAGTTGGGCTCCCTGCTCAGCAGGGAGCCTACTTCTCTTTCTCCCTCTCTCTGCTGCTCCTCTTGCTTCTGCTCTCTCTCTCTCTTTCTCTCTGTGTCAAATGAATAAATAAATAATAAAAGAAGAAATTAGTACCAGAAACACTGAATTTTGTTTATGAATTAATTTCTGTATTGAAATTGTATAATTACATATTTAATGCTTAGCTAAACTCTCTTTTGAAAAGTCAGCGGAGGGGCGCCTGGGCAGCTCAGTCAGTTTAGCATCTGCCTTCAGCTCAGGTCATGATCCTGGGTTCCTGGGATCGAGCTCCATGTCAGGCTCCCTGCTCAGCAGGGAGTCGGCCTGACCCTCTCCCGCTGCTGCTCCCCTGCTTCTGCTTTCTCTCTCTCTTTCTCAAATAAATAAAATCTTAAAAAAATAAAAAGTAAGCTGAGAAAAATAAGAGGTTTTGACTCCTCTGTTTTCTCCTCAGATACATGTTGTTTCTCAGGCTCTGGGTCATATTTTGGTACCACATTGAATTAAAGCGTATTTTAAACATGGAATGTGTTCTGTTTTCTGTCACAGACATTTTTGGACATAATTTCATGGACTTTGTTTTTCAGAAGTTGAAAATATGTTAAAAATTGTTTATTTTTTTGACTTGTGTGCATTAGAAGTGAAAAGACAGAAATGGAACTAGAAGCTGCATAGAAGCTGATACATTCCATCCAGTTTCGTGTCAGTATTAGGACTGTATAATCAGCCATGAAATCAACTTGATCATTAGTTCTCCAGTGCTTGCTTCTGAACTAGTTAACTCATTTAAAGCATAGGTGCTAAGGATTAATAGTTTAGTTTAGAGCTCTCTGTGCTCTGAAAAGTTTGCATTAAGAAAGTCTGTGATTTCTAAACTAGTATAGTTGGGAATTTGTGACTTAATGACAAGGGGGAAAATTTTGGAGTATGAGTACTTTAGTAAAAATCTATGCGGTCATTCAACTGTTATTTATTGAACATCTGTTGTGGGTTAGGCACTGCTTTAGGCATTGGGGCTACAGCAATTAGCAAGTCAGATGAGATCTCTGAGCTCATTGTTGTGGGGTATCTGAGGAGACGGATAACAGATTATAAACAACTGAGTAACCAATCAAATAAGATAGTTTAGTGAGGTATGTGATAAAGATAATCAGAGTAAGATAATGAAGATAATGGTGACTGATAGGGGTGTGTTTGAGAAAGTTTAGAAAGGGGGTGCATAAGGCCTCTTTGAGGAGGTGATATTTGCCAAGACCTGAATGAAGAGAAGGAGGCCACTCAACAGTCAGTTCCAGCAGAGGGAACTGCAAGGGCAAAGACCCTCATGCTGGACCAAGCTTAACCTATTGAGTTTGAAAGAAGGCCTGTGGGGCTGCAGCACAGTGAGCTAAACCATTGCAAAAACAAAGAGAAATTCTCTTTGTGGAGGTTTGCTTGGTCCAAACAAAGGTAGGAACCTTTGTATATGGATAACATGTATGTAAGTATGTATTCCCTTCAGTATTGAATTTAGATGAAAATAAAAAGAAAAATTCCATTTTTTTTCTTCAGTGGGTATTGAATGCCTATTATATGTCAGGCATCATTTAGGTGCTAGAGACAGCAATGAATACAACAGAAAGAAATTTCTGCTTTCATGGAACTTACATACTAGAAATATTTTAGTAGAGGGCAATGACTTTGAGTTTTAGAAAATATTCGATGTATTAATTGATGTAATTAGGAACATAATTCTCATCCCTTTCAGATAGGGTAGGAGGGATGGTGGATGGTGGTGACTTTCAGAATGCCTAGAGGTTTGTGATAAAGACCTTAATGAAAGTGTGTAACAGTTCACAGATGTGCTGGGTAGAAAAACAGTTGAGAATCAGTACAATACTGTCTAGAGTAAGATAGTTTTAGAATCCAAGGATGCTACATACAACATTTTAGCAACTCAGCAAACTTGAATTAAAACTGAGAAATAATTTGTATTTCAGAAAATATATTGAAATGTTTGGGAAGTAATATTAACTTTCTTACATGGCTGGCTTTATATGCTCCTGTGGTAAACAGTGATTGGATTCAGATATAGTGAACAGAAGCATTGGTTATCTTGGGGGTTTTCTTTCTTATGGATGTACTATTTTGTAGTTTTTCCTCCACGTTTCAGTTCTGTTGGCTCTTTATGAGTGAGGATGCCCTAATGGGCCTCTAACATATAATTGTTGTGACTTTAATTTATGTTTAGGTTAAGATAAGTAGATAAATGAAACTTTTTACTTTCTTAAGATAAAGTAATATCTGAGTTATACCTTTAATGTTTGAATTACAAATTTTAACAAATTACACACTAATTAATTAAAATAAAAACTCAGTTGTTAAAAGGAGAGGCAGGGTTTCCTGGGAAATCAGTATATCTCTAGAGTGTGTTTTTTATTGCACCAGAGGCAAAGAGTTTCTGTTTCTGTATTTTCTGTATTCTGTATTCAGGGATACAAGCAGCAGTGAGAGTGAAGAGAGTTCTGATTCTTCCGATGATGAGTTAATTGGCCCTCCATTACCCCTTAAAATGATGCAAGAACCAAGTAATCATATGGAGGAAGATATCCTCGGTCCTTTACCTCCACCTCTTTACGAAGAAGTAGAAGATGATGATGATGATGATGGCGATTCAGAGGAGGAGGAAGTAAGTATTTCAGTAGTAATGTAACAATTCATTGGAGTAGTGTAGGGATCAGTTCCCTACTAACTGTTATTCATAAGTGAGAGCAAATAAAGAACAGTTTTGGGTTTACTACTGATAGCCCTTGTTGAAAGAACTCTAAAGGATGTACTTCAAGAACAAGGAACTATAACCCAGAAATAATAAATGGGCAGCAGGAAGCAATGTCTGAAAAAAAAGGAGTTAATTAATAGACATTTTGTTAAATCTACATAAGCATTGAGTATAAATAATGGTAATGAATAAATTTAGGGGGCTTTTTAAAAAAGATTTTATTTATTAGAGAGAGAGTGAGAGCGAGCTTGTGTGCCTCAGTAGGGGGAGGGGCAGAGGGAGAAGCAGACTCCCCACTGAGCAGGGAGCCCCACATGGGGCTCCATCCCAGGACCCACGAAATCATGACCTGAGTCGAAGGCAGCTGCTTAACCAACTGAGCCACCCAGGTGCCCCTAGGGCACCTACTTAGGGGGATTTAAAAACAAAGTGAATCTAAAATTATTGTGAGCAATAACGTGGAAGATAGGACAGTGGACTCAGTTCATTCTGTTTGAAGTCCTTGTATTATTTGGGAAGAGGCTAGAGCTATTAATTAACTTCAGATAGTTTAGTATGCAAGTTATAATTTTAAGAGTTTAGTATGCAAGTTATACTATAGTATGCAAGTTTAGTATGCAAGTTATAATTTTAAGAGTAATTGCCCAAAGAATAGAAATAAATTGTATAACCTCAAAATAGTAAAAGAAAACATAAAGAAAACCATTGGTATACTTTGTGTATTTGACACCAGAGTGGGTCAATTTTTAATACCATCCTCCTCTGTGATAAATTATTTTCAGTAATATTATAAGATAAACAAATAATGATCAGAAAAGAAACAGCTTTTGCAAATCTGTCAGTGACTTCACAAAATGGGCATTCTCTGCATATTCTTGTTCAATACCAGTATACCAAATTTATCAATCTATGTTAATTAGTAGTTAATCAAGGAGAGCTTTTTAAAGATTTTTATTTATTTATTTTGGAGAGAGAGCGAGCATGTTAACAGGGGGAGGAGTGGAAGGGGAGGGAGAAAGAATCTCAAGCTGGGTCCATGCTGAGGGCGGAGCCCAACATAGGGCTTGATCTCATCACCCTGAGATCATGACCTGAGCGGAAACGAAGAGTCTGGCGCTTAACCGAGTCACCCAGGCGCCCCTGATCAAAGAAAGCTTTTATTATTATTATTATTTTTTAGGATTTTATTTATTTGTCAGAGAGAGAGTGCGTGAGAGAGAGAGAGCACAAAGCAGGGGGAGTGGCAGGCAGAGGGAGAAGCAGGCTCCCTGCTGAGCAAGGAGCCTGATACGGGACTTGGGACTCGATCCGATCCGAGGACTCTGGGATTATGACCGAGCCGAAGGCAGTGGCTTAACTGACTGAGCCACCCAGGCGTCCCCAAAGAAAGCTTTTAATTTTAATTTTTTTTTTTAAAGGTTTTATTTATTTATTCGACAGAGATAGAGACAGCCAGCGAGAGAGGGAACACAAGCAGGGGGAGTGGGAGAGGAAGAAGCAGGCTCATAGCGGAAGAGCCTGATGTGGGGCTCGATCCCATAACGCCGGGATCACGCCCTGAGCCGAAGGCAGATGCCCAACCGCTGTGCCACCCAGGCACCCCTTTTAATTTTAATTTTGAAAATTTTTTTTCACATGAAACATGAGATGTGTGTATGTGTGTGTATGTGTGTACACACACCTGTGTACATGTGTGTGTGTGCACATGTATTTGAAATTTAAAAAAGAGGCACATAAGGATAAATTTGGTAGTTTCATTAAAAATCTTGTTTCATGGGGCACCTGGGTGGGTCAGTCAGTTAAGGGTCTGCCTTCAGCTCAAGTGATGATCCCAGCATCCTGGGGTCGAGCCCTGCATCGGTCTCCCTGCTCAGTGGGGAATCTGTTTCTCCCTCTGCCTCTCCCTCGGCTTGTGCTCTCTCTCTTGCTCACTCTCTCTGTCTCTTAAATAAATAAATAAAATCTTAAAAAAAAGAATCTTGTTTCATAATAGATTTCCTGAAATTGCAGTGTTGACCATTTCTTTTTTAAATTTTGATATCAATTCTAGTGGCTTTTAAAAAATACCTGTTTTCACTAAAATGTCTTTTCTAGGAAAATATCATTTTGTAATATATTTGGTAAAAATCAGAAAATGGCTAGATTTTGGTAAATCTTGTCATCAAATGATGCGCTTTAGAATGTTTTTGGTGAAAACAATTCAGGTATTCAAACGTTGGTTGCCCTTTTGAATTCTTCTGCCAGCCTAGTCTTCCATCTTTTGTTTTTTGTCAAAGAATGACATTCAAGGATTAACAGAATGGGAGATACTCAAGTATTGCTTCTTTAATATTTGGTTTGTTTTGGATCTGCTGTTTAAATGCAGAAATGTGTGGTACAACAAGGACTGGAGATACGAAACTACCCTTGAAGTAAGCTTGAATGATTCTGAACCTCTCAAAACATGATTTGTAAACACCTATCAGAGTACGTCTGTGCACGTATGCGGTGTAGACTGTGTAACTGGGAGTTCTGTAAATTAACTTCAGGAAGAATACAATGTTTATTGAAAGAATAAAAATATGCCAGTTTGAAGCTTACATGTATATTATCAAAACTCAACACTAATCATAGTGAAAACAAATTTCTAATCTGACATTTTTAGAATTGCCAGCAAATGGTGGTAATGAAAAACAGACTCATCTTTGGTTGATTTTATTATTGTTTTAAGGCTTTTTTTATTTTATTTTATTTTATTTATTTATTTGAGAGAGTGGAGAGAGAGCACAAGCAGGGTGAAGGGCAGAGGGAGAAGCAGACTCCTCGCTGGGCAGGGAGCCTGATGCAGGGCTCAGTCCCGGGACTCCAGGGTCATGACCTCAGCCGAAGGCAGACACTTAACCAACTGAGTACCCGGGCACCCCTGTTTTAACGTTCTTTACAGAAAATGCACCCCCTTATTGTGTGCACCACTTCCACTGCAATATTCTTAATATGCCATTGAAGAAAACTCAGTCATTCCAGTAAAAGACAGAAAAGGAGAAAAAAGAAGTAGAGGAAAATCTTGGCAAATAGAGATTAAAAAAAATAAGGTGGTAGGCATGAATACAGATATATCAGTATTTACAATAGATCTAAGTGGACTTGCTGCTTGAAATTCTCAGATTAGATTTAAAAATTCAGATATATTCTGTTTATGAGTAATACGCCTAAAATCTAATGACCTGAAAGGTTGAAAGAAAGAGGAATAAAAAGTACCGGGAAAATGCTAAGTGAAAGATAACTGATTAATCTTATAAAATTAACTTAAGACAAAATAATCTTTAAGTCCTAATTAGTCTAATTAGCTAAATGAGTGTCATTACTTAACGGTAAAGGGAACAATTTATCCTCCAGGAAAATTTGGCATTCCTTAACCTCTGAATTTAACACAATATATTTAAAACAAAAATTGACAGAATTTATGAGGAAGAGACAAATCTACAATCATAAGGGGAGATTCAGAAATTGTTACGACAACAGTAAGAGTATAGTAGTAGTGAACAATACAAATGCATATGTTTTTTCCTACTGAACATATGTAGAACCCTTATCTAATATTTTCTTTTCAAGCACATATGGATAAATCAGAAGTAAGAAGCAGCTCACATCTAGGTCACAACATGCTATGGACATGAGATGTACTTAATTATTTTGGGTAGTTCACGAAGTAGATAATAATGTAGGTTGATCATGAAATGTGAGAATATTGTGAGTGAATGTTGTGTGCCCTCAAAATTCTTATGTTGGAAGCCCTAACCCCCAGTTTGGCTGCATCTGGACATGAGACTCTTTGGAAGTAATTAAGGTTAAATTAGGTCATAAGGGTGGACCCTGATCTTACTGGTTTAGTGTGTTTACAAGAGCCAGGTCTGCATATAACAAAGCAAGAAGGTGGGCATCTACATTCCAGGAAGAAAGCTCTCAACACAGACCAAATTACCTTGATCTTATATTCTAGCCTCCAGAACTGTGAGAAAATAAATTTCTGATGATTAGCCATCTAATTTGTGGTATTTTTTTAAGGTAGCCTGAACTGATTAATACAGGTTTGCAAAGCTGACAAGAGGCTGGGGAACAGAGAATGGAAAAAAAGAAGGGTTTTGTGAGCAGGCGGAAAATTGCTATAGTAAAGGCTCAGATGTATGCAAGTACATGTTATGGTGGTGAAATGTCATGTGATTAGTGCATGGCTGAGTTTTCTTATTAGGGATAAGTGGAAAGATGAGACTGATGAGATCAAATCCAACATCAGTACACGGAAGAGCAGCTTTCTGGAGGGCGTGGAATTCAGATGAGCCACGTAGAGGGTTACATTTTGATGAGCATGGTGGGGGTAGGCCACATCCTGTCTATGAAGGGTAAATGGCAGGAACAAAGGCACAATTTACAAGATTAGATTTCAGATGATGCAAAAATCAACTTGCCTAGAATAGAAAGTTGATAAAGAAGATCAGACCTTTGACATGGAACTAAGTGTGAGTAAACCCAAAGTGCAGCTATGTAGACAAGTAAAAATATGCTTGGGTATGGGACTCGGAAGCTCGTTTGTAAGCTTTAGCCTTTCATGGCTGTAATTGAAGCATTTCAGGAGACTGAATAACAGTTTTTTGGGTGTATTTTTGTTTGTTTTCTGTTTTTGTTTTCAAGATTTTATTCGAGAGAAAGGGAGAGAGTGTTTGAGAGAGAGAAGGCAAGCATGGGGTGGGGGGGAGGGCAGAGAGAGAGGGAGAAGCAGTCTCTGGCTGAGCGGGGAGTCTGAGGCTCGATCCCTGAGATCATGACCTGAGCAGAAATCAAGAGTCAGATGCTTAACTGACGTAGCCACTCAGGCGCCCCTGTTATCTGTTTTTGTTTTTGTTTTTTAAATAAGATTATATGCATTGAGTCTTTTGAAAGAAAATTGTTAAGTCTTTTTATGGGTGTGCCCTTTTTTGTTTACATAGTAAAAGAAAATGCTGATAAAATAATATGCAATGCAAGGTTGTTGAGTGTTCCCATAACAGCCTTAATTTTAAAGTGTGCATTAATTGATAATTCAGAGTTTATGAGCATTGTTAATGGACTAACTAAAACTTTGGAAGGGAGACAAAACAGGAGTGGGGGATTTCTTATGTCTGTTCCAATTCTCCTTGTCCCTCTTTTGGATGTGTATCACAACCAGCATTTCCAGGGCTAGGGCAGAGATGGTGGGTGAAGCCGACAGTTTGGAAATTTGGAAATGTTGTGAATGTGGCTTTGCAGTGGCCTTCTTAGACTGGATAAATTACATTGGCCTTGAATGGAGTCCTTCAGTTTTTAGACTGTGGCTTTATAGTAGTAGAGGGGTGGCAACCTTAGGCTGTTTTTTTAGGTTCTGAGTAAAAACTTTTCTATACTTGTATTTGATATGTGGGATATTGGCAGCCTTCTGGAGTCAGGGATCATAGGCAAGGGAAATCTGCCATTACCATCTTGAACATGAATGTTGTGGGATCTAGACAGACAAATTGGTATGATTTATTATAGTTTATTTGCATAGCAGTGTTTGGCCTTTGTGTCAACACTGAGTTCAAATGCTTCTGGCCTTTGAAGGAATCTTGTTTTTATGGTTGGTTAGACTTAGGCCTAGTAATTCTTTGTTGATTCAGAAACTGAATTTAGTTCTTTCGGGCAATCAGTTTGGGGTAATGCTAAGCAAAATTATAGGAGATTGTTTTATAAATCAGAATGCTAGCTATATTTTTACAATTTGGGATATATCAGAATTGTCCCTCCTCTCCTTGATTTCCTCTCCTTTTTTCTCCCATGCTTCATTTCATCACTGCGAATCTTTTGTGCCTTTTGTTTCCTTTTGTGTTTTCAGCCTTTTCCTTTTTACTAGCTCTTGGCTTTAAGCTTGCAAATATACTAAAATCTTCCTTTAATTCAGTTTTCCCTTCAAGCTACTGTCCAGTTTCCTCTTTCTCGCCACTGTTTCAAAAGCAGTATCTGTATTGCCACCTCTGCTTTGTCACCACATTTTCTCCTGAAATCTTTGTCAGATTTTGCCCTTATGATTTCACTGAAACTGTCCTCCCAGAGATCCTCACTGACAAAATCAAAATATCCAAATCCAAAGGCCTTTTCTCTGTTCTCATTCTGTACTTCTGCAATATTGGACAATGTTGATTTCTTCTTTCTTGAAACTCTCTGCCATTTATTTATACTATTGGTTTGCTGCCTCTCTCTTTGTTTATTCAATAGCTATTTATTTAGCACTTTTTATGAGTCAGGTACTTTCCAGGTGTTGGGGACATGGCAATGAATAAAGCCAACAAATCCCTGCTCCGATGGTGCTTACATTTCTGCTAGAGTCTCTTACTATTTCATATTTCCTCACCTTTCCCCACCCATAAGTATTCCCTGAGGATCCGTCCTTGCTTGCCTTGTCATTTCATGTTTGGCCTGGTTGGAGTTCCTACATCTTCTTGTCCTCATGACTCCTATTCACTGAGAGCAGCTGGAAGCATTGCCCCATCTCCTTTGCACTTCAGATCCAGCTTTCTAATGACTCATGAAACATGTCCACATTTAAGCTCCAACAGTATTCTAAATTCAACTTCTAAGATCAAACTCAGGCTTTTATTTTCTCCCACTTAAACTTTTGCTGAAGCCACTTAGCTTGTCTCTTTGCCTTTAGGATCCTCTGTTCAATCCCTTTTCCTCACTGCTTTAAGATTAAACTGTTTGTAACACAAGTCATATTGCAAATAATAGTACTCATTCCCTAAATGAGGGAAAATAAACCACCACAGCAGGTAGGACTCCATCTGAGGATTCCTGAATACAATTTGATTATTTTGTTGCTCAGAAACTTGCAAAGCACTATGGCTTTTTAGAAAGACATTCTATTTAGGAGGAAAGCAGCCAAGCTCACATACTTGACTGGCTGAATATTTCAGTAAGTATTATTGAAATTAATGGAAAAATATTTTTAAAATAACTTTTTTTTTTAACCCAGTGGTTCTTAGAATGTAAGAATCATCTTTGGTACAATTAAAAAATACATATGCTTAGGCTTTGTAATCTGAAGATGGATTCAGTAGGCCTGGGGTGGATCCTGCCCCAATACCTGTAGTCTGTGTTGTAACAAAAGGCTCCACAGTAAGCCTCTTCCCAGTTCACCTGTTGCACTACCACTTCCCTGTCTGCTGTGGCTGCTTACTTAAATAGGTTAACTATATTAGGGTACTTTTGTACGTTTTGGTCTGTATCATGTATCATGGATATTTAAGGACTTGGGATATTGCTTACAAAATAACATTTCTCAAAAAGAATTATATGGTGTTGCTGCCTTGTTTCTCTGTGATAGCGAAGCCACTTTGCTTTCACACAAGACTTATAAGAATATTCTTTCTCCCAAATAACTTAGAAGTAACATTCATTTTGATTATTATTTTGCAAAAAATATTTCTTCCATAATACGTGGTGGTTGATTGTCTTTAGAGGTGTTACTGTTAGTTGTTTTTGAGAAAGACGTGAAAGAGATGGTAAGCTCCTAACCTTTTGTATCAGAGCCATTTTTAGATCTTTTTCTGCTTATCTTGAATTATACCTATTAAATCATGACCATCATGGTCTGTGAAGGACTATGAATGAGGAAATAGTCTAGGAGTTGAGCCAGTAGCTCTGACAGTTGTTTTTATTATTGAAACTATATATCTAAGTATTGAGAGCCTTAAAAATCTTATTTCCTTTAATCTCAGTAATATTTCTTCTGGGATTCTAACCTGAGAAAATTTGGAAAAAGCTTTATGCCCGAAAATGTTTATCACAGTACTATTTATAATAATGATTTTAGAAAGTGTTCCATGGGAGTGGTGGCTTGGGGCACTGGATCTCCTATCTGTTTTTATTTGAGGGAACTGATGAGAGCATGTCCATGTCACTGGTGGTACCAGGAAACTGACTTCTTGTCTTAAGTGCACTTCATGTATTTCTAATAAGCTGACTTTCCAGAAAGTGAAATTTATTCTGGCTTTTGAAGGCAAAATATAAATAAATTTTATAATTTGTCAAAAAAAATGTTAGGTTTGTGCTATGTTGGGCATGCTCAGAGCTTTCTCTTGTCAGAAAGTTTCCATGTCTAAAAATGTTTGAGAATAACAGACATGTGTGAAGTATTAGAATAATTAGAAATAATGTGAATACATGTAACAGGAGGAAAGACAAGTAAATTGTTGTGTAGTCATAAAATACTATGCAGGCATTGAATGTGTTTAATAAGACCTTTCAATAGCACTAGGGAATGATGTAAAACTGTCTAGACAGTTTGATTTCAAAAATTTAAATGATGCCTATGCATGGAAAAAAGTATTTACATTGGTTGTTTCTGGATTGTGGGAATGAGGACTTTTTTGGGTTTTTTTTTTTCTGCCTCACACTTTTCTTTTCTAGTTTCCATGTTGATCATAAGTTGTGCCTGTGATTGAAAACAAATAATAGGGTTACATTCAGTTAACGTTCCTTCATTGTAAGCCAATTAAGATCTTAATTTAAAAATTAGAATAGATAGGGTGATGGGCATTAAGGAGGGCACTTGATGTTAATGCAAGTGATGAATCACTAAATTCTACCCCTGAAACTAATAATACACTCTGTGTTAACTAAATTGAAGTTAAATAAAAAACTAAAAAAAATTAGAACAGATAGAGAAAAAACTCCAAACAGAATAATACTGAACATGAATATAAAATAAATCTTAAGTACTGTGAAAAAGTTCCTATCTTATCTTGTTCCAAAAAGGATTTAATGAAGTGAAATACTATGGGAAAGCATAAATTAGGAAGAATGAAGGGAAATAGAAAAGTAAGGAACATAAATAAAATTAACATAAAACATAGGAAGCAGAGTTCTAAATATTTGCTAATGGGTAGGCCACAAAACCTAGTCAGCATCATTGGTTACTCTCTTTCCCTCCTGCCCCACATCCAATTCATTACAAGTCTCATTAGCTCTATCTTCAGCCAGATCGCTCTTTTCTGTCCATCTCCATTACTACTACCTTAGTGAATCCAGTATCACTCCAACAGCAGTAGCCACTTAGATTGTCTCCCAGCTTCCACTGTTAGCTGGAGTATTGTAGTAATCCAGGCAAGAAAAAGAAGTAACATATAGATACAGGGAAACAATATAGAGTAGTGTTTAAGAGAGTGAATTTTGGAGCCACATGGAGCTTTCACTTTCAAGCTGTGTGACTTTGGGCACATTACTTAACCTCCCTTGTGTCTTTCCTCCTCTGTAAAATGGGGCTAATAAAATACTCAACTGGATTGTGTAGATGATTCAATGAGTGAATGAATGTATTTGGAACCCTTAGAATGGTGCCTGTTATTTGTCATTATGGTCATCTATTTTAATATATATAGCAAAAAGTGAATAAAAAACGTTAATTTCTAATAAAAACATCTAAAAATGAAACTAAGTGGAAACTTTTTTACCTTATTAAATAATTCATTCATGCTTCCTACCAGCAGTCAGTGTTATAAATCATTAAGCATTAGAGGATTCCCTTTAAAATCTAGAATAAAAGATGGTAACTGTTGCATTATTATTCTTTTATTATTTCTATTATTTCTATTGTTATTATTTTTGCCAATTAAGTCAAATTGAAATAATCAAAATTGCATATTAGAAAGGAAGAAGTAAGATCATTGTATTTAGTGTGACTCTACCTAAAATAAAAAAAGAACTAATCAAAACATTTACAATAGATTAATTTATAGTACTCAGTTTATTTTATTTTATTTTTGTGTGTGTGCAGTTGAAAGGGTTAATGAAAAAAAGATACCTGTTTCACAGCAGGAACAACCACAATGGTGAATTAGGAGTAAGCTTAGTGAAAGGTATGTCTGAATATAAATAACAGTATAAAGCTTTTCAGTACAAAAAAGAATTTGAGTAGATAAGAACCATTAAAAATCAGTAAATATTTCTCATTTTTCCCCCACAGAGATTAAATTATTTGCCCAGTTTGCTTATTTGCTCGCTTATCTGGCTGTTAAGTGGTAGAGTTGCTATTTAAACCCAGGCCATCTATGCTTTTAACATTACTATGCTACCTCCCTTACTTGGAAGCTGTGGAGTTGGGCTGTGAGCCCATTTTAAGGGGCCAACCTAGATATCAGTTAGTACATTACAGTGGTCCTCCCTTATCTGTGGGGGATGCATTCCAAAACCCCCAGTGGATTCCTGAAACCAGAGATTGTACCAAACCCCGTGTGTGTTTTTTCCTATATATCTATGCCTGTGATAAAGTTTAGTTTATAAATTAGGCACAGTAAGACATGAACAACAACTAATGATAAAATAGAACAATCATAACAATATAGTGCAATAAGAGGTTAATATGGTCTCTATCGAAATACCTTGTGATGATGTGAGATGATAAAATGCCTATGTGATGAGGTGAAGTGCGGTGAACGACATAGGCTTTGGTGCTACAGTATGTTAGGCTACACTTGGCCTTCTGACCATGGTTGACGGTGGGTAATGAAACTGGAAAAGGAAACTATGTGTAAGGGAGGACTACTGTATTCTGTAATTTGGCTGATGCTGACAAAATGGAAAATAACAGTGGTTTAAACAAGATAGAAGTTTTTTCTTTCTATCTCACATAAATGCAGTCAACAGTTAAATGGACCAGAACTAGTTTGCAGGTCCAGGGTACCACAGAGTAGCTTGCTTTTGTCCTTTTGTTCTGCCATCCTCAATAATGTGGGCTTCAAGATGTATGCTCAAACTGTAACCATGATTTTTGCATTTTCGTCAGCAAGAATGCAGAAGGGATGAAGAAGGCTACTGATTTTGAACTTAATCTTTTACATGAGAAATATAATATTACTTTAGGAAGCTAGGATTGTAGCTAAAATTCAGTGCTTCCATTAGAAAGGATGGATGATATGGAGAGCGGGGGGAGCCACTTAGCAATTCTGTAGTGAGCATAAATTTATATTCAGTGTTTGGTGCTTTCAGTTATAGTAATGGCGAGCAGTTATTTACTTTTTAGAAAAAAATTTTAGCCATTGTGAATAGTCCTTTACTATTGTGTGATATAGACTCTACTTGATTTTATTTTGTTCGTTGTAAAAGTATTATAGCTACTTATCTCCAAAGGGACAAAAGATGTAAAATTTATGGGTACTAATGTAATCTTTAAACTCTTAGAATTTGATTACTGTATTAGCATGCATGAATTTCTTCCTTTTCTTTCTTAATTTTCTTTTTTTTAATTTTTTGTATCTGTAACATCCTGCTGTTTAGTTATTGTACTGGTTTTTCTTAAGAAATGAGTTGCTGTCTTTTTGGCTCATTTTGTTAAAGAATCCCTAAAACTAGCCCTAAGGTTAGCCCTAAGATATAGTCAAGTTCAACTATGTATTTGCCAGGTTCATTTATTTTTATTTATTTTAATTTTTTAAAAGATTTTATTTATTTATTTGACAGAGAGAGAGCCAGCCAGAGGGAGAGGGAACATAAGCAGGGGGAGTGGGAGAGGAAGAAGCAGGCTCCCAGCAGAGCAGGGAGCCGATGCGGGGCTCGATCCCAGGACCCTGGGATCATGCCCTGAGCCGAAGGCAGACGCTTAACGACTGAGCCACCCAGGCGCCCCTTCCAGGTTCATTTATACAGAGAATTATTGAAATACTCATAAGGGAAATGGAGGTATAGAAATGGACTTAAAAAAAAAACTTTATAGAAAGATTCCTTTTTAAAACATTTTAACATTTTAAAAATACTTAAAAATATGTTTTTTTATTATTTTTTGCCTCAAAAAATGACATTTATTCAAAGAAGAAAAAAATGACAAGATGTCCATCCCTTGGCTCCCTTCTGTCCCCCATCCTGCTCCTCTTCAGCTCCTCCACGGTCTGAACCCAGAGTAGGGCTAGGTAGGAGGACAGCTACTCAGATGAGGTCAGCAACACTGAGGCGCATCTCCTCACTCAGGTGTTGTAGAAGGTCTTGATATCTTGAAGAGTCTTATGTCTTCTTCTGTCATCATGTTAATAGCCACACCCTTACGGCCAAATTGGCACCATGACTGATTCTATGGATATCGTTTCCCTATTGGTGGGAAGGTCATAGTTGATAACTAAAAAAACCTGCTGCACATCAGTGCTCTGGCCTAGGTCATGAGAGAGGACAGCTTCAGCGTGTGAATGAGAAAAGGACGCGGTCTATCCAGAAGAGATTGAAGTATATGTGTAGGCAGCCAAAGGAACACAAAGAAAGCAAACATCCCCTCTCCTCCAACAACCAAAGGCATGCCAGATTTTATTCCAAGTTGCTACTTCCTGAAGAGGGGCGGGAGCAGGCCCTTTGGAGAGGGAATCACCTTGGATTTTATAGAAGGCTTCCTTAACAGAGAAAGTACATTTTATTTTTTAATTCATTATTTTTAAAAAGATTTTATTTATTTATTTGACAGAGAGAGAGCACAAGTAGGGAAAGCAGCAGGCAAAGGGAGAGGGAGAAGCAGGAAGCTAAGCAGGGAGCCTGACGTGGTGCTTGATCCGGATCATGACCTGAGCTGAAGGCAGCAGCTTAACGACGCAGCCACCCAGGCGCCCGTTTTAATTCATTATTTTTAGTTTTTAAATTTTATTTTTTTTAACCTTAGGCATGAGTTATTTATTAAATCTCATTTTTTTTTATTGTGGTAAAACACATGTAACAAAATTTACCATCTTTTTTTTTTTTTTAAAGATTTTATTTATTTATTTGACAGAGAGACACAGCCAGAGAGAGAGGAAACACAAGCAGGGGGAGTGGGAGAGGAAGAAGCAGACTCCCAGTGGAGGAGCCTGATGCAGGGCTCGATCCCATAATGCCAGGATCACGCCCTGAGCCGAAGGCAGACGCTTAACGACTGAGCCACCCAGGCGCCCCCAAAATTTACCATCTTAACCACTTTTAAGTGTATAGTATAGTAGTGTGACCTGTATCCACATTGTTGTGTAACAGATCACTTAAAACTTTTTCATCTGGCAAAACTGAAGCTCTACACCCATTAAACAACTCTATTTTTTCCCTACCCTTTGCCCCTAGCAAGTACCATTCTAGAGAAAGTGTATTTTATTTTATTTTATTTTTAAAAAGATTTTATTTATTTATTTGCCAGAGAGAGAGAGAGCAAGCACAAGCATGGGGAGCAGCAGGCAGAGGGAGAAGCAGACTCCCTGCTGAGCAATGAGCCCAACGTGGGACTTGATCCCAGGACCCTGGGACCATGACCCGAGCCAAAGGCAGATGCTTAACTGACTGAGCCACCCAGGCATCCCAGAAAGTGTATTTTAAATGTTTCAACATAGGGATGCCTGGATGGCTCGGTCGGTTGTGCTTCTGATTTCAGCTCCGGTCATGATCCCGGAGTCCAGGGATTGAGCCCTGCACAGGGCTCCCTGCTCAGCAGGGAGTCTGCTTCTCCCTCTGTCACACACACACACACACACACACACACTCTTTCTCTCTCTTCCTCAAATAAATAAATAAATAAAATCTTTAGAAAAAAAGAAATGCTTCAATTTAGGGAAATATGCCTCTTGAGTGAAGCAAGTTATGCCTGTAAACAAAATTAGCAATTTTTCCTCAATTGCGTGTGTGAGCACGAACGGTGGGGAGTGGCAGAGGGAAGAGGGAGAAGCCAACTCCACTGAGCAGGGAGCCAGATGCGGGACTTGATCTCAGGACCCTGGCATCATGACCTGAGTCGAAGGCAGGTGCCTAACTGACCGAGCCACCCAGGAACCCCTCCTCAGTTGTGCTTATGATTATCATTTTTTAAGAGGAGTTTTACCTCCTCCCTGCTCTCATTTCATTATTTTCCACAACTGGTATATAATTCAGTTCCCATTTAGCACTGGTTGTATCAGTAATTCAGGATATATTTTGTAAGGACATACCTAATTTTTTACCAGTATAGGCTAATATATGGAAGTTCTGATTTTTAAATATATCAGACCCCACCAATTCCTGTCTGCCCATTAATTCTCCCTAACAGAGTTTCTTGTTGGTACTGGTCAAAACTTTAATGCTTCCTTCCCATTCCTCTAGTTCCTGCTTGTGAAAATTCTGTCCAGCCTTTAGGGACCATTTCAAATGTGATTTCCTCCATGCAGCCTCTCCAGATGCCAACTGCATGTTTTACTTCCCAGGCTTGGTTTCTGCCTTCCATAGCAAACACAAACTGTTTTCCTTTTTAATTCATTATTTGTGTGCTTGTCTTAACTCCTCTGCCTCCACTTTGCAATCATTTGTAATGATCTCAAGTATAGGGACTTATATATAAATGGTTCAGTAATTTTTAAAAAACTCTTAAAACCTCTGGTGTAGTGTCTTTATATAGTACATACAGAGTAAATATTTGTCAAGTGGATGGAGTGTATTTGGCTTTTGTAATTGAACAGTTCATTTTATGACATTTGAGAGTGTTCTCTCTTTGTGACTTAGCAATCCTTAGTTTTTACATGGAAGATGGAAGTAGGGATCAAGGAATGAACAGAGGAAATATGAGTATAGAAATGTATAAAGATACCTATTTCTGGAGGAACCATTATATTTGCCTTGTCCTAAGTTTACAATTTATTTTTTATTATTTTTAATCTAAATTTACAATTTAGTTATACAATAGTTTAATAATTATAGGAGCTGCTCTATGAATCAAATGACACTAATTAGTAATTTAGTTTTATAGACTATAATCACTTAATGAACCTACCTGTCAAATGAGGCAAAAAAAGTTATAGTTTCTTTTCTTAAAACAGTCTGACAAAAAGGAATTGTGAATTGCTTTTATTGAGGTGTAATTTATATATGATAATGTGCACAGATCTTAAGGGTTCAGTTTGGTGAGTGTTGATAATTGTATATTTTGTGTTTAGGCACCATCCAAAACAAGATACAGGACATTTCCATCTCCCAACTGGTTCTTTGTGCCCCCTTCTAGTCACAAAACTTTTAAAGAGTGAGTTATTGATAGCTGTATAATTGGAAGGAAAATTATGAGAGAACATAATTAGTAGGTACAGTAAAAACTACACCACCTGGTTATGATTAATTTTGTTGTTTTTTATATACAGTTTACTTCACTTGCTGGTTAGTTGGTCTAGTGTTACTACTGTTGAGGTCACTGGAATGGAAATGTTAATGTTGTATATCATAATTCTTTTGATGATAAGCTTGCTTTTTTTATTCTTCCTTTATTCCATTACCACTGTACTTACCTACAGTGGTAATGGAATTGTTCTTTTAAATAGTATGCAAATCATTACTCAACTTTGTCAAACTACACCAACTGTTAACTAATTAGAAGTATTTAGTATTTGAAGACTTATTATTTTTTTTAGTTTAATGAACAAAAATTCAAATTGGTAGGGTCAGAGAAAAGAGGTAAAAATAGTTTTTAATTCATATCTATTGTGCCTGATTCTGATTTTTTTAATATGTAAAAAAGGTTGTAGCTTATAGGTAAGTGGA
The DNA here is from genome assembly GCF_024610735.1 of Ursus americanus. Classification (NCBI taxonomy): domain Eukaryota; kingdom Metazoa; phylum Chordata; class Mammalia; order Carnivora; family Ursidae; genus Ursus; species Ursus americanus. The sequence goes on along the minus strand of NC_142141.1, from coordinate 36,526,632 downwards.
GACTTGGGAATTATTGAGGATTTTTATTAGCCTTGCTATCCTCTTTCCTGTTACTGCAGAAAATTGAAAGTTGCATTTTTATGACTGTAACTAAAGGCTAGATGTAGCAGTGACTTTTTAGTTGTGAGCACCTGTTTTCCATGAACTTTCTCTGACTCCCTGGCTGGCACGTTCTGTGGTGAAGAGTCCAAGTTTGGGCCACCACTGCTTCTCTGACTTCTGGTCTGAGGCTTCTCATCCCCTTGGCCTTGGTCATTGCCAACCACCTGTATCAGTCAGTCTCTTTCCTTCATGCATAGGGAAAGGTTGAAGAATAAACAGTGGGTAGTTGTCAGAAGTTGATATAAGAATGAGATGATTTAAGTAAACACTTAAGATAGGAATTGACACATACCAAGCACTCAGAATTGCTGGGCTCTATCATTGTTTTCATCATCATTACCATATTTGATTAATGACCAATTTTAATTTAATTGCAGCTGACTGGGAAGAAAAGTCTTTAAGAAAACAATGTGAGGAAGCTTAATGATCTTAACTTCAGAGGAAATGAATGTTCTTAAAACAGAACAATTTAATTACACCTGCAAGATTCTGTCAGCAGAGGATGCTAGAAGCTCTATTGCAAAATCCAGTGAATGTGTCCTTACCATTTCCAGGCTGCAAATGTGAGAAGGCCTTCATTCTTTTGATGGACACTAGGGGGCAATAGAGACATTTTGGCTTTTGGCAAAAATCCATTTTATTCAACTGTCTCCTGTCTATAGTGGAAGGAAAAAAAAAGCATCTTATAAACAGTGTCTTCTATAAATTGAAACAAGTGAGGTTTAGGTTGAGATTAACGCTGGAATAATTATTTTTTTTTAAAAAACAATGCAGAAAAATTATATTCTTTTGTGATTTGACAACATTATAACATATTTACAGGGTTTTGGGTTTTTTTTGGTCACTTTAAGCTTTTTTAGTCAGTAACTATATGATAAGGCTTAATGGCAGAAATATTAAGGATAACCTCTTTATAATTTAAGATTTAAGTCTGTAAGGTCAAATAAGAAAGTTTATATGTCTCTGATCACCAGAGAAATCCAGACTTTAAAAATGCATATCAGATCTTGTCACTTCCCTGCTTCCCTTGTCACTGGCCTGTCAGTAAACCCTCCAATTTCTTCCTGTCACAATGTTAAGAAATCCAAGTTCGGGGGCGCCTGGGTGGCACAGCGGTTAAGCGTCTGCCTTTGGCTCAGAGCGTGATCCCAGCATTCTGGGATCGAGCCCCACATCAGGCTCTTCTGCTATGAGCCTGCTTCTTCCTTTCCCACTCCCCCTGCTTGTGTTCCCTCTCTCGCTGGCTGTCTCTATCTCTGTCAAATAAATAAATAAAATCTTAAAAAAAAAAAAAGAAATCCAAGTTCCCTGACTTGACCTCTAAGGCCTGTATGACTTGGCCTCTTCACATCTTTCTGACTTCATCCCCTTCCACTCCCTGTCTTGCTCACTCTTCTCTACCCAGTGACCTTTCTGTTTTTCTCTTAGCAGTTATGCTTCTTCCCTCACAGAGCTTTTCTATTTACTCTTTCCCATACACAAAATAACTCTCAGAGCTTTACATGAGTCCCTCTTTTCATTCATCTTTGTGAAACTGTTACCCCTTTGACCACCTTATGTAAGTATCTCCGCTCTCTCTAGTGCATTGCTTTTTCTGACATTGCTTTATGGTAGTTACCATTATTTGATATTTTTTGTTTATTCGTTGTCTTTCTTCTCACAGTAATACAAGTTCCATGAGGGCAGTTATATTGTCTCTTTTATTGTTGTATCCCCAATGGCTTGACTGGTTCCTGGCTCAAGGAATATTTGTTCAATGAATGGCCATCCTTGGCTGTGGTCAGAGTTACTCCCTTGCCCCTAAACATTTCGTTGAATCAAAGCTAGCTTCTGATATAGTCACAGTTATCTTTTAGAAGCTCTAAAAGATTTAGGAGTCAATACTCACCCTCACATTTTCAGGCTAGTCCTGCCACAATTCTTTTGTTAAAAGGCTGCAGTCCTTTTTAAGCTCCCATTGCCAGGTAGGCATTTGTATCCTCTCAGGTGGCTGCCAGAAACAATCAGTAGTGTGTGTCCTTTCTGCCTTTGAGCAGTGGCTTTTTTTCCCCCCAGAAATACTTTGTGTAATTATAATGTGAATGACAATGCTAGCATTTTTTTTTTTAAGGATTTATTAGAGAGAGAGCGTGTGCATGTGTGTACGCACAGGGTTGGGGGGAGAGCGAGAGGGAGAGAGAATTATAAGCAGACTCCCCGCAGAGCCCAGTTCGGGGTTTGATCTCACCACCCTGAGATCATGACGCAAGCCAAAATCAAGAGTTGGACATGTAGCCTCCTGAGCCACCAGGTGCCCCCAAAGTTGGACTAGTTTATGCAAATAATACAAAGCATAATTTAAGTGCAATGAAGAAGGCAGGAGGGTACTTTTTATCTGACTGTAGTCTCATTAATTACAAGTTGTTTTAGCATATAAGTATATTTACTCTGGTAAATTTCTATCATTATGTTGTATATACTGTACGGTAAATTGCAAATCTTGCAGATGTAAATTGTCAACAAGTCTATGGAAGTGATGTTGAGGATGTCCTTTGCTCTACCCAAAGCCATTGTCAAATGAGGATTTAGTTGAGTTCCACCAGTTCTTAAGTGAAAAAAGGAAAATTGACAAGGTTGGTAAATGATTTAAATATCATAGGATTAAGAGCCTTTGAGAAAATTGATGAAGGCCTTGAATATTTTTTGCAAAAACAGTCTTCTTAAAAATCCTTGCCAAAGTCAGTCCTGTAGAGTCTTTATGCCATGTTATACTGTCAAAAATTTTAGTTGGAAAAATGGACCCTCCCACCCCATCACATCCTCTCTCTGCTCATAACACTGCTATTTTTTTTCACACTTTATAATATATATATATATTTATTTTTTTAAAGATCTTATTTATTTATTTGACAGAGTTAGAGACAGCCAGCGAGAGAGGGAACACAAGCAGGGGGAGTGGGAGAGGAAGAAGCAGGCTTCCAGCGGAGGAGCCTGATGTGGGGCTCGATTTCAGAACGCTGAGATCACGCCCTGAGCCGAAGGCAGACGCTTAACGACTGAGCCACCCAGGCACCCCCACACTTTATATTTTTTGATTCTAGGTTCAGAGGGTTGAATTATTCATACTTCATAGTTCTATTAATACTGTTGTAATTGGCCATAAAAAAATACTGTTGTAATTGGGCCATCCAAAGTCCTTCACTTACTATTTATCTATGTGGAATTTTTAATCTTTTTTATCTTTTGTTTTCATTTTGCTTTTCTTCCTAGATCCTAACAGCTTCCTACATATACCTCACCTCTTGGCTCTCTTTCACTCATGTTTCCTTTTACCTTAAAGCTTTTTTTTTTTTTTTAACTTATGTGTAATTTCCCCCCATTTCTTATTTCAGTTATTTTATTATTTTATTTTTAAAAGATACGATTTTAAAGTAATCTCTATACCCAACATGAAACTCAGACTTACAACCCCAAGATCAAGAGTCACATGCTCTATCCACTGAACCAGCCAGGTACCCCACTCAATTTATTATATAAAAATTTTGCTTTGAGATGCTTTATTTATAGATTTTATTTTTTCTTCTGCCTTCCCAACTATAGGTATTCTTAAGAATGAGGGTTGTGTAACTAGTTTTTGCGCTTCTCTAAACGTTAAAGAAGACAATTACAGAAAATGCACATCAGTTTGTCAGTGCAGTAAGTATAAACAAAGTATTTGAACATAAAACAGCTCCCTTGATCTTTCACCCTTTCTATTTACATGAGTAAAAGTGGGAGATTTGCCTGTGTCAGTTTTGAGAAAGGTTTCTCAATGCTTTAATCTTACAATTTAAAAAAGTGCCATTATAAAGAATTTCTAGAAAATCAGGAATATTTACCAAAATTGATATAATTTTTCTTTTAGAATTAGGTACTTTCTTGTTTCCATGCTTGTAAAGTTTGCATTTGAATAAATTTTATATTTTTAAGTACCAAATTGATAGAATGGCATATAAGTACATATTGAAGCAGCTCCAACAGAGCTTACGTTTTTATTCTTCTATAGACCTTGATCCTTATTTGGAAAGACATTTTGTTCATACTATTTGTGCTGAGTACTAGAAGTGCAGCTAATTGTGAGTTTGAAATAAGACCAAGACCACCAAGTTGATTCACATTGCCTACCAGGCAGCTGTTGGTTGGTAGTGTTGCCATTTCACTACTGATCTGGATTGGAATCAGGGAGTCTTTATTCACTTTTGCATCCCAAGAGCTTTGCAGAGTATAATTGGGAATTAAATGTTTTTTTTTTCTTTTAATAAATGAAGAAGTTAGTGGCACAGCCTTGATTTTTTTACTGTCATAAAAGGGGATGCTCCAACAAACCAGGAATTCTCTGTTAAGCCACAGTTTTCTGTCTCTGCAGTTTTCTTTTGTTTGATTTATGATAAAGAAGTAAGCAGATGCTCAGATCTAGAACCAAATAATGTTACTGACTGGATATTTTGTGCAGCAATGTCCTAAGCACCGAAGGTGAAATAACTCCTTTAATCCTCCTGGTTTCTTATCCTCTGTTGACAGATAAGGAAACTGATACTCAGAGATGCTAAGTAACTTTCTCAGGGCCACCCAGTAGTAAATGTTGGAGCCAGCTTTTGAATCTAGGGAATCTGCTCCAGAATCCATGTGCTTAACCGTTACGCTCTCCTTTACCTCTGGTTGCAACCCATCCTGCTTCTCAAGAGTCACCTCTTGCCTCTCTCCGACACTTACCTCATGCCTCATCCATATCAACTATGAACAGTCTTTGAATATGACTGACTCTTTCGTGCATTCCAGTATGCTCTTCCTTCTCTCTGGACGGTGGCCAACACTTAGTACAACTCCATTCACTTGGCAAGCTATGTAAGCATTGACCCTTGTGGGGTGCATTGTGCCAGACCTGTCTCCTTCATCAGGGAGGAACCTTTTTAGTTTTAAGGATCTAGCTTTTCTCCTTGTGAAAGGAGAACATTTTCTCTTTGTAAAAACCTTCATTGACCCAGAAAAATAGAGTTGAATACCTCCTTCTTTATGCTACTTCTGTGTTAGTTCTATTCCTCTATTATTTTATAACAGCTTTATTGAGTTATAATTCATATGTACTAAATTTCATAATTTTCAGGTATACAGTTCAGTGAATGTTAGTATAGTCACAAAGTTGTGCAACCATCACTACCACCTAATTTTATGACATTTTCCTCCTCCCCCAAAGAAACCTTGCACTCTTTAACTTTCACTTCCTATTCTCTCCTCCCTACCTTACCCCTAGTTCCTGGTAATCACTAATCTACTTTCTGTCTCTATGGATTTGTTTGTTCCGGACATTTCATATCACTGGAATGATACGGTAAGTGTTCTTTTCATTGATTTCTTTCACACAGCGTAATGTTTTCAGGGTTCATCCATGTTGTAGCATGTCTGAGTACCTCATTCCTTTTTATTGCTAATATTGTTACACAATGGAATAGTGTGTGATATACCACATTTTTTAAATGCATTCATTAGTTGATGGATGTCTGCTATGAAGAAGTAGAAGTTTTTGTATGGATGCATATTTTTGGTTTTGGGGTTTATATCTAGGAGTGGAATTACTAGGTCATATGATAACTGTGTTTAATATTTTGAGGAACTGTTTTTCAAACTGGCTACACCATTTAAAATCCCACCAATACTCTATGAGGATTCAATTTTTCAAATCTTCACCAATGCAAGATTTGTTTATCTCTATGATTACAGCTGTCCTAGTGAGTGTGAAGTGATATCTCATTATAGTTTTGATTTGCATTTCTCTAAAGAACAATGATGTTGAACATTGTTTCATGTGCTTATTGGCCATTTGTATATCTTCTTTGGAAGAATGTCTCTTCAGATCTTTTTCCTCTTTCAATTGGCTTCCCTATTGTTGAGTTATCAGGGCTCTTAATATATTCTGGACTTAAGTCCCTTATCAGACATATGATTTCCAAATATTTTCCCTCATTCTGTGAGTTACCTTCTTGGTTGTGTACTTTGAAGTACAATAACTTTAAATTTTGGTGAAATCCGATTTATTTTTTCTGTTGTTGTTTGTGCTTTTGGTGTCATATCTAAGAAGCCTAACTCAAGGTCATGAAGATTTACTCCTGTTTTTTCCTAAGTTTTATAGTTTTAGTTCTTACATTTAGGTCTTTTATACATTTTGAGTTCATTTTTGCGTATGATTTACATAGGGCATTCTTCTATTATTGTCTTGTCCCAGCCATGATAGAGTGATCATAATTGTGATACAATTATTTTTACACGTGTGTGCCTTTCATAGCTTCTGAGCTCATGAAGACAATGCCTGTGTCTTCCTTATTTTGGGACTCTTAGTGTTTCTTAGGTATGGCTTTTATTAAGTCTGCCTGTGGCTTCAAATATTTTATCTTAAAAGTACACAGAAAAATTTAAAGAGTAGGTATGAAATATAAATAGTTGATAGATATGTCTTCATGTTTTAGAGGGATATATAAACACATTATGATAAGTACGAACGTGGTTGTCTATTATTTTTTCCTCACAGATTTCACTTATTTTCTTCTAAAAACAAGCTGTCATTAGTAGGCAGTCTTCATTATCTTCAGTTAAGAAGATATATTTGGAGCACCTACTGTATACTATTAGTATTATAGATACAAATCAAATAAGACATTGTACTTGTCCTCAAGGATCTTACAGGCTAATGGGGACATGGCAAGTTGTCAATCTACTTTTCTTTTTTCTTTTTTTCTAAAGATTTTATTTTTAAGTATTCTATATACCACATGGAACTTCACAACCTGAAGATCAAGATTTGCATGCTCTACCAACTGAGCCAGCCAGGTGCCCCAAATATCACTTCTTTCTAAACTTCCTTCTCCTCATTCTCCTGCTTAAAGTTGTTTCTTTTTATTTTCTTTATTTTTAATTTTTTTTCCTTTCAAGTTTTTATTTAAATTCTAGTTAGTTAACATACAGTGCGATACTGGTTTTAGGAATAAGAATTAGTGATTCATCACTTACATACAACACCCAGTGCTTGTCATAACAAGTGTCCTCCTTAATACCCATCACCCATTTAGTCCCCACCTACCCACCTCCCTCCATCAACCCTCAGTTTGTTTTCTGTCATTAAGAATCTCTAATGGTTTGTTTCCCTCTTTTATCTTTTTTCCCCTTCCCATAGGTTCATCTGTTTTGTTTCTTAAATTCCACATATGAGTGAAATCATATGGTATTTGTCTTTCTCTGACTTATTTCACTTAGCATAATATACTCTAGCTCTATCCATATTGTTGCAAATGCAAGATTTCATTCTTTTTGATGGCTGAGTAATATTCCATCGTATATGTGTACCATATCTTCTTTATCCATTCATCAGTCGATGAACGTTTAGACTCTTTCCATAGTTTGGCTATTGTTGATAAAGCTGCAATAGACGTTGGAGTGCATGTATCCCTTTGAATCTGTATTTTTGTATCCTCTGGGTAAATACCTAGTAGTGCAGTTGCTGGATCATAGGGTAGTTCTATTTTTAACTTTTTGAGGAACCTCCATACTGTTTCCCAGAGTGTCTGTACCAGTTTGCATTCCCACCGACAGTGCACAAGGGCTCCCCTTTCTCCACATCCTCGTGTTTGTTCTTCAGCAAGAAATGCCCAAGAGCTATTTAAAATACTTGGTTGTAGTGGTGGTGGCTTTAGACATTATGGCAAGTATGAAGTGTTAATACTGTGTTTGTTCCATATTTGGTGGGTTGAATAGGATGTATAATAGCTGGAGCTGGAATTGTAGAATTGTCCAAGTGAACCTACATAGATTGGTTTTTAAGATGTTTCTGATTTTCACTGTCCCTTTGACAATTGTGAAGCATATACATGGCTTTGCATGTGTGGAAAGTTATATTAAATCAGATATGGTATCCATTCTGCAGTGTTGTTATGTTTTAGAAGAACCATAGCAGAGGAAAAGGATGAAGATAGCTCAGTGTCAGGTAAATTTAATAAAAATTTATTATGGCTTAGGCTTCTTTTGTTTTCCCAAATAAATTAATCCTTACCTGATTTAACTCATACTGTGTCACCTTTTGTAGTTAAAATTAGTAAAGTCTGTGCATCTTTAAATAGAAACAAATTGCCCAAGCAGTAACTCAATTTTTATTACAAAACAGGTATCAAAAACTAATGTACTGTATGGTGACTAACATACGTAATAAAAAAAAACAGATATGAACTCTTAAACATAACTCAACATAGTATGGTACATAGCCTGTGTTGAAGTAAGTAATTCTGCACTGCATATCTGAGGTTCTGAAACTTGGTGAAACCTTCAAGGCATTTCATACCGGATCTCCCAACAGTTTCTAAAATATGTACTTTCAGGAAAAACCTTTGTAGCCGTAGGCTTATAATAATTTCTTACTCATAATGCGTTATAATTATAAAGTACTTTGTCACATTAACTCATTCGGTCATCACAGCAGCTCTGTGCTTTGTTTCTCAAATGAATCATTCTGATAAATACCTATTCTTAGTAGACAGGAGGCTAAGGACTTGAGGCTTTCAGTGGATAATTAATTCAAGTTGTGAAGATTTGAGAATGACGTATACATTGTTGCCACTGACATAGTAGAGGTGGGCCTTTTTTTAAGGAGCAGGGCAAATGGTAAAACCCAGGACCTTTGTTTATAGTTGTAAAAGAAAGCGTTCTTTTTATGGGGGGTGAAGGAGTGGGAGGTAGGAGTTTCATTATAGGGGTTCTAGAAAGTCAGGTTGCTCCTTCTTATTTCTGTTATAATACTCTTCCCACAAACCTCTGCCCCCTCCCTGGCAAGCCCAACTCCTTTGTTCTTCCATTCCTCCCTGGAGAGGCTCTTACTATATACATTAGTAAGTAATATATAGAAAAGTACCACTGCAAACAATAAGACTGTTGTTAGGCTCTTAAATATTAGTATCTTATAAGAAACTGCTTTTTAACTATATAGGAATTTTTTTAAAAAGTAATCTCTTTGCCCAATGTGAGGCTGGAACTCAGGACCCGTAGATTGAGAGTCACATGCTCTACTCACTGAGCCAGCCAGGCACCTCAGTCCTTTTTTTTTTTTGTTTTTTAATAATAATCTAGTTATTTTCCAACTTCATTGAGGTATAATTATATATTTAAAGGGCATAATGTGGTGGTTTGATATATGTATAAATTGTGAAATGATTACTACAGTCAAGTTAATTAACACATCCATCACCTCACATAGCTAGTTTTGTGTGTGTGTGTGTGTGTGTGTGTGTGTGTGTGTGGTAATCACACTTAACATCTACTCTCTTAGGAAATTCCAAGTATACAACACAGTATTTTAAACTATAGTCATCATGCTGTACATTAGATCCCCAGAACTTACTCATAACTGAAAGTTTGTACCCTTTGACCAGAAACTTCTTCAAAACATCAATTTTCTAAACTTAACTTGAGACAGTAGTCAAATATTGCAGAAAATTTCTAAAACAAAAATGTGTGAATGCTGTGAAAAGTTACTGATTGCTACTAAAAGTAATGGAGAACCATTGAAGGTTTTCAAAGAAAAACAACCTAAGAAGAGTAACATCATGGTAGTGAGCAATGCGGAGAGAAGTGAAGAAGAGAGCAGTCAGAGAAGGACCTCTCAGTGGCATAGGGGGAGTGTACATAGTTCAGCTATGAATAAGTTTAAGGTAAACCATGTCGTCATAGAGTGTCATGAGTTACTTCATCTGATTTTTTCATTTTTATAAGTGAAAAAGCTAAGGTTCTAGGCAGTTGAGTGGCTTAATGAAGGTTACAAGTGGAGTTAATTGCAGAATCCTGTCTAGATTTCAAGTCTTCAGAAGTAGCAAATAAGAGCAGAAATACTCATAAAATTTTAGGGTGTCAGGGAATGATAAAGTGTATGTTCATAGTAGTTTTTGAAAATAAATGTATCTTTTGATATAAATCCTGTTGGCTTATTGCCTGCCATTTTTATATGGTAAGGGTAGAAAATTGTCATCTTTTGTGTTTATTGATAATGTAATGGATTTAAAAAATAATATAATTTCTGATAATATATAGGAATGACCTATCCTTTTTTGAGTTTCTTAGCCTTCACAAAAGTATAAAAAGTTATTTAACAACATACTTTTAAGTCCTGTTACTGAGAAATATTTTCCAAGATTGCAGCTTGCAATAGGGCATAAACTGAGGGTAATTTAGAGGTGGTTTGGGAATACTACTAATTGAAGGATTGGAACCAGCTGTGAGAATTAGATGGGAAATTGTCTTTCCTTCCTGCAGTATTTTAGACCTATAACTTTACATTTTTGGAGGAAGATTTTAAACGTTTAATAATAATTTATTTTGAAGCTTACCTAAAGTTTATTAGAACATTAAGAAGTATTCAGGCTTAATACTATGCATTTTTTTTTTTTGCTTATGTGGTTTTTATCTATAAAAATTCTTTTTTTTTTTTTAAGATTTTATTTATTTATTCGACAGAAATAGAGACAGCCAGCGAGAGAGGGAACAGAAGCAGGGGGAGTGGGAGAGGAAGAAGCAGGCTCATAGCAGAGGAGCCTGATGTGGGGCTCGATCCCAGAACGCCGGGATCACGCCCTGAGCCGAAGGCGGACGCTTAACTGCTGTGCCACCCAGGCGCCCCATATCTATAAAAATTCTTTTTTAGCTTTGGTAAAATACACGTAAAATTTATAATCTTTAAAAATTATTAAATGTTATTAAGTTTTTAATTTTAATTCCAGTATAGTTAACATACAGTGCTATATATATATATATATATATATACACACACACACATATATATATACACTATATAGTGACTTAGCAATTCTATACATTACTCAGTGCACATCATAAGTATACTCTTTAATCCCCATCACCTGTTTCACCCATTCACCACCCACCTCCCATCTCCCGGTCTTAACCATCTTTAAATGTACAGGTCAATAGTGTTACATTGTTGTATATTCAGTCTCTAGAACTTTTTTTTATCTTGTACAGAAACTATACCCATTAAGCAATAATTCCCCATTTTCCCTTCTCTCCCAACTTCGGCAACCACTATTTTACTTTCTATGAATTTGACTACTCTAGATACCTCATAGAAATAGTACAGTATTTTTCTTTTTGTGACTTGTTTCATTTAGCATAATGCCCTCCAAGTTCATCCATGTTGCATGTGTCAGAATTTCCTTCCTTTTAAAGAATGAATAATATTCCAATACACACACACATATACATATATACACCACATTTTGTTTATTCATTTATCTGCTGATGGACACTTAGGTTGCTCCTATCTTTTGGCTGTTGTCTTGCTGCTATGAATGTGGGTGTACAAATGTCTCTTGGAGATCCTGCTTTCAGTTCTTTTGGGTATATACACAAAAGTGGAATTGCTGAATCATATTTTAAATTTTTTGAGGAACTACCATACTGTTTTCCATAGTAGTTGCCCCATTTCTGTCCAGGAATGTATAAGGATTCCATATTTTGTATATCCTTGTCAACATTTCTTTCTTCTTCTTCTTTTTTTTAATAATAGCCATCCTGTTACTGGTATGTCAGTGTGGTTTTGATTTTCATTTCCCTGATGATTACTAATGTTGGGTTTCTTTTCATGTCCTTGTTGGTCATCTGTATTTCTTCTTTGAAGAAATATTTAGGTCCTGTGCCAATTTTTGACTCGGGTTTTTTTTTTTTTTTTTTTTTTTTTGCTGTTGAATTGTAGCAGTTTTGTGTTTTTGGATATTAACCCCTTATCACATAAATGATTTGCAGACATTTTCTCCCATTCTAGAGGTTGCCTCTTCACTGTGTTGATTATGTCTTTTGATGCACAGAATAATGTGGTGATTTTTTGAAAACTCAAATCTTATCAAGTTACACGGCTCAGAGCTTAAATTTCAGATTCTTGACATTGTATACAGTCTGGCTCCTAACTCTCTGGGTTAAAAAAATTTTTTTTTGATACATATATACACACCACACAGCCTTTCCCTTTTTCTGCCCAGCAATTTAAACTTTCTCCAGGCAAAAATATTTGCAGTTCAATAAGTGTCGGGATTTATCTTATTCTCTCCTGGATGCCTTCCACATTCACCTGGGGAACCTCTATTTTTCCAAAGGCATCTCAAGTATCTCTTCTGTAAAGCCTTTTCTAATCACCCTCTAGTTCCCCAGGCAGAATGGAATGGAGCACTGAACCCCGTGTGTTCTTCTGTCCTAGCATCTGAAACATGTTGTATTGCCTATTTGTTTACCTGTCAGTTTTGCTTTATTGGATTGACAGTCCTTGTGAGCAGTGTCTTTGTTGTTAGTCTTTTTATCTTTAACTGTAGGCTCTGGTGTATTTTATATAACTGCATACTCAATAAATGTGTTTTAAGGGAATGTGTGTTGATGAGTAATTTATTAAGTCAGTCTGTTGGATCTCCAGAGTTATACTAAAATAGACTCTAATTTTGGTTTTCTGTAATACCAAATGGGCAACTATTTACAAAATGGTTTCTGGGAGAACGTAGCACTCCTTTGCAAGTTCCTGGGTCCTCATTCTCTCCACACAATTCATAGCCACTTTGTGACAGATCTTTGTTACTGGGTAGACTTTTGATTAGGGCTTATAGTACCATACATATATAACTTTTTAAACGTATGGCAACTTTATCCCAGAAGGGTTATTTCTGATTTGCAAGTCTTTTGAAAACACTTTAAGGGTATATGTCAGATGGAACTGCTCATGTTATTCCAGATCTATTTGCTATCCTTGTTATTGAGGGCAAACCAAAGAGCCTGGGAAATAATCCTTTGGGTTGGCATTTAAGACCAAACCAAAACAAAAGCTGGTATCTTTCCTCCTCTTCCGTTAAGACTAGCTTTTGTTATGAATTCTTATAATAAATGACTTCATTGAAGTCTTGCAGCTTATGATGTCCCCTGGCATGAAAATCTTGAAAATATTTTATTGTTACAGCAAATTTCACACTTAAGCCATATCCCAAAAAGTCATTAGGAAAAGTTCTGGAAAAAGAACAGTCACCATCAAGTGATATGCTACCAAAAGATGGATTGCTGGGGGTGCCTGGGTGGTGCAGTCGTTAGGCATCTGCCTTTGGCTCAGGGCGTGATCCCGGGGTCCTGGGATCGATCCCCGCATCAGGCTCCTCTGCTGGGAGCCTGCTTCTTCCTCTCCCACTCCCCCTGCTTGTGTTCCCTCTCGCTGGCTGTCTCTCTGTCAAAAAAAAAAAAAAAAAAAAGATGGATTGCTACTATTTTAGATGATTTAGTTGTGCCAGTTATATGGGCCTTTTATGAGTTATGCCCTACATGATTTGCAGTAAAACTTTGATTTTAAATGTAAACAACATTTATTTAAACATTTAATTCACTCCTAATGTAAATAATAAATTGTTCTGTGTTCTTGTAAGTTTTTACTTTAAATGCCAGAGATTGTCTATATATAGGCACATTGTACATTGAATTCAATGAAATAATTTTCATCCTTCCTCTTAGTGACAGTGTTTCTGTTTCCTGAGTGATGAAAAAGTAATTAGTTATGAAATGAGACACTGACTGTAATAGAATCTTCTCTAAGTGAAACATTTGAACTGTTCTCCTGTTTTTTGTAAGAGTACTTAGCACTTATACATGAGTTTTTATTGCTTAAAAATGTTGTCAACTGCAAAGGGAGCAGTGGCTTACATAATTTAGTATAGGGGTAGTCCAGGATTCGTTTGTTTGACTTTTAAATTATTTTGGAATCAAGGTATGTGCAGCCCTTTTCCAAAGCATAGTAAACCATTCTGTAATATCTTGTATTGAAATAAATTGTAAACTCTCCAGCAGTTCTTTAAGTTATTGTGAAGTTAGGCTTATTCAGTGTCTTCTCATTTCCTAATCTTCTTCACTGCACTGTGCTGGTAGTAGGCTACAGTAATCTCTGAGATGCAGACAGTCATGGGGCTGGAACTCATGTCGTTAAGATTAAGAGTCGCATGCTCTACTGACTGAGCCAGCCAGGCACCCTTATGCTTGCGACTTTAAATTTACTTTTAGTCTGGGATATAATCATTTGGTTCTTAAAGGTTTTTACTTTTTGAAAACCTCAGTTATCCTTACTGTCACTTAATGGGGCTGATCTGATGGATAGCACCTGCTCTCCTTTGTGGACATAAACAATGTTTGAAAGTAAATTAAAAAGTATAATCTAATGTGATCTACAAGGTAGACGTGAGGCCATTAATTAGTTCCAAAAGACTTTTGTGTTTGTCTGCCATACACCATCTGTTTTATGGATTGGGGATCCAGAGATAATAATAGATATATACAATCTTTGAGAAGTGTCCATCTTGCAATTTGGTTATGAAGTGTTAGGGAGAGAAACAGGTCAAAAATTACCATGGATTTTGATAAATTCTGTAATCGAGATAAGGAGAGGTTGTCTCCTTATCTGAGACATGAGTGCATAGAAGGGTCATCTAACCCAGAGTTTGAAATGTTGAGAAATGCGTCTAGGAGCAGGTCACATCTGAATAGAGTCTTAAAGGATGAGTAGAAATTAGCCAGTTAAGGACAAAGAGAAGCCTGGAAATAGACTAACATGATATGACTGGAGCGAAAGGAGGTAAGCCTTAGAATAAATGGTGGCTCTCATTTATTGAGCACCTACTTTGTGCTGAATGCTGCATTATAAGGCTTAAATCGCTTACCTCACAGTAACG